>NC_023993.1:88672-494108 GCF_002220235.1 Bathycoccus prasinos | reverse complement strand
ACCCATTCCCGGCCCACTGCTAGACCCGCGACTCGTAGAGAAAACCCTAAACCCTAAACCCTAAACCCTAAACCCTAAACCCTAAACCCTAAACCGACTTAAACCCTAAACCCTAAACCCTAAACCCTAAACCCTAAACCCTAAACCCTAAACCCTAAACCCTAAACCCTAAACCCTAAACCCTAAACCCTAAACCCTAAACCCTAAACCCTAAACCCTAAACCCTAAACCCTAAACCCTAAACCCTAAACCCTAAACCCTAAACCCTAAACCCTAAAGATTCGTTTTCTTTCGTCTGCGCTCGAATCAGACCAAATAGACACCATGGAGGCGTGTAATACATAAATACACATCAATACTCAAGTTTTTAGTTTGTATATCCTTGATTTTCGTGGTGGATTACATTGATGATTACTAATTTGTTAGGGGATTTTTAGGGATTTCTGTTTTTTTGCTAGGGGTGTCGTAGGGTTTCATGAATTTCAAAAAACAAAAATAGGACTTACCCGAAACCGCAAACCGCTTACCCGAATTAAAAAAAAAAATAAACTGAGACAGGTGGAAAAATAAACGCAAAAAGTGTAAAAGCAAAAAGCAAAAAGCAAAAAATACTACCGCTCACATGATATAACAAAACCGCACTAGTCGCAAAAATAACCGCACGCCGCCGCGAAAATAACCGCACACCGCCATTTAACCATTTATTACCCTACACCGCCCAAAAAATTACCCTACAACCGCCTAAAGTTATCACCCGATGAGATTGCAAAACTACAGTGGAATAATAAAACATGTAAGCGATTATCGTATTGCAACAGTGTCGTCTAAGAGTTTGCAAAGTTCGCGCATCGTCCTCGTCACGTCGTCTTCGGCTTTCGAGGCGTCCAAACTTGAACGCCACGCAAAACTTCCTTCACATCTTTTTGCGCTTTAGAAATAGTACGAGTAGAAAAATCTAATCAAAACCTCGTACTAAAATAATCTAAAGTACCGACACGCTTGGACTATAGCAGCGAATGTTAGTACGCTACCGATGACGGAGAAGACAATGACTAACTCGAACGACGACTGACTACCTTCCAATCCATTTCTAATGTTCATCCCGAACACACCCACGACGACGCCGAAACCGGACAAGCATAACGTTCCCGTCGTTAACAACAACTCTAACTTAATAAGCTGGTTCCGCTTACTATCCAGTTCAATCTCAATCAAATCTTCCATATCGTCGATATACTCGTTCAATTGTTCTAAATTTCTAAACGTCGAATCGATATGAGTGAAATACGTTTCGAACAAATCCTCTACTTCTTGTAAATCTTTATCTTCGTCCCAAACCTCGCCGTTTGGGCCGATGATTTGAACCTGTCCGCTGTTCACGTTCGGAGAATTTTGCATCTGGTTTGGTGTTCTTTGCGACTGATTCAAAGGTGATAACGGCGGTTGCGAACCTAACCCTCGCCCTCCCCTGTTCGCACCAGCTGGTGATGGCGTCGCGCCACTTTCTCTGTTCGAACGCGCCGTGTTTTGTCTGAGCTCTTCTCTCAATCTCCGAGTCAGGTACAAATCTCTCATATCGGAATCATCATCCAAGTAGCGCTGAATTTCCTCTCGAACTTTCGAGACTCGCGCATTGATCCGAACCAATCTATTCTTCACGCGACGAACTTTTTCGAGGTTGGTCTGGTTAACGTCTTGTCTCAACTTTTCCAATTGCGGTTTACCTTCGCGTTCGACTTTATCGGATTCGACTTCGAGCGCGTTACATACCATCTCTAAAGCGATTTCGAGCGCAATCAATTCAAACGGCAACGTCTCGTCCGAACCACCTTCGGAGGAAAACTCCGAGCCTTCCGGCGTGGGTCCGCCAAAGGTATCGAACGACGTGCGATGGTGGCCACCTTCGTGACCTTTCATCTCTTCTTCGTCAAAAGACGTGTAACCTCCGCTATTCGAAGGCTTGCGTTCGTGATGTTCTTTCTCTTTATTACTCTTCTCTGCGGCTTCGTTCAGAGCGAAACTGGAAAACGTTTCCGGCATATTCTTCTTCACCTTGTCTTCTTTTTGAGAAGACTCTTTCATTTTGATCCGCCTTTGTAATCGACGCTGTAACTCGGGAATGTATCGCTCGACCACGGCGGAATTCCTCGAATCTGGGCAGATGACTTCCTCGGCCGTGATTAAGATTTTAATCTGCTCCAAGTTGACGACGATGGATCTTTCACGACACCAAATGGATGTCGAGTAGGACGAGCTCATCGCCGGTTCGAGTACTCTTAAATCTCGAATAGGAACCCGAAGCATGTGCGAAATTTTGTGCTTCTCAATTGTCAGCTTCGTCAAGCGTCCAGTTGAATCCACTCGAAGCCACCCTTTGTTGTTCCCGAGTTTCGGGAAAGTGGTGGTGAGGTTCTTGTGATGTCTCGGAGACTCTGGATCTTCCGAAAGCGATATCGCGACGTCTTTCAGCTCCGTGTAATTTCTCTTCTGAGTCTCCATGGCGGCTTCTTGCGCTTGATCTTTATATCTCTCGTTCGCCGCGTTCATTATCGCTCGCGTATTCAAACCGACTAAGTCTTCGTGCGAGTTCGCTCTCGATCCCGAGAGCGATGGGTTTCTGTCTGGGCCAATAATAGGAGCGAAAGTCACGTCTTCGTTTCGTCGCCGCTCCTTCTCCATCTCGTCTTCCTTATTTCCCGCCTCTACTTCTATGGCACTCGCAAAAGACTGACGAGTCTTATTAATATTATTAGTATTGTTTTTGCTGTCAGAAGGAGGAGGAGGTTGAAATTCGGAATCGCTTGTGTTCCCCGAAGCAGTTTGCGACGGCGTCGTTTCAGTGTCAAGATCTCCACGTCGCTGTTCTTGTAAATATCGAACGTATTCCGGCGTCGCTAAAGGTGGTAATGGAGGTGTATACGCTCTCGAACTCGGTTCACT
Source organism: Bathycoccus prasinos (assembly GCF_002220235.1). Classification (NCBI taxonomy): domain Eukaryota; kingdom Viridiplantae; phylum Chlorophyta; class Mamiellophyceae; order Mamiellales; family Bathycoccaceae; genus Bathycoccus; species Bathycoccus prasinos. The sequence goes on along the minus strand of NC_023993.1, from coordinate 491,168 downwards.
ACTGAAGTCGTTATTCTTCTCCTCCGCGCCGTCTTCTTTTAAACGTTCTTGAGCGGAGGGCATTTTTTGCTCTTCTTCAAAAGCTCACACTAACAAACTACTACTACTACTACTACTACTACCACGCGTGAATGAAACAAAGAAAGCGAAACTGTGTATATACGAGCTGTGCTATTCAAACGACCGACGAGGAAGGGAAGCGTGTCTGTTCGTTCTTCGACGAAGGATTCTCTTTTCTTTTTTCTGTTTTGGAGTGTGTGAGTGTGGGTGTTTTTGAATGAATGATGTTTTTTCGTATCTCTGTCTGACAGTCTGACAGAAAAATGAACTGTTTTGAATTCTCTCGCGTTGTTCGTTACAATAATAACAAACACAAACAGAACACAACAACGTATCATCGATACAGATCATCACAGATCATGAGCAACGAGACGAACAAAGGAGGGAAAGAAGAAGAAGAAGTAGAAATCCTTCTGTCACCAGTGCTCGCACCTGCAGCTGCGGACAAAATAGAAGAAGAAGAAGAAGCGGAAACCGGTGAAATCGAAGAACCATCGTCACCCACGCAAGCGTTGGGAAAGATGTTTGAGGACGCGCAAGACGCCGCGTACGTGGTAAAGAAAGATGTGGAAGAGCTCGCGTCTTCAGCGGCAGATTTCTTCAGCAAGCTCCAGTTTGATTTGTTTAATCCCGAAACGAGAGAAGATTCTCCCGCGAAGCTAAACATTCAAAGGACCTCATCAAAACAGAATATAACAAATAACAACACGCAAGAGCAAGAAAATAGTAACATGAACGATTCTATCGACATCGTCGATCCGTTTTCGGAGGTGTCTGCGGCTGCAAAATCAGTAACAGAAGAGATAACAAACGCTTTTTCGCAAGTGACGAGTTCGATTAAAGACGAGTTTTTCCGCGAAGGCGGCGTTGGTGGTGATTTCGCAGATCCGTCTTCGTCTTTGTTGAGTACAGAAATTGACGTTTTGTTCCCGGATTTACCCGCAGATGTCGTTCTAGTAGACGCGGTGTCGTGTTACTTGATGCAAACGTACACGTGTAAGAATAATTCGTTGACACCAGATGTCGGAATGAGCTTTGCGGGTGGATTGTTTTTGTGCGATTCGTACATTTGTTTCGCGTTGACCTCTACTCCATCAACAAACTTACAAGGAGCAAAGGTTGTGGCGAAATATTCAGATATTGTTTCGTGCAACGAGGTTGAAGAGTTATCGACATCTGAGTTAGTTCTGACTTTTAAGAAAGGAGTTTTGAATGCTTCGGAGGAATCTAGCGAGATTGTTTTCGGTCGCTTTCACAAGACCAATGGATTAAACGATGCGCTTAGTATTATAGAGTTAAAAAGAGAAGAAGAAGGAGTTGTATAATATCGCATGTTTTTTCTTCTGTATTTGTTTTACAACACTACGCTTAAAATCATGCACACGACCCCGATGAGCGTCAACGCCGGAATCTTCAACTTATCCGCAGAGCTGAGAGCTTGACCCGCTTTCTTCGAACACTTGTCTAAAATCACCGGCGGTAACACGAGCGTCATCGCGCAGCAGCACACGCCGCCGACGTACCCGAGAACGGCGCCAAAGTTCGGAATCAACGTCGCGCACAAAGCGGCGAATAAAACAAACGCCGAGCGAACAATCAACGCCGGCAATTTGGCCAACTCTTTCGCCGGATCGTTGTTTGTGAAGACCGATTCGCACACAACAAGCGCGGATTGCGCCATGATTGGGAACGTGAACAACAAGTTTACGCACAACAAGCCTTTCACAAAGACGCCAATCGGTCCTTCCAACATGGTAATGACGACCGATGAAACGTTCGGACCGAAACCAACCGCACAAATAATACCAAAGAGACCACCAACAATGGCACTCAACACGAACGCTTTGGATGCTGCGCCTAAGAATTTTTCTTTTTGCGGCATACCTTGCTGAATCCCAAACAACGTAAAGTGAATGAAGAATAAAAACGCGACGGTACCAAAAAATCCAGGGAACGCGGCAACGTTCGCCACTGGAATCGCCGCAAGACTCGCAGGCATTGAAATTTTCGTCGCAGCGGAAACCGCGCACACGAGCATGCCGAGCGCTACCGAGCACGTTCCGACCAAAGAGATAATATTCACACCCGCCATGTTGCGAATCCAGGATAATCCCAAAACTAATGGCGTGATTGCCGATACTGCTTGGACTTTCGTGATGGTTGCCGCCGTTGCCGCCGGAAACATCGCGACCGCAGTTTCAGAAATGAATAACAAGTACGAAACGGTAATGCCAAAGCACGTGACAACGTTTAAAGTCTTGTTCAGATTTTCCCCAAAGGCGCCGAGTGCGACTTTCGTCAATCCGGCGTAGGTGGAAACATCAGATTCAGACGCGGTGTTGTTACTCACAACCACATCTTGCGCAGCAACGAGCATTCGCAAGGTTTCCATGGATAACACGAGCGAGGACAATAAACACGCGGTTACTAACACCGTCCCGCCTTGAGCAAACGCCCACGGCAATGCGAAACCACCAGCTCCAAAAATGGCTTTGATTGTATTCACGACGGCAGCGTTTTCACCGGATGCGTCCGCCGCATCTGCGGCAGCTGCCGTCGTTGCAGAACACACGGCGATTCTCTTTGTACTCTCCTTGATTTTGCTTTTGTCGTTGATAATCATCATCATCATCATCTTTTGTTGTTGTTTATGTTCACATTGTTGAGTAGAATTCGGTTGGAAGACGCATCGAGGTTTTCGAGCACAGGCTCTTGTCGCGCTCCCTGCACTCGCGGCGCACGGGCTTCGCCTGTTTACGCGTAACTGAGAACACGAAGAAACGTGAACGCGTTGCGAAAAGGTGTTCGTTTGCATCATTTTATATGTGTTTGTGTGTGTGCGCGTATTTATGTGTTCTTCTGAAGTACGATGAATGCCGGAAGATATCGTTTTTATTTTATCTCTTTTTTGATGAGGTGGAACAAAATAATCAGACTTGGCAGACCAACAACGCAAAAGTAAGCAACTGCTTAAAAACTCATCATTCAAAATACCATACTTCTTGTTGGACTTCTGCTGATCGGTTATACACGACGAACGCGATCATGATGAACGCTCCGGAACAAACCCCTACTTCTCCTCCTCCTACTACGAACAGTGGTAGCACCGATTCCATCGTCCTCGCTTTGAAAACCGACGAACGATTTCAACCTTTCTTGAAGGAAGATTTCTCTCCAGCGCAATACGCTTCGGAGGTTTTAGCCTCCTCGAATGGCGTGTAAACGGCTTCGAATCAACTGACCGAGGGAATAAACATTCTAGAAAAAGCGGTCAGAGACGAAGTAACGCGATCGTACGATGTTTTGATGAATCAGTTGACTGGGATTGAAGATGCGGAGAAAATATTGCACACGTTAAGAAACGGCGTGAACTCGTTACATCAGACGACTGCGAAAGTTCGAACGGAAATCGCAGAGCCGCACAAAATTGTGAGCGCGAAAACGAAGCAACTAGAACGGCTAACGACGACCACAGATGTTTTGCACAGAGTTGTACGCGCGGTAAAGCTGACGCAACGCTTGCGAGCGTGCGTAGAAAGTAGCGATAGTAGCGGCGGTGGTAGAAACAACAGCAATAGCACCAATAGCAGCAGTAGCAGCATTGATTTTGCGAAAGCTGCAAAGTTAATCCACGAACTGAGAGAGCTCGAGATAGAGGCGAGTGATAGTTTGGTTGGCGTTGAATGCGTCGACGCGCAGCGCGAATGGGTCGTTCAAGTCACGAAACTCGTTCGCAGAGAAGCAAACGAGGCTCTGAAAAAAGGTATGGAAGTACAATCGCAAGCAGACGTCGGGAACGCTTTGCAAGTGCACTACAACTTGGACGAGTTATCGATTGCCGTGGACGTGCAAGTGAATCAGTACGCGTCGATTGCGATTGAATCAGTAAAAGAAGCTACGGATTGGCAGAAAATTCAAAGCGCTGCGTCTTCGCTGGCGTCCAAGTCCTCGAGTGGGTTGAATAGCAATAACAACAACAGCACTCACAGCGCTTATACCAACCGAAGCGGCGTTTCTGGAGGTCAAGAGGAGATTTACCAAAACGTTCTCTGGGAGCGACTCGAATCGTGCTTTGAAGTCGTGCACGAATCGGCGATGAGTGTTTGGCATTTACAACGCGTCTTGGCAAAAAAGCGAGATCCACTCTCTCACGCGCTCTTTTTAGACGAAGTTTTGAAACGCGAAAGTTCCAACGGTGGCAGTTTCATGCATCAAAATAATGCCTCTTCCGCCATGGATAATTTACCGTGCGCAAAGTTTTGGGTCATGTTAGGAAAAGGAATGACGGATCACATGAGCAAAACGCATGCCTCCGCTGGTTTTGTTCGCGACGTTTTGTTGCAAGGATTCCCACATCTGATGAATATCATCGAATCAATGCACGATCGATGTTCGAAAGACGGCGATGCTAAAGGTGTGCCAGGTTGCGTTCGTAAAGACGGCGCGGATCTCTCGATCTTGAGACGATCCACGGATGCTATTTCGCACACTTTTTTCTCGAGATCGTACAATCGATTATCGGAGCCAATCAACTCTGGATTTTCATCAGGACGAAACATGAGTCGGGGCGATTCGGATAAGTTTCTGGCGAGAATCAGAGAAGAGATGATTTCTGTCGAAGGGCACGCGAGTTTAGTGAACTCTTGCGCCGGCGGCGTCTCGAAAGCTTTGAAGTTGCTCGCACAGAAAGCCGAGTATTCGATTTCCTCAACGGATTGGACGGCAGAGAAGCAGAGGATTTATGCCGGAGAGCCACCTTCTTCTTTGCAAAGAATGAGTCTAGCGCTTGCCACGGAGTTGAATTATATCGTCGATTTACTCCAACCGGTGGTGAATCAATACTCGACGGTACCAAAGACGTCTTTGCAAGCCGGCATCGATAGAATGAAGGAGGCATGCTTCGGCGCTCTATCTCCGATTTTCGAAGCGTTGGAGGAAAAAGTAGAAAAGTTCATTTTGATGCGCGTGCACGACGAAGACTGGGAAAACAACTCGAACCCGTTGCCCGGAGGAAGTTCGTACGTCTCTAGTTTAACGACGACGCTGAAATTATTCCAAGAGAATTATCTCAACGGATTGATATCGGGACATTTTAGCAGTAGTTTCGGCGGAGAGACATCGAGTAGCAGTCACCATGCCTCCTCGTCTTCCGGAAGAAGTGGCATCGGTGGTCTTCAAGGTATATCGTCGACAAGTACCGGTCCTATATTTGAAAAATGCGGGGAAACGTTCGAAAACGTCATCGATTCTTTCGTGCGAAACGCGTCGTTGATTCAAAAACTGTCCATTTCTGGCAGTAATCGTTTGGCGAAAGATTGTGTAGAAGTCGAAGCCGCGTTGCGTTCACACTTGTTGTTCTTTGGACCGTTGACGTCCGACGACGCGAAAATTGCAAACTTGCACGCGTTTAAACGTCTGATGTTTTGCGATAACCGGCAAATTTTAAGCGTCGTTGGTAAAAGTAATTCACCGGACGCGAGTAAAATGCTGCTCTTGGAGATTCACCACTTGTATTCACAGTGCGATTCGACGAAGATAACCACGCCATGGGCGCGAGCCGGTATGAATCCAAAGCAATACTACACTTGGTGGAAAGCGCAAAAAGATGTGAAGGAAGTTTTGCGTGGCGTTCAAGGAAGTTTGGACGCCTCGAAAGCCGAAGACGACGTGACGAGGACGATGCGCGAACTTTGCAAACTCTTAGACGACACTGTTGCAATACGATAATCGCTTACATGTTTTATTATTCCACTCGTGTCATTATCCTTTGTATTAACTCATCTTGTATTAACTCATCAGCTCTCGTCAAATCACGTTTTCTTTACGCAACGCGTCTTCTATGCACTCTAACAAATCTCCCGACGAACGACGAACGAACAACTCGACGTCTTTTTTCGTAATCGTTCTGTCGTTTCTGTGTTTTGCAAACGCTTTTAAATCGAACGCTAACTTTTCGCTTTCCAAGAACACCAACTCTCCCAACACCGAAGCGGCTTGAGGAGAGAGAGAAACGCCGTCGTGTTCTTTCGCTTCCAACTCTGCTATTTTAATCGAATCTGCTAACACTCTGTTTCTGATGAGCTTTTCCTTTTGTCGTTGTCGTTGTTGATGATGATGATGCGTAGTATTGTTCGTGTTCTCGTCGTCGTCTATGTCGTTGTTGTTGTTGTTCATAATTAATAATGAGAGCAACTGTAACCCACGTGAAGAAGAGCAAAAAATGAATGATTTTGAATTTTTTTCTTCTTTTGTTGATGTCTTTTGTTGATGTCTCCATAATTCGCCGACAACTCTCGATTAAAAGAAGAAGAAGAAGAAAGCTTGTATCATCACATCAACTCGGGAGGTTTGTTTTGCACAAACAAGCGCGCACGAGCGAGTACAGTATTAATAATAATAATAATAATAAACGATGGAAGCAGAGCCGACGAACGGCATCGACATCGATGCGCTCAATAACGAGGAGACGATGCTGAGTGAGAATAACCCGACGACGACGAGAAAGAAAGGCGAAGACCAACCAACTTTGGAAGGGTGGATTTGCGTCACCGGAGAAGAAGCTCTGAAAGCGCAGTATAAGGGACCGTGTTCCAAATGCTCGCAAGATATGCAAGTATCCTTCCGTCCGTACGTAGGTGGGAAACCTCCAGTATGCGATACCTGCTTTAAAGCGGAAAAGTTCAACAACAGGAATTTTACGAACAACAACAATAACAGACGAAGTCAAAGACATCAGCAACAGTCCTCCCAGGCGCCAACACTGAGAGGGTGGAGAGAAACGACCAAACGAGACGAAAAATCGGGCAAATCTATATTCGAAGGCCCGTGTGGAGGCTGCCAAAAGCACACGGAAGTTCCGTTTCGTCCGGTGAGCGCGCCAGACGCGAGGCCGCCTTTGTGCGACACATGTTACGCTTCGTTACAAGAAGTCACAAATCCAGACGGCGGGAATGGAGCAGGTGGTAAATCGAGAGGGAGAAACGCTAACAATGATCGGTTTTCTCCGTACGGTGTTGGTGGTGCTGCTGGTCGAGGAGGAAGAGGGGGGAGAGGAGGAAGAGGAACGCAAATGATGATGGTGCCTCAACACGTCGCGCACTCGATGATGCTCGCGCAACAAATCGGCGGCGGCCGAGGTGCTGGTAAAGGTAAATCAAAGAAGTGGACGAGGGATGGAGCTGAAGAAAACGCAATTGGAGTCGAGGTGGACACCTCCAACGTCCCGTGCATTTTTCTTGCCCGAGGAAGTTGTAAAAATGGAGACGCCTGTAAGTACTCCCACACTTTAATGGCGGAAGGAGACGACGATATGGGAGATATTCCCGTCGAATAAAGTGAGATATATACTGTCGCGCACGTGAGTAGATGTGCTGTACTCGGAAGTTAGAATCAGTTTAATTAAATATTTACCATAACTTCGGTTTCGGCACGCCTCTTCGCGGCGTGCTCGAGACGAATTCGTGTTGCATGTCGCGAACTTCCTCCACGCCTAACAGACTCAAACCGGCGAGACTTAATGTCAGTACCGGTAAACCCTCGTTACCGACGAGAGCACCACCAAACCCGGTTATTAAACTCGTCGCCAACAAAACTTTACTCGCTAACAGTAATCTTTCTTCTAAAATTCCCAATTCATTCAACGCCGCTTTACACGCGCGACAATGTTTCGTGTGGCGATGATATCGCTCTGTTTGTTCCTCCTCGGAAACAGTCGGAGTGGCGTCTACGGCACTTCCATCGAGCCATTCCACATTTCCGTTTTCGGTGAAGTTATCCATCCACGTTCGAAACGCGGAAACGCCTTTATCAGCAACCGTGGGAAGATAATATGCCTTGTTCCATTTTCCTCCACGTTTTTTCATATCCTTTTCTACGCCGTGCATAGCTCGAATATCTTGATTCCCGAGCGTGTACGCCGCGTTCCCAGCACCGTGCTGCAAGCCGGTGAAAATCAAGCGGGCGTCGCCAATGGTGTTGAAATTCTGGATGTACAAATTGAACAAGTTGCGCACGGGCGTCGTGAACAAATTTTCAATCTTGTCCGCCACAGAGACTTTGCGCGTTCCGGCGCCTTGCACCGCGGTGAACTGATACGCTTGAAACTTTGTAAACATCAAAGTACGGTTCGGTTCTGTTGGAGTGTATAAAATGTGCGCGCTCAGATACGGTTTTCCTTTATCGTCGAGGTACTCAGAACGCGACGAGCACGGCGCGGTGAACACACGCGTGGCATCGATGTTTGAATTCGCCGCATTGTATCCGCCGTGTCTCACTTTGAAACCCTCCGTGGTGTCATCATCGAACGATTCGAATTTCGTCATCGGGACAAAATCTGCCATTTCCGAGACGCTTCTTATGTTTGATTCTGCGTCGTACCTCGCGTGCAACCACTCCGCGTGCGATGGGTCGAATTGATTCTCCAAAGCTGGGTTATATCCCACCGGAAGTTCAACCATCCCCCACTCGTTGTCGCCGGCTCCTTGCAATTCGCTAAAGTTCTCCGTCGCGCACTTCTTTACCGAGGCTTCTAAAAACGCATCCGCGCCTGTTTCTGGCCACACCCACAAAACACCCGCGTGCACTTTGCACGGATACTCTGACGCGCAGCTTTTCTTCGAATTACACGCGGTTGCGTTGGCGTTCTCATCGATGGACATCGGAATGTCCACGCACTTGCCGTCCTTGGCAAACTCCCACCCGTGGTATCTGCACACGAGCGCATCTTTATTTGAATCGATGAACCCGAGCGATAACGGCGCTCTTCTGTGTGGGCAGGAATCTTCCAAGCACGACCATCCATTTTTCGTCTTCCAAACTACCATCTCTAAACCGAGAATTTTTATCGCGTTTGGCGCGTCGGTTTCGAGGAAAGATACAGGAGAGGTTGGATACCAGTTCTTTTGCCAGTTAAATTTATCATTAGACGTAGTAGTAACGGTCGAGACGTCGACATCCGTCGCAGTCGCGCTGTTTGTGCTAAATGAAGAAGAAGAATTAACGACGAAGCGTCGATTTCGGCTCTGCTGGTTGTGACGACTATTAGTATAAATCTTTGTTTTCAAAAACACTTTCGTCGATGATGATGATGAAGATGATGTTGCATCGTTGTGAGCGTTAAAGTTCTTGGTGTTGTTGTTGCAAAATCTGCTCGCGGAGAACGGAGACGAAGAAGAAGAAGAAGAACAAAAAGAAGACGTTGAGGACGTTCGAGTAGTAATGCGCGCAGTTGATGATGCGTTGTTTATCGTCGATAACATCGTGTTTGGTTGCGAGAACGCCGCGTTCGTTGTTCTCATCAGACGTGTTTGGGATAGAAGAGAGAGTATCTCTGAATCTCTTCTTCTGTGCAGAAAAATTTTTTGTGACGACATCCTTCGCTTCACTTTCCGAACACGAAGACGAAAAGGGTTGTACTTGACGTTTCTCTTTTACTACGTAAAGCTTTGAGTGAGTGCAAACGAATCAATCGATAGTAAAGGAGTAAATAATGGTTGCCCCGGCAGCTGGAGGATTGTTGCTCTTCAAACTCTGGGTGGCGAAGAAAGTAGCCGTGTTAGCCGCGATACGCGCGTTCGGAATCAAACGAGTCTATCGACGGAGCGTGAAGTTTCTGGATTATTTCGTCACGCACGAGAAAACGCACGCAAAGTTGAAGAGCATCGTGCACAAAACAGCGCACACGACCATGCAGTTTGAGGACGCGTTAGCGAAGAAGGCAAGGGAGATGATGGATAACATCGTTAGGACTGGGAGTAGTAGTGGTATTAATAGTCGGACTCCTCCTCCTCCTCCACCTCCTTCCTAAACACCGACCGAAATAGAAAGAGAGAGAGTTTTTGATAGTGCGGCTGCAATAGAAGTAAGATTAGGACTAGTTTATACTGACAAAAAAACACGTGCTCGCGCGAAACAAGAATCCTCGTTCCAGACTTTTTCTCAATCCTCGTCGTCGTCGGAGCTAGAGAGAACAATCGCTATTCCATGATCGACCAAGACGTCGAGCATGCGGGCGCACTTTTTCGAGACGTGCTCGAGTTCAACGCCCCGGTCGTTGGCGTCGTCGTCCTCGTACTTTTCATCCGCGAAGCATTGCACGAGCTCTTGGCTAAAGTCTTCGTCATCGAGCACTATGTAAAATGTGTTCATGTAATCGAAGTTACTCAACGTGCTCGTACTTGTAATCTTCATACATTTCATTTTTTCGAATCCCTTCTCTTCGCTCCCTATTTCGCTATAGTCGGTGACCTCTATTGCGCAAAGCCGGTTCGCAAAAATTTTCAGCGTGGCGCAGCCTTCGGTTTTTAGCACAGGCGTAACAGTTTCGTTAGTGGAAGCATTTTCGGCGTAGGCTAAAAGATTTGAAGCTGTGTTCCCTAATATCAATCCATTCGAGATTTTCGCATCGAACGGAAGTATACGAAGTAGCGGACATTTTCGTTTGGCATCGGCGATAAATTTTGGGGACGCGCAAAAATTCAGGTGCGAATCAAAAGACGCATCACTTGACGATTTGGAATCATTTATCATTTGCCTGTGAACGTCCCTATGAGAGCCGTAAAATTTAATAGCTAGACCAGAGAATATGCATTCGGCAGCCCATCGCGCCGGCGTGATGTGCGCGAGTCGAACATTTATACTTATGGTTACTTCATCTTTTTTACCAGTTTCGCATGCTTCTACTCGATGCCATTCTCCGGGTGAGACTCTGATCATCATTCCCGGCTTTAATCTTTCGCTTTTACTATCACCCTCGGTTGATGGCGATAAATCGTATTTCTTTTCTCGTTTCAAACCATTACAATTAAGAGTATTTCCCCATAGTTCACGCGATCTGTTTCTCTTCTTTTCGTAGGCGTTTCTGGGCGACGTTAAATTCATACCACTCGAAAGTGGGTTCGCTTCTCCTCGCGCCGTTTTCCACTCTTTCTCACCGGTAAGCTGAATCGTATAATTCAAGTTTTCGTCCCAATGCCACTCTGCGAAATCGTTCTCTTTTCCATCCTTCTTCACGTTCTTCGATGCGTAAATTCCCACCTCGATATCGTGCGTGTAGTACTCGACTCGTTCGTGATGTACTACTCGGTTGGATACGAGCATTTGCTTTATGGCTACCGCTCCAGGAGCAAAGCAAAAAGGTTGATTTATGGTAGTTCCATTTTCATGCAGCGCTTCGAGCATATCATCTATTTCCTCTTCGTCCAATTCTTCATTATTTGGATCTCTACACGTGCGTAATAGCGATTTCAAGTCTCCGTTACAAAATCCCAATTCCAAACACGATTGGAGAGCTTCTGGCGAGAGACTCTTGTAAGAGACGCGATTGGCTTCTGCTCTCACGCTCTCGCGAAAGAAATCCTCGAGTTCTTCGAGATAACGCGGTGTTTCGCTCTTTTTCCGCTTTTGTTGTGTTTTTGCGGGCATGTTTTTACGTACTATATCATGATGCTGTTATTGTAAATGAAGAACTCGTTTGTAAAAAAGGAAGGTAAGGTCTCAATGACTCAATGTTTCATCAATCGATAAATTACAAAGCAACTACTTGCCTCTCAAGCGCCTGCGACGCTTCCTGACTCGGAATATTCGAATGCAAAACACCCCCAGAAGTGCACCGATACCACCCATAACCCAGGTTTCATCACGCATGTGATGTTGTTCGCTTCGACGTAACGAGGATGATGACGACGACGACGAAACAACCGCCGGCTGGTCGACGCTCAAACCCCTAATCTTCTCCTCGTCGTTTTGGTTGTTCTGAAGATTCAATCCCGCAAATCTATTACTATTACTGCTAACTCTACTACCACTAGTACTACCATCGTTGCTACTAACACTCATGCTATCAATTTTGTCAGATATCTTACTGGAAAGCAACGACGACCAGGACGATAAAGACGACTTTTTGTACGTCGGCATCCAGCTCGGCGTGGTGTAAGAGGATTTCGCGTCGTGAAAATTTAAAGGCGAGGACGGAGAGCACTTCGTCGTTCCAATATTTCCGGGTTTTCCACCAAGTGTAGCGGAGAATTCTTTGAATGCGACATCCGTTCGTCTCTCTGGAGCGTGCCCAATTCCGGTCATAGCGGTATGCAATTCAGCTCCCGCGGGACAAAGAGGCTCCGGGCACGAATCCTTCTGTTTCTCCGTATCCGACACATACTTTACCGCCGAGAGAAGGAAGTTAAAGCAGTTGGCAACCATGTGACTCGAATCCAAACAATTTGAATCACCGAATACAAAAACACGACCACTACCTACATCCGATAGAGCACAGACTGCGTAGTCTGCTGCTACTCCACGTCGAGGAGGTGTCCGTTGGGTATGCGTAGTCTTCTGTTCCGCAGCCGCGTCTACGGCTTTATCAACCATCGATGCAGAATGCACGAAGGCTCCTTTCGGAGCGCTCATAACGTTGGTACCAGAGGATATTCGTACATTATCTCTTCCGATCCGTGCAATGCCTTCTATGATACGGTCACCGAAACTAAACCCAAAGTCACCGAGCAGATCGTTCAGCGCCGGTACGTTTGCGCCACCGGTAACGGGTGTCCACCACTCGTGCGTATTGTCATCGAAGAAACGCATCGTGTGCATGGTTTTCACGTTATACCATTCACCAAAAACAATCAATCCTAATCCTAAAGTCCGCACATCGTTTGATAACTTCTTGCGCTCTTCCTTTGAGTATTCCTCTTCGGCGTCAACAATCAGTATCGACGCGTAAAGGGTGGCATCAAAACATGTAAAAGGACCAGTCAAAACCTCTAAGAAATATCCGTTATCAAGTAACGAGTCATACATAGCGTGATAATTAGTATGTGGATGATCACCGTGCCAATCCAACACGTCCGATTTGACGTCTAAATTATCCCGCGGTACGTATCCTGGTGGGTATCTGACGTTATGAAACTGGTCCCAGAGGATGCGCTTTTCTCTCGCCGGCGTCGGAATGATCTTGACTATAATCGGCACAACAACGGTAGAAGAGCGTATTTCTGTCTCAAAAATACCGTCATGTCCCATTGCGGGTGGGGATACAACTGTGAACGAAATTGTCCCCGATGCTTTGCCTTGCGACTGCTTGCCACTTTCCTTCACTCTCACGTAAACTGCCAAATAGCCGCTCCACGGCCAAAGTGTCTCTGAAAATGCGAACCGAACGTCCAAATGTTGTCCCAGATCGTGAGACGATGGACTGAACTTAGGTTCTGCGTCTAAAGATCCGCGAACACCCATACCGTTCACGATAGTGGCATTAAAAATAAGTGGCATCATGGAATGATAGATTGGCTGTCTGCAGTGCGGCCAAGCGTACTTACATTCCGTGAGATCAATGTTACCTGGAATCAAAGAGGCTCGAGGGACGTATTCTTTTAATATTTTGGCTGAACTTTCCAAGTTTAATAATCCAGCACCTTGCTCGTACATGGGAATTTCCGGAAGTCGGACTGCGCCTTCAACTAAAGCTTGCTTCATTGACGCTGGGTTTAATTTCAACCATCTTTCTCGTTCTGGAACGACAGAAGCTAATAAAGTTACAGCTCCAGCAACTACAGGTGATGCAACCGACGTGCCCGACAGAGAGCGACAACCACCGGATATTCTACTACCGAATACATCTTGACCAAAGGCGACAATATCTGGTTTCACTCTTCCGTAGCCTTCCGGCAAATCCCACGTGGACATACCTCGAGATGAAAACGGCGCGATACGCCTTTCATAGTTGACACCACCTACTCCAATAACATCCATCATATCCGCAGGATTATTGAGAGTGCCATACAATGGACCATCGTTCCCTATCGCAGAGACCATGATGATACCATTTGCGGTGATTTCGTTTACTTTCTCGACAAACGGTAAATCCAAGTAATCCGGTCCACCGATGGATAAGTTAATCACGTGCATTTCAGTTGCGATGGCGTAATTGAACGCGTCAAGGAACCACGAAGTGTACGATACTTGATCATTTGTAAACACTCGGAACGTGTGAATATCAGCTTCGGGGGCAAAACCGGAACATTGTGGAAATGTCGAAGCAATCACTCCCGCAACAAATGTGCCGTGGCCAAGTCCATCGGCGAGTGTATTTTCGTGCGTCCAGTTTGATCGATCTTTCACTCGGCCTTTGAAGTGCGAGTGTTCAGAGTCCACGCCCGTGTCAAAAATACCCACCTTGACGCGCTGCCCCTTGAATCCTTGTCTCCACAACGACTCCGCGTTGAAAGCGCTTGAAATCGGTTGACCTCTGCCATTTCGAGCATGTAGCCGATTTCTCAAACGTCGACCTTTTCTTCTAAACGTGCTGCTATGTATGTTATCTTCTTCAACGCCGTCGTCGTTGTCGTCGTCGTCGTCGTCATCGCCGTGGGTTCCTTCATCACTATCACTACTTCTATCACTGCTTGTGCTTTCTTTTGACTTTGGAAAACGCGTCAAACGAGCGTCGACAAAGAAATCCTTCACGCCGAGTGTACGCGCGAGCGGTTCCGCTAGCGAAGCTATAAGCGCCGCCTCGTTCCTGGAAGTGACGAGTGCAAAATCTGTGGGAAATGCTTCCGCTCTATTCTTACGATCTAATATCGTGTGCTCAACTGGCCTAACGTTACTCGTGAGCGTATCGTCAATCTCATCATCCGCAAGAGTGACTGAGGATCCACTCTTCTTTCCTAGTATTCGTTCGAGCGTTTTCTTGTGCTCATTTTGCATCTTGTACGACGTAAACCGAACGATGTATTTCTTGGCTGACGACTTTACGAAGCGCGCTTCTTCCTCGGATAAAACTGCACCGCTTGTTTCGATATCTGGTGCTGCACGTTGAATTGCTTCTACGCCGGGTGTTTCTGCTTCAGCGTATTCTCCACCATCCAGGCTTTTACTCAACGACGTTCTTCCCACCGAACAAACCTCCTCATCGCCAGCGAGAAAGCTAGGAAGAAGAAGTTCACGCCCTCGCGCGGAAAAGCCGGAAAAGGTATGCGCTGATACTGCGACCGTGATCAGAACAAACGCAAAAGACGCGCTCGTCCGTACACTGGCAATTCCACGCATAGTATTCCTCTTCAGTAGAAGTTGGAATATAGACACTCGTTATGATATATATGAAGAAGAGGATTTGGAAAAAGTTGTGGAAAATACTCAAAAAGAATCTCAAAAGACGGGAAGAAACAGACGAGTTTTACTCTCGAGCACGGAATGATGGAAGACTACATCCTCCACAACCTAACACGCGTGTACTTTGTATTCGCGCTCGTATTGTTGCTGTTGAAGCAGTTTTGCAGCCGCATCTTTATTTCTCCACGCGAGTCGTGCAGCCGCGTGTTCGCGCTCTGAAAACTTTCGCTCGTACTGTCGTTTGGCTTCACTGAGCGCGCGATACTCATCCTTCGTTTGTCGATCTAAAATTGACGCGCGGTCGCGTCTCGCCTTTTCGCGTGCCGAGAACTCCTTAACGACGCGTTGCAATCTGTCTTCGTGTATTGAGTTTTCAACGTGTAATCGACGAAGTATGGTTTCGTTTTCTTCCAGATCACTCTCCAATTTTTCGCGTTCGTTTTCGACGGAAGCGCGTTCGCGTTCTCGCGCATCGTCAATTTCCTCTTCACGAGTAGCGAGTAGCGCGATCGCTTCTTGAATTTTAATTGCTTCTGTTTGTGCGATTTCACCGTATATCCTCGCGAGTGTCGCGGTGTTTCGCTTCAACATTTTGTTTAAACACTCGTCCCTCAAAAACTGTTCAAACGCTTGTTTAGTTTCGGTAGCTTCTTTCTCTAACTCGTGCACTTGTTGCTCTGTTTTTCGTCGAATTTCTTCAATCGCGTTTTTGTGATGTGACACGACCTCGACATAATTTGTATCTGCTAAGCGTAGAATGTGCGATAGCCGTTTGTTTATTTCGAGTTTGTTTGCGACGCTTTCTTTCATTTGCGCCTTTTTCATCGCTCGCGCGCTCTTTTTCTCCTCTTTCTTCTTTGGACGGTTCTTTCGAGCGGCTGCAGAGGATATCCATTCTTTCTCGTCGGCAATTTTTGGTTCTTCTTCTATAACCTTAGCAACATCATTTTCTTCGCTATCATCGTTCTTCACTTTTCCTTTATCACATTCACATTCACTTTCACTTTCGCTCTCGCTTTCGCTTTCGCTTTCGCTTTCGTCGTCCTCGTCGTTTGAAGGGGCCGTACTATTACTTTCCGGGAACGTCTTCGAAAATTTACTCGTCTCACTACCGTCACTACATCTTCCCATTTCTTTCCCCACATCGTCGAGCATTTCAAAATACCAACTCACCTTTGCGTCTTCTGCGATATCTATGCGCACTTCGTGTCGCAGCCTCGCGTGCGTTTCTGCTCGCTCTGCTTCATTTTTTATGCTCTCGGTCAAAACCTCTCGTCTTTCTTCTTCTTCTTTTTTCACCTTCTCTGTGCTCTTTTCCAACAACGCGTCCATCTTTCGCCGCGCGAGATTGAGAACGCATTCCACGGTCTCAAAGAGCGCTTCGCTGCTCTCGTCGTCGTGTGCTCCTTCGTTGTCTTCTTTGTCGTCGCCGTCTTTTTGAGAAGAGAAAGGAACAAAGACAAGGTCAGATCTAAAGATACCTAAAAATATCTACTTAAAAAGGAAACGAGAGAGAGAGAGAGAAAAAAGCGACACCGTTTACCTTCTTCTTCTACCTTCTTTGAATTCTTCTTCTCGCACGACAAAGAACCCGCTTCCGATTTCTTGGACGACGTAACCACTTTTGCGTTCTTCTTTCTCGCGCGTTCTCTTCGCGCGCGAATTCTCTTCGCGCGCGCGACGGACGCGGCGGCGTCCAGCATAAATATTTTTAGATTTTTATTTTTAGTCGTCGTTTGCGCTTTTGAGGGAAGTCGTTAAATATATTTTTGTGAAGTTGAACACCGGAAGTTGAACACCACTCCTACGGACTCCTACTCTTGTTCGCGCGCTTGTATCGTTCTGAGTGCGAGCAAAAAGCGAAGAGAGATAGAGAATCAGCCCAAAAAATGTCGATAAACTTTTCGAAACTTCTCGCCCAAGAGATTGAAAAGAAGAAGAAGATGAAAACACCACCTTCATCAAAAACAACAAGAACAAACGAAAACGACAACGATGAAGAAAAGATGAGAAAAAAAGCGGACGAATTGATGAGCGACGAAGTCTTCTTTGCGCAGTTTTTTACCCGGAAACCGATCGAAGATTGGGATACATATCGAGTGCATAGGAGAGATAAACCGGATGAATTCATTCCTGGTTTGTTTTACGTGCCAGAGTTTATACACGAAGAGGAAGAGAGAAGGATAAATCGAGCGATACGGACACAAAAAGAAGCGAAATGGGTGGAGAGCAAAGGGAAAAGGAAAATATTGAACGTACCGGCAGCACCGAACAACGAGAATACGCCTTTATGGATCAACGCGTTAAAGAAAGCCCTGCGAGAAACGACGGCCATGGATGGTCAAAATGAGGCGAATCACGTCTTAATAAATGAATACAACGCGCCCGCCGGTATCGATCCACACTTTGACGGCATCGTGTACAACCCACACGTAGTTATAGTTACGACGACGGGAAGAGCTTTGATGGATTTTTGGCCAAAGGAATCAGCAGACGAGCAAAAAGAGCAAGAACCAGTCGCGCAAATACTTCTACAACCGCGATCTCTTTTGATATATAGAGATGAATTCAACGATACGAACGGAGCCTATTTTTTACGTCACGGAATACGCCACTCGAGCAGCGACGACGCTTCTAAAGCACATCCGCCATCCGTGGCTACAATTATAGAAAAAGGAGAAGAGAACGTTGCAAACTTGAACAGAAGCGCGTTGCGACATTCAATCGTATTCGTGAAGAAGAATATGGGCGCTTAGTTCAAATATATAGAACCTTGTAAAAACATAAATTTTTATGAAAATAGAATCGCGCGCGCGCGCGAAACCAGAGAAGAAGAAACAAAGAAGAAAGAAACGAATTTATATATATTAGTACACGATTTTTATTAACAACTCATCCTCTGTTACGGAGGACTCCAGGCACCGTATTTCTTCCAATCCTTGATCCCTTTTTTGTTGAAGAAGTGACCTTTCGGGTAGTATCGAGGTTCGTTGGATGCCACCGCGCCGAACTGTTTCGAAAGTTTCACGTGAATAGCCGGTATCTCGTACTTGATTTCCTGCGTCAAATCAGGTTCATCGGAGATGTAATGTAACCACTGATGCCACTCTCTCGGCACGTTCGCTGGATTATAATCGTCCAAATCTTTGTATTTCACCCACCTCGATCGTCCTTGTTGATATTTCGTATTCTCGTAATATTCGTTCCCGTGCTGATCGGTCCCGACTAGTCTACCTTTCCTCGAATTTAACTGCCACACGGAACCGTCCAAAATAGAGGTTCTGTTGTTTTTTATCATCACGCAAGTGAGTGATACGATGGAAGAAGAAGAAGAAAACGTCGCGTGTTAGTTCTTTGTTTTGTTGTTGTTGTTGCTCGCATCATAAAATCTAATCGCGAGACGACTGGAAAGAGAAAGAGACCCCGTCCGGGGTGACTAAACGATGATAATACTATACGACAAATATATAAAAAAATAAGAAGAATAGAAACACGCACAAAGTCGAGTAATTGCTCTCTCGCGCAGACGACGACGATAAAGACGACAGTGGCAAAGACGCTTTACTCGTCGTCGTCGCTCTTCTCGCCGCCAGTCGTAACGTAGACGCGAGCATTTTTAGTGTGGTTGGCGACTCTTTCTTCTTTCGATTTTCCCGTTTTTTTTCTTTTTCGCAAAAGAGAAAATTTTCGCCCTTTCGAAAAATTCTTTTTTTGCAGAAGATTAATTCTCCTTACTCTTCACTTACTCATCACTTACTCATCACTGTCGAAGAACAACAGAAGAAAGTTTTAAAACACACACAAACAAACAAGAGACTCGATACTCGCGCGTTTCCTTCTTTCTCGTCGCAGTAAGAATTTGAGAATTCATTACACACAAAACGTATAAACTCATCAAAATCCTCAGAAAGTGATTATTTGTGTGAGCCAAGACACACACAAAAAGGAGAGGAGGATCATCAGAAAAGAGAACTTGAGGAGATACATGATGACGATGATGATGCGACAGAAAACAAGGTCTTCGTCGAGAAGATTTCTTGTCGTTCTTCTCGCCGTGTGCTTATCGTTCGTCTTGATTCAATCGACGACGAACGTGAATGGAGGATTCACACAAGTAGCAGCGCAAGAAGAGGACGATGGAGATGACGATGGAGGAGAAATTAGCAACAACAACAACGAGGAGGAAGAGGAGGGAGAAATAGACACGAAATCAACCGTAGAGGAGGAAAATTTGAACGACCCGGGGTCATTCGGCGAACTTCCCGCGTACGGTGAAAACGACTCGTTCGGGAGACGCACGGGGAGTCGATGGACTGGGGCCGGAGCCGCCATGTTGTGGGACGTTGGAGAAACGTTCGAAAAGGCGTGGGATGCCGGGTACAAGAAGATTTCCACGCACGCGGCGCCTAGACTGTCCGCCGCCCACGACTGGTCTCATAAATACATTCATGAAAACATTCGCGATTACGTCCCGAAGGAGTACTCGCCGTTTGTTGCCGCCGTGATTACGTATTCGTTACCGTTGTTGCCGGTGTGCGTGGTGATTTTCATTTTGAATAGATTGACGGCAATGTTGAGTTTGCAGAAAGTGTTGTTAGTTGTGAACGCTTACAACGCGACGTATTGCTTCATCTTGTGGTTCATCAACGCGCTCACTGGAAACGAGCCGATGGCGAGTTTACAAGCGTCCAACGAAGCCGATTACATCATCTTACAGTTTTTGAAGTGCGTGTCGTACGCGGTATATTTGTTCTTGCAATTGTTTCACATCGCCATTTTGTCCGGAACAAAAGCGGAAACGATGAAAACGGTGGCGATTGGCAACTTCTTCTTATCCGTCTGCATTGGATTTCACTACTTTATCAAAGTTTGGTCTCCAGCGATGCACGGACACCCACCGGCGACGAGCCAAATCACGTACATTTTGTACACGATGATGTTCGGGACGATGGCGTATTCGAGTTACTTGCGAGATCCTCAAGAAAGAGCGCAAGCTGCTTCGGTATCGACCATGTTTGGCGTGGATAAACAGTTTTAACGAAGAGTCCAGTAAAAATGGTTGGATTATTGATTGAACTTGTTGGATTTCTTGATTGAAATTAAAAATCTCATTACTAAAATATTATTACACACAAGACAAGACCCCCTTCTTCTTCTTTTGGTTTTCAACTTTTTTTCAAGCAAAGCAGCGTTTCTTCATTCCTTATTCATTTTAAACGAGGACGACGACGACGACGGCGCAATTAAGAGCGAGGAGCGAGAGCGTTTTTAGAAGAGAGAAGAGAGAAGAAGAAAGATGGACACGATCCGATCGACCATTCCTCAAGTGAATGATCTCGAGGAGTATTTAACGAGCACTGGCTTCGCGAAAAAAGATGTGAAAAACTGCGCCTTGTTTTTACAAATGATCGAAGAACATAAATTGAGACGGAGCGCGTCTACGTTCAGAGCTGGAGAGATTGTGTTGGAACACACGAACGAAAAGCTACGCAAACGATCGTTTCTGACGAAAATTCTCTTCGGTTCCAGTCCTTCGACGGTGAACAAACACTTGATTTTGTTGGAGCAAACGTTTATTGCTTCGTTGGATACTTCGAGTACGAACTTGAAACGAGCGTTGGAGCTATTCAACGAGTTAAAAGCGATTGTCGAAGAGACGTTGGGGCAGAAGAATTCGCAACGATTAAAACGCTTAGAGGGTATGTTGTTAGAAGCGTCCGGAGAATTCGACAAAGCGATGGAACACTACGATGCGATATTGGAAGATCAACCGACGGAGCAAAGAGTGATGAAGAGAAGAATAGCAGTTTTTGAATCTCAAAACGATACGAAGAAGTGTTTAGAAGCGTTGAACAAGTATTTGGACGTGTTCATGGACGACGTTGAAGCGTGGGAACACGCTGGAAAGATTTACGCGAAGCTGTTCATGCACGAACAGGCTATCTTTTGTTTCGAGGAATGCATATGCTCGGCGCCGAGTAATTATCACCATCACAGGCGCGTCGCGGAGCAGTTATACGCTTTAGGTGGGTTTGATAACTTACGTCGAGCGAGCATGTATTACGCGGCAGCTATTGATATGTCCACTGGTGCAGATGTGAGGGCGTTGTATGGGTGCATATTGACCCGAAATACGTTGGTGAAGAATCACGCCGGGAGTAGTAACGATAGTAGCAATAGTAACGGTAAGAATAGTATAGAAGCGGTGGAGAATTTGGCCGCCGCGGCGGCTGAACGATTGGAGCAAATGTACGCCATCAAACAGGAAGAGTTACTAGGTATTGTTAGACAAACGGTGAAAGTGAAAGAGGCGAAGAAATGATAAGATTTTTTTAAATATATACCAGTACCAAAACGAGCCGTCGGTAAAAATAGTATCGCGATTTGTGTGTATTTTGCTGATTAAAACTCTTCTTTTTCTATTCTCTCTCTGTTCTTCTTCTTCTTCTTCTCTTGTTCTCTTCTCGTATTCTTCTTCTTATTAGTTGTTATCTTTATTACGTGTTTCTTTCGAGTGGCTGTAACGCGGGCGTCAAGTAGTTGCCCGAGTTCTTTGACGCAACTTGCGTGACGAGCTCGTAGTCGCCCTCGGAGCCTTTATCGTACGCGACGTCAAACGTTCGGTTTCTCGCCTCAGAATCGTGAAGCGACTTCACGCAAACGTCCGCAACATCCGCGCACGAAATAGTTTGCGTCAATCGTTCGCCTTGGTCAAAGACCAACGCCTTACCTCCACTCGGTTCTTCGCTCAACACCGCGGGTCTCACGATGGCGTATTGCAATCCCGATCTTCTCAACGCGCATTCACCGTCTTTCTTGTGCTTCACAACGCGTTGCTTCTCTTCCCCTGGTTCCATGCCTGCGCCAAAGCACGACAGTAGAACGATATCCGCCTCTTCACCTCTCGGGTTCGCTTTGAGATATTCCAAAACTAAGGAAAACTGGTTGGTCGCGCCGGCCAAATCATCTTCCAACGTCTGGTTCGTTTTCGCGTTCACTTTCGCTCGGAACTGAACGCCGATTTTCGCAATCTTTGAAACGTCGAGTTGCGGGACGTCCGCGGACGAGTTCATCGTCGTGTCGTCGACATCTTCTGAAACGAATCGAGACCACGGAATGGATTGCGTTTTCCATCCCAACTTTGTGCGCATGGAAGCGCGGAACAAGTTCCCATCCGTATCGATGACGCAAAGCGAATACTTCTTCGCGTCGCACTTGTATCGAATGGTTAAACCCTCGCAGGAGGACAAATCGATCGCCTTATTCGAACTCTCTGCGTGAAGAATTTTCACATCCGGCGAGATGAGCGTCGCAACGCCGGTTCTCGGCGTCACGAACCCGGACCAACTGGCAAACTTCCAGTTCTCCTCGGACGGTTCAAATTTCACTTTTTGTACAGTTCTTCGGGTCGCTTCCGATTTGGCCGCAGACGTGGACGATTCGCCGCTGCTGGCAGTTCTCCAGCCACCTCCAGCTGCATCGCTTGCGCTTTGGCTGAACTCAGTCGACCATTGTCTCTCACCTTCGAAGTTTTGTGCCCATTTGAAATCCGTCAACATCTTCTTCGACTTGACGGATTGACCCGCTCGTCTCGCCGCCAACGTGTGGAAGTAATCCTGCATCGCCGCGCACGCGTTTTGAACGCCAAGAACCTCGACGTTATACAAATCCGACGTCAACGTTGACGAAGCTCTCGCGCAATACATTATCTTCGCGCAACCTTTCACCGCCTCTCTCATGGTGTCCAAATCTGACACGTCGCCGACAAACACCTCGACGTTGGGCGGTAAAAACTCCTTGTCCGACTCGCGTCGAATCAACGCGCGAACGCCGTACCCTCTCAGCAAGAGCTTTCTCACGATGACTTTTCCAACTCTCCCAGTCGCACCGGTGACTAACACCGTCGTGAACTTCGCCTGCGGATTCGCATCGATCATATCCGTGGTATCGCCCGATAACAAGTCCATGTCGTAGATGCTCGTGTCGTACCCGGCGTTGCCTGGGATGTTCCCGGTAGATTTCTGCAATCGAGTCAACGAGGTGATTTGCTCGAAGAAACCATCGAACATCTCTCTGGATTTACGACCAATCGCGATTGGATTGATGTCATCCGCGGACATGTCTTTGATTTCTTTCTTTTTATTTCTTTTTTCCTTTCTTCTCAGCTTCGCTGGCACATCCGACGTCATCTTTGCCGATGATGACGCTCCTGCAGAAGATTTATCCTCTTTGTCGTCGCTTTCGTCGGAGGAAGCGGACGCGCGAACGACGACGACAGAAGACGAGGAGAAGTTTCTTCTTCCGTTGTTTTTATTGCGCCCTGCGGAAGAGAACGGTGCTGCGGAGGAGGAACCACCACCTTTTAGAGGTGCACCACCTCTGAGAAAGGTGACTTGGTTTTGGACGACGACTAATCTTCGGGAATGGGAAGAGGAGGAAGAGGAAGGCAGATTGCTCGCGCGCGCGGCGGCGGCGGCAGAACTCGTCGTCGCGCAACCAAACGGTGATGCTGTTGCCGCAACCACCATCTGACTGTATTTATTTATTTATGTATTATGGAAGTGCGCGTATGGAGAGCGCTTTGAAGTAATATATTTTAAGTGGAGTAATCTCGGATAACTCTCTCTTCTTCTTCTTGTGGCCCCAGAGAGACGCGAAGAAGAAAAGAAAGAAAAAAAAAACGAAAAAAAAAGCACTGGAGTCTTCTTTCCTTTGATTTTAAGAGAGACCCAAAAAGAGAAGAAGAGAAACAAAAGACGAGAAGATTCCCACACAGTAGTGAATGAAGTGAGACAACACAACAAAACACGAAAGACACGCACTCTGTGTTATTATTTTCACAAACAGAGAGAGAAAGAGATAGAAGAAGAAGAAGAAGAAGAGATAAAACAGCAGCGATCATCATCTCGATGAGAAGAAGAAGAGAGAAGAAGAAGAAGATTTTAATATCATCGCGCGCTTTATCCTTCCTTCGTCTAAAAGTCAAAAGCACGACAGAAACAACAAACGAATTTTTTCTTTTCAAAAGTCGTTGAGAGGGTGACCGTTTGTTTGATTCTTCCTTACGAAGAAGAGTACCACCGAGTGCAGGACCACGACGAGGACTATAATAACGTGAATAATAATAAAGGACGAGAAGATAACGATGATGATGGCGACGACGACGACGACGAATACAGAAGAAAATCAGAGCAGAGACGCGTACGGGTTTGCGATTTCAAA
Source organism: Bathycoccus prasinos (assembly GCF_002220235.1). Lineage (NCBI taxonomy): Eukaryota > Viridiplantae > Chlorophyta > Mamiellophyceae > Mamiellales > Bathycoccaceae > Bathycoccus > Bathycoccus prasinos. The sequence goes on along the minus strand of NC_023993.1, from coordinate 466,775 downwards.
GGAGAACAAACAGCCCAAAGATTGGAAGGAAGTGCTGAGAAAAGAGGAAGAGGAACGTCAAGTCGCGTGGTACGAATTTTTACGAAGGGGAGAAGATGGTATGACGCCACCGACGCACGCTAAAAGAAAGATGAAATACAACGAGGACAACGAAGAAGAAAAAGACGACAACGACGAAGACGAAGAAGAAAACGACTCCTTTGACGCCGTAAGAGCGGTCATGGCTCTGATACGCGACGACGATAGCGCCGATGACGATACCGACGACAAGAAGGAGGAGAAGAAGAAGAAGAAAAAGAATACGGACACTACTAGCGACGAAGTATCCAGTAGCAGCGAATTCGATGGAAAACGAAGGAAAGAGCTCGAGATGCTCGTGAACAATGGTTTACCGATGAGTCAACGCGCGAAACTTTGGGAAATTTTTGCAAACGTACCGAGTAAACGCAAGAAAGGTTTATACGATGATTTAGTTCGAAGAATCGAAGAAACAGTGGACGAGAATAATGCAGACGATAATAGTTATAATCTGATTTTGAGCGAACGAAACGGATCGCCTCCGAAAGATGCGAATGATGACACTAACATCAACAACAACAAAGCGACTCTTCCCACGAGCGACGACGACGATAAATGCGAATCGAAGCTTTTTGACATTTACAACCACGTGCAGAGCTTTGCGGATGCAAAAGTGCAGGTCGAGAAGGATCTCCCACGAACCTTTCCGGCGCATCCGTTACTGGAAGGCGTCGGGAGAGATGCTCTTCGACGCGTATTATTAGCCTACGCAAGATACAATCCGAAAGTTGGATACTGTCAAGGTCTTAATTTCTTAGCTGGACTTTTGTTGCTGCTCATGCCGGAAGAGTCCGCGTTCTATGTGCTCGGGACAATCGTCGAGGACATCTTGCCAGGATATTTCGTCACGAAGCAAATGCTCGCGCCTTCGGTGGATCAGAAGATCTTGAGAGTATTCGGCAGTCAAAAGTTGCCGACGCTTTTAGAAAAGCTCGATAAGTTCAACATTCCGTTATCGGCAATTACTTTGAATTGGTTTTTATGCTTGTTTGTGAACTGCTTGCCGTGGGAGACCGCGTTACGAGTTTGGGACGTTTTGTTATTCAAACGTGATCGAACGGTCTTGTTTCAAGTAACTTTAGCTCTGTTAGAATCGCCGTCTATTTTGAAAGCGGTGAAAGAACCTACATCAGACGTGAGCGCGCTAGCGACGGCGTTACAAAGTGCCGTGACGGAAGCATTCGACGCTTCGGCGCTGATGATGACGGCGACGCTCGGTAACGCAGACGTGACGATGCACAAGGTTGAACAGCTCGCGAGAAAGCATAAGAAATCCGTCGCCAAGGAGATTTTTGGCGCAGATTACCACCAATTTATGACAATGTCCATGAGCTTCGCGTTCACCAACACCACTGGCAACAATAACAAAGACAGCGGCAAGGACGGAGAAGATGCCGATTCGAAGAAATTAGGAGAGATGTTTGAGAAATGGTGCACGCCGTGGAGAGAGAGAAAAAAATATATACAACAGCAAAGCACAAAAAATAGAGAGAAGGAAGAGGGAGTATCACTGACGACGACGCCCGAGCTCGCGGATGATAATATCGACGAGGAGGGCGCGTCACTGGACGAAAAAATTTCGAAAGTTTTACGCTTTGACGAGACGGACGAAGATGGACGACCAGCGAACCACCCGTTGGTGGAAACGCCGATGACGTGCGACTCGGTCCAATCTTCGTCAGCACCAGTAGCAAAACAAAAAGAAGGCGAAGAGAAAGACGGCAGCGGCGACGAAGCGGAGTCTGCACCGACGACGACGACGACGACGACGACGACGACTGGTAGTTTCGGAACTTCATTTAAAGAGTGGATGTCCACGGCAAGGAAAAGTTGGGAATTCAAGAGGAAATCTTCGTCGAAGGAGGTTGAAGTCACCAGCGGCAGCAGCGGCAGCAGCAGCGGCAGCGGCGGCGCCACGGCTGCTCCTGCATCGAGCGAGGAATACGACGAAAATAACGATGCCGTCGTCAAAGAACAGACCTCGAGCGATGCTGCGCCGCTCCACTCGCGCTTGGAAAAGCTCGAGCGAGACGCGAAAGAGAAGGACGACGTTATTCGAAAGCTTCAAAAGCGCATCGAAGCGCTCGAAGAACGATTGCTGCTTTCCTCAAAGTAGTGCGTGTTATTTATATCATATTAAAGCATATTAGTATTCATCGTCATTTCTTTTCTTCTAAAACGCCAATCATGTAATCGTCTACGATATCGAACACTCTCGACGGATGTTGCGGTCCGCGAAATCCTTTACTCGCGTCGCCTCCTGCGTTTTTGGCAATCGCCGCTACTCCTCCCGGGTGTTCCTCCGCGTATTCCGTCACGTCGTACACTTTCTTATCGATAATAATCCACAAATCATCCACCGAGTTGTGTTTCCTCACTTCCTCTGCGCTAATTTTCCGCGTTTTATCTACCACCACCATTTCCTCTTTCTTCTTCTTCTTCTTCTTACTCTTTGAAGAGGAAGAAGAAAGGAGAAGCGCTCGGTAAATGTATAACAAAATCACGCACACGAGACCGACGAAGAACAACCTCGGGTTGTCACTCTTTGACTGCACCGCTTTTGCCGGCTTTTTTTTAAACATTAGTATCAGAGATGTTCGTTCTTCTTCTTCTTCTTGTTGTTGTTGTTGCTGTTGTTGTTGCTGCAGTGACTGCGTGCACGAAGTAAAGCGATGATATGTATTGCGCGTATTTGTTTTTGTTTGTTTGATTTGTTTTTATTTTTTTTTTGAAAAAAAGTTCACCCTTCTCACAACAACACCACAACCTCTTCTCCTCTTTCTCACTCTCATCATCATCATCATCATCATCATAATCGTAAAAAAGAAGAAGAAGATGGTTTTGAGACGACGATGAAAATGATGCTCGAAGACGGGTTGGAAACGCTCGCCATGTTCGCGCGAATGCGGTCGGTGGATGCCATCGTTCGTTCAGCGCTCTTGAAAAAACAACAACAACAACAACAACAAGATGAGGAGGAGGAGTTAAATAATTTTAATGTGAAACAAAAAAACATCAACGCACTGGACGAGTTGCAACTTACCGCGCTGCACATTCTCTCGCTTCTCGAGAACGACAACAAAACAAAGTTTTACGAGAGACTGTCGTGCACTTCTCACAGTCGTCCGAGTGAGACTGGTGGTGAGACTCATCACGACGACGACGACGATGAGAAAAGGAACACAATAGATAAAACGAGAAGAGACTACATCGACGTTTTCTTGAAGAAGATATTCGTGAAAGCCGAGGCAAGTGGGTGTTTACGAGACGACTTTGCCGAAAAGCACGGCGAGCGTTTACTCGCCTCGGCTTCGTTGTCGGGAGCAAAAGCGGACAAACGAACAGAGGAAGAAGGTGAGAAAAACGAGATGACGAAGAAGATGTTCGTGTACGAGAACGGAACGATACAAGAGACGGGCGAAACGTTCAGAGATGACTTGCTCGACGTAGGAGCGAACAGTCGTTACGAAAATCTGTCGGAAATAACGCTCTCGCTGTCGAAAAATTTGTTCGCCGGCAACACGGGCGCGCACGAATGGACGGCTGGATTCAAACTCGCCGAGTTAGCCATCAACGAACCAGGTTTAGTGTATAATAAAACAGTATTAGAACTAGGAAGTGGCGCTGGTCTTGCCGCCGTAGCTATGTTGCGTTCGCAACCTTTACGATTAGTCTTGACGGATAAAAGTAAAGAGTCGAACGATAACTTGGAAAGGAACGTGCGAGGAAATATTTCCAGTACTACGAGTAGTACGAAAAATAAAACCACCGCGATAAAGAGAGAGAGCGCATTAGATGCGCTCCCGCCAATGCCAACGGGCGAGGACGTGTATCGTAAAGACGTGTTAGCGTCCAAAAATAGGACGGACGAGGAAGAGATGGCTTTTACGTACGAGTGCGAAATCGTGAACTCGTTCGTTTCCATTCGCGAACTCGATTGGTTTTCAGACGAGGAGACGTTGAAAACAGCCGCGGATGTGATAAATCCAGATTTAATCGTCGCCTCGGACGTGGGATACGATCCAGACTTGTTGCCTGGACTCATCGATACGCTCGATGTGTTCCTTTCCAAACGAAGTTCGAATCGAAATTACATGTGGTTAGAACCGGAAACGAGCGAAGACGCGTTTGATATGCTGTTTTCCCCGCGACCGAGCGAAGTCGCGAAACCGTGCATAGCATTAATCGTCAACGCGAAACGGCAAGAGGAAACGAATGCGAAGTTTGACCAACTGTTGAAAGAAAAAGAGCACTTACTCTCGTTTGATGTCACGGAATTCGCTTTACGAGAGAAGGCGTTTCTCGGTTTCGAGGAGGAACGTTTTGAAGGCGTGTCTTCGGAGGAAGAGAGGAGGGACGATGTCATCGTGCGAGTCATTTTTGCTTCGTCTTTGCCGTCCGTGCGGTACATGAAACGCGAAGGGAGTAAAAAAGACGATCCGAGTCACGTGGTCGTCAGAAGAGGACGGTACGTAGTATGAGAAATACTACTACTACGAGTAATAACTCTTCTGTTTGCGGGGTGTGTGTGCTTTTCTTTTGTTTTTGATTTTTTTCGTTTTCTTCTTTTTTTGTGCTTGTTTTCTGAAAATAGCTCTTTAAGTACAGCATAGGAAGGTGAAGGTAAAATGGTATGGGCTCACGTGATTGACGTGTCCTTTTTTAAGAAAAAAAAAAGAAAGAAAATATCTTCTTTTTCATCAATCGCGTCATCATCGATCTGACTCAAAAAAGCTCTCAAGCTTGATATAATTCTCTCTCGATTCATTCGAATAAATTCCTCATTCAAAACACTCATCAAAACGCTCTTCTTCTCGTCGTTAACTATATAATCGAGAGAGAATAAGTTCTGATACATACTATTCGTTTTATATCGATTCATTTTACTAAGTAATAAAGATAAAGATGGCGTCCGCTGCTCTTCAATCATCCTCGATCGCGATGACGAAAAAGAACCTCGTTTCTTCTTCTTCTCAAAAGCGATCATCTTCTTCTCGAAGAAGTTTACACGTCGTCAACGCGGCACCGCCGACTGGGAACGAACGTCGCGCGATGGAATCCGCGAAAGTTGCGGCGAGAACGAACTTCATCAGCAGCACCGAGGAGTTAGACGCGGCTTTGACCTTAGCCGGCGATAACTTGGTCATGTTGGGCATAATCTCCGACGAAGCCTGCGAGGGATTCACGGACGAACAAGCCAAAGAGTGCAGACAAATCACGGCGTCGATGGCGAGAATTGCGAGAGAATGCCCAGACGTGACGTTCTTGGAATGCGACATCTTGTCCTCTTCCGGCGCTAAGAATTTGGCCGATAAGCTCGGCGTCAAGGACTTTCCTACGTTTCAATATTACAAGCACGGCGACTTGTTGTGGCAACACTCCGGTTTCGGCGCCGGCTCGCACGAATCCATCGCGGAAGGTGTTTTGTACTACGGCGATGAAGGTGCCGGCGGGTTGAGAGTTCAAGACTTTTTGACCGACATCTCAACCGAGGCGGACTTGAAGGACTTCTTGGAGTTGTGCATGCCGGCGCAAGAAGTTCCGGGTTTCATCGCTCCGGTTGAAATCGAGTGCGCCAAGCAACTCGCGATTGTCGACGTTTCGGTCGAGAACGATCCGCCGAGCGGATGCTTGAAGATCTTCCCGGCGGTCGTTTCTCTTTCCAGAAACACTGCGGGTGCGACGAGATGGGCGAGATTGATCGCGGACAAGAACAAAGAGTCCAAGGCGTTGGCCAAGACTTTGAAGGTGTCGGAAGTCCCGTCTTTCGTCTTTTTCGCGGATGGCAAGGAGGTTGACCGATACACGGGTTCTGACCGCATGACGTTGATGAATAAAGTGTTGGCGTTTCAAAGAGCGAACGGTGTGAAGATGCCGCAAAAGAGAACGACGAAGAGAATGACGACTGCGGAGGCGAGAGAGATTGCGAGAAAGCAAAGGGAAGAAGCGAAGAAGGCTGGCAGATCGCAATGGTCGTAAAAAAGAGATCTCACTTTTACCACCGCCATCACATCTTATTAATAAGTAATCATTCACAACATTTTCGCACTAGCATCAGGCCAACAAGAACGGCCAACATAAAAAACAAAATTGTAAACGAAGGAAATACAAACGATATTATTAAACAACCAGTTTCTTACTACAAACTATTTTACTATTGTACAACACAACAATCTGCTTTACGAAAAATTATTACGCCTATCTCACCGCGACGAAGAAGATGGAGGAGGTAAATCCATATCTTTCGTGTGAATGGCTAATTTCTTTGCCGCGATGACTTTCTCCACCTTCAACGCGTTTTGAACCTCTTTACTCGCCGTCATCTCGAAGCTCTTCGCCAACATTTCCGACATCGCGTCCGCGCTCGCCGTTGCGTTTGTATTCGCGTTTTCCAACGACACGTTGAAGATTCCAACCTCGTCTTCGCCTTGAGAGCCAATCTCGCATAGTGCGCCTTCTGGTTTGATGACGTACGCTACCCCTGGAAAACATACGTTTCCGTTTACTTTTAACGTGGCTGTCTTTTCCAGCGCTTGCGCGTACAACCTTCCGCTTCTCACATCCAACTGGACTTGACGTTTGGAACCAATTTTCACTTTCTCCGTGACTTCGTATTTTGATGTCGTCGTTTTTGATGTCGTCGTCGTTTGCTCCCCTTCAGCGACGACGACTATTTTCGGTGAGAGCGACGACGCGTAAATGCATTTAAACCCTTCATCACGTCTTCTAAAATGTCTTCTAAAATGTCTTCTTGTCGTCGTCGTCGTCGTGAAAGAAGAAGATGTTGAAGGCGTAGATATCAGACTTAACTTTCCTCTATCCATTTTATAAAAATTTTTTGAAGACAACATTTACACCACAAAAAAAGAAACTTACGTAAGTTGTTGTTGTTTGTTGACGTCAGCATAAACATCATTGAAACTCTTCTTCTCTCCGAAGAAGAAGAAGTCAAGAAGAAGAAGAAGTCAAGAAGAAGAGTACTCTTCTCTCTTCTATTTAATAATAAGAATAATAATAGAAGAATCAAATGTTAGCAAAAAGCGCCAATCGGACGGAGTACGAGCGCGAACGCGACGAGCGCATCGAAGCGAACAAAAGAAGAATGGAAAAAGTTCTCGGAGACGCGAAGCGTAAAGCTTTTCCATCGTCTTCGTCTGAAAAGGATACAGAGGAGGAGAGAAGAATAAAGAAGATGAAGAAGAGTAACGCGTTGCTTCCAAAATCCAAACCTTTGCTGTTCGGAGCGACGAAGAGAACGAGCGCGAGAGATAAAAAAGTGGTCAACTACGCCGAAGAGAAAGTCGACGTTTCGATATCGACGCCCACTTTAGTCCCTTCTGGTGGTGGCACTGCGAAAAGAGCGTCGTCGTCGTTTGGGACGTACGACCCGCCAAAGACGCGAGAAGAGGCGCAAAAATCGGCAGTGTTTTACAAACCGGCGAGGAGAACGAAGGAAGTGTATCCGGAAAGTTCCGTCTTGAAGCGCGACGAGGCGACTGGGAAGCTGACGTTCAAAAACGTTCCGAGTTCGCAAGCGCACTTTCAACCGAATTTGACGCCGAAAGAAATGATTCAAGCCGGGACGTTTGGTGGGTGCTACTTTAACCCGCGAGGAGGTAAAAAAGGTTTCCTCAAACGTCCAATTCTAGTCACGTCAAAAGAGTTTCCCGAGGAATGGTTCGAGAACATGTCCAAAGGTTTATACGAGAATCGAGTGTATAAAAGTTACCGAAACCTGTATCAAGTGAAAGCGGGTCAAGATCAGCACTATTGGGAAGAACACGGATGGATTAACGAACAAGATCCGAGAGGGTGGTTCCAATGGTATTGCAGGTTTTATCTCGGGAGAAGAACGGCGGACGATGCGAGACAAATATCGCGCTGGACCGGAGTTGGCGGCGAAAAAGGTCGATGGAAGAATAATCTCTTGAACAAGATTGTTTCGTCAAACAGACGTTTCGACGACGCCTCGATTTCACCCGTCGTTCGACAAACAATGTTACACTGGGCGATTGAAGTTACGGAAAAAGATTGCATGAAGTTCGCCAAGAGTAAAGGATATAAACTAAAAGTCGTTTAGTGGATATGTACCGGTGTGTACCTGTGAACATGAACATTGTATATACGTAGTAGTTTTGTATTATACTTGGTATAAAACAATATCATAGTGTGGTAGGTACTGGTTGTAAAAAAACAACAACCAGCCTCTTCTTCTTTTCGCCTCAAACTTACTTGCCGGCGTCCGTGCGTCTTCTCTTCAACGTTCTCAAACGCAGCGCGTTCAACTTGATAAAGCCGGCGGCATCTTTTTGGTCGTACGCGCCGCCGTCCTCTTCGAACGTGGATAAGTTGACGTCGTACAAAGAGGTGGGCGATTTTCGTCCGACGCACATGACATTGCCTTTGTACAGCTTTGCTCTGACCGTACCGTTGACGTGTTGCGCGGCTTGATCGATGCTTTTTTGCATCATTTCTCTTTCCGGCGAAAACCACATGCCGTTGTAAAGCAACTCCGCGTATTTTGGCATAATCTCGTCCTTGTAATGCATTTCCCCTCGGTCCAAGCAAATGGATTCCAAATCTCTTCTCATGGCTAACAAAACGGTGCCGCCGGGCGTTTCGTACACACCTCTCGACTTCATCCCAACGTATCTGCTCTCGACAATGTCTAATCTACCAATGCCGTTATCTCCTCCGAGCTTATTCAACGCCGTCAACATTTCAGCTGGCGATAACCTCTCCCCGTTCAACGCCACAGGGTCCCCTTTCTCGAACTCCAACTCGATGTACGTCGGTTCGTTCGGCGCGTTTTCTGGGCTTACCGATCTCGTAAACATATCTTCCAAATACTCCTCCCACGGATCTTCCAACGCGTTCCCTTCGTAAGAAATGTGTAACAAGTTAGCATCGGTCGAGTACGGTTGCTCTTGCCTCTTCGACGCGGCGACCGGAATCCCGTTTTTGTCCGCGTACGCCAACAACTTCGTTCTGGAATCTAAATCCCACTCTCTCCAAGGCGCGATCACTTTCACGTCTGGTTTTAACGCGTAATAGCCGATTTCAAACCTGACTTGATCGTTCCCTTTCCCCGTGGCTCCATGGCACACGGCGTCCGCGCCGACTTGATTCGCAATCTCGATTTGTTTCTTCGAAATCAACGGTCTCGCGATGGACGTGCCCAATAAGTACGTCCCTTCGTAAATCGCATTCGCTCGAAACATCGGAAAGACGTACTCTTTCACGAACTCCTCGCGAACGTCAACGATGAAGATATTTTCTTCCTTGACGCCCATTTTCAACGCCTTCACTTTCGCCGGACCGAGTTCTTCGCCTTGGCCTAAATCCGCGGTGAACGTCACGACTTCGCACCCGTACGTGTCTTGCAACCACTTGAGAATGATGGAGGTGTCTAACCCACCAGAGTACGCGAGGACGACTTTTTTCACCTCACCAGACGGACCAACTTTTCCAGCCATTGGAACGAACTTTTTATTTAAGCGATTATTGTTACTACTTCTTCTGTTGTTCGCGTTGATGTTCTTGTTGATGTTGTTGATGTTAAAAGACGACGAAGAAGGTGATGATGATGATGATGATGATGATGATGCGGTTGCGTTGGGGATGCTTTTCTTCTTCTTCGCGACGAGAAGTCGTTTGTTGTTCGTATTCTTGGTGTTGTTGAAGGAAGAGACGAGTAACGCAGACTTTAAGGAATGCGTGGAGAAAGACATCTATCTGTGATGCGTGTGTGACAAGCTCGTTCGTTGTGTGTGCGATGGACGAGGCGATAGATATTGTGTGGGTCTGTCCGCCGTCTTTTTTATCCACTTTTTATTGAAGAAGAGGTTTTTTTTTTTTTTTCGTCTCTTGTTTTTCGTCTCTTGTTTGTTCGTTTGTGTATTCGTTGTTCGGGGTGGTGTTATTTGCGTTGCATGTATTATTATACTATATTCGCGAACAGACGCTATTCATTTCAAGCGCTATTATTAAACGCGACGTTTTTACTACGATCTAATCGTCTAATAGACTACTTTTTCTCTCTTTGTTTTCGTTTTCCTCCTCTTCTTCGTTCCACTGTTGCTCTTGTGGTGAGCGTTCCCGTCCATCTCAGCTTTCTCGAACGCGGCGACCAAGGCGACGAGTTCTCGCTCTTCTTTTTCCTTCTCCTCCAACGCTTGGATTTCGAGTAAAGTAAGTTTCTTTCCATGTTCGTCATCGTTTGAAGGGAACCAGCTTCCAGGGGAAGTCGAAGAAAACGCATTCGGTGAGAATCCGTAAATAGGACGCGTAGACGAAGCGTTGCGCTCTTGCTGCTTCTCCTCCTCCTGACGCATCAAATCCCGAAGAGGACTTTGTTGAGAAGACGCAGAACCTCCGATGAACCCTTTATTCTTATCGAACGAGGCGCTAGAGCCAAGCCATGGCGCCGGAGAGGAATCTACGACATGCTTTTTCGATTTCGTTCGTCTCGCCAGAGCGGAAAGCGACACCGTTACGCTCGTAGCAGATGAACCCGTCGCATCCTCTCTGTGAACACCTCGCGTCTCGAACATTTCCATAGAAAATTCTTTCTTCGCTTGGGAACCTACCATGGATCTAAACGATGGTAAAGGATTTCTACTTTGCGACTCTTGAATCTCCTTCAAACTCGTAGCGGTGAAACCACGCGATATCGAAGACCTTTCTTGCTCCTCCCCATCCGCTTTCCATTTCAACTTCTCCTTCAATCGTGCTTCCGTTTCGAGGTCCTCGTCGTATGCATCGTTCCCATCTTCGTCGCTTTCTTCGTACTGCCTGAATATGATCGGCTTAAATTGTTTCAATATGCCTCCCGATTTTCGTCTTTCACTCAAGCGTGTATAATCAACGCTTTTTGGCGGCGTCGTCCGCATCGAATTGCGTTGGATTTGCTTTTGAGTGCATTTCGTTGTGGAAGTGAGAGATATTTTAATCGGTTTTGACTTCGATGGTAGTGATTCTGTTTCTGGCGAGGCATTTCTTTTCATTTGCGGTGCTCGCGCCGGAACTTCATTCGTTTTCCCACTCATCACTTCCACTCTCTCCTTTTTCTTCTCCTTTTTCTTCTTCTCTCCTTCTTCGTCGGCGACGACGGGCGCGTACGTCTTCTCTATATCCCAATCGAGTTCTAAAGTTAATTCTACACCGCCGATGCTTCGTTCTCGAATCCCACTTAAAACAGCATCGTCGACGTGCTCGTCATCGTATTTCGCACCCAGCACATCGTAAACCTCAATAAGTGCATCTAAATTCAAAGCTGCGAGCTCGTACGCGTACTCTCGCAATAGTTCTCCACTTTCAATGTCTAAATTTGGAAGATTTTGAAGACACTCCATGCAATTACTTAAATCCAACACTTCTTCACAAAGAACTCTACACGCGATGTGTTGTAAACTCTCTTCTTCTTCTTCTTCTTCTTCTTCTTCTTCTTTTCGGGCTTTTTCTCGGATGATTTTAGATTCCGGCCAATTCGAATTAGGCTCCGTCCAATTCGATATGCTCAACGCGTGCTTATCGCTGATCGAAATCGAAGTTGCTCGTTTTACACCCACGACGCGACTGAAGACTGAGCACTCTCCAGATCGCTCGTTTACTTCAAACTCGTAACAATCACCGTTCCTAGCTAGAACACAGCCTCTCGAATTCGTCATCGTGCACGATACAAATGGCACAGAATTAAACTCGTCGACCCTTTGCGCTTCGCAATCATCGAGCTTTTTGGAGTGAAAACGATACAGATCACCGTTCTCGCAAACAAACGCCGAAATTGTATTGCCGCACGACATGCTCACAATCGCACTGCGAGAAGAACATCTTATTTGTTTCGGTTTACAATCTCCAGAACCGAACCGAACGATGGCTTTCGTGTTGTTGTTTTTTCGCACGAGCACGAGCGTCGTCTCATCAGAACATGAAGCGCTCAGACAGTAACCTTCAATGCCGACTACAACCCTTGGAAATTTGACGCGCGAAATAGCATCGATCTGAAACCCGAGTTGACCAGTCCCATTCAGTCCAAAACTCCAGCATCGACCTTTGGAGTCGATAACGACAGCATGCGCGTTTCCACAACTCGCATCTACAATGCGTTGCTCTTTAAATGTCTCACGAGAGATTGGATCTCGCTTATCGTCTCCGAAAATGCGTCTAGGAAACATTTGCATGCTGCTGCTATCGTCTTCCTTGTTGTTGTTGTTGTTGTTGTTGTTATTATTGTCGTTAGTGAGACCAGCATCTGACGATGAGGAAAAGAGTCCGAGCGTTTTTCCCATGATAAATAAACTTCCAGAGTCATCCACGAGCAGCGCGAAATTTTCCGAGCACGTGATTTTAACAATCTTTGGTTTCGAGGAAGCTCCACCGATAAACGTCTCGATGCGCGTCGGAAACATATCCGCTTCGCGCTTCAGTGATGCGTTGTTTTCTTGTACTTCACCGTTTCTTTTGCTATAACTATTCCAATCGGTCAGACCCCAGGAATAAACCTCCCCAACATTTGTCGTCGCGAACGAACGAAATCGAGAACAACTCAACGAAGTCACGTTTAAGTGGTGCTTCGCAAAATACTCTATCCGTTTGCATCTATCGCCGTTCGTGTTCGTGTTCCCGGTGCCTAGCGTATAATTCACGCCTGAGCCCCAAGAAAAGACATCCGATCTTCTCAGGCGCATGTGTCTCTTTCTTCCTTCTTCTTTTTCTCCTCCTCCTTCTTCTTCTTCTTTCGACGCTACGGTTGCTATCGTTATCGATAAACTTTCGATCGGAGTGTGCCCTCGAAAACACCTCGGTTGATGAAGCAGATTCACGCTACTCTTCTTCGAGCAGTGTTCCGTAGCGAATTTCAACAACGTTCGAGCGCACGTCAAGTTGGGACCGTGAAGTAAACATCGATGCATCGCCGAGTGGCCCGACTCAAAGTCTCTTTGCACTAAATACTCTTCCAAGTTCATCGTTTTCTTACTATTCGTTGTGTTCTTCTTCTTGTTCTTCTGTTGTGTTATTGAGAAATATTTCTTTGCCTCCTCTAGTATAAACTGCACAACGCGCGCATCTCCTCGAGAACAAGCGGCGTGTAACAGAGATGGGGAACGAGAAGAATCAAACCACGCCTCGCGAGGTGCGCGTGATTGCATCATGCGCGCTTTCACCGTCTCCAAGCTCGTTCCAAATCGAAGAACTGTATTGAGCAGGAACTGAAACTCGTCGTCATTGGTAATGATGATGTTGCTCTCACCCATAGCGACAACGACGACGACGACAACAACAACAACAACGACGACGACGACGACGACAACAGCGACGCTCTGCACTCGTCAAGCAAAAGTGCGTTCAAATCATCATCATCATCATCGCGAAGAATAAATACAAGTTATGAAGAATGACTTTATTATTTTTCTTATTATAAATCGAAAAAAGAGCACATGCAGTGATATTATGATTATTATTATTCTTTTGAGCTTTTGCCGGCTTTTCTCGGCGAACGCGAGAGACGCGATTTTTAGACGAGGCAATAGTTCGGGCTTGATTTTGATGAGGAGAAGGAGCGTTTTCATCGAGAAACAACCTTACGGCGCCAGCCCGTTGAAGTCTTGGTTGTTTGCGGTGATCGTATCCGTGGTGACCTCGCGACTGCCGTGCGCGTACAGGTCATCCGACATATCGTCGCGTTGCGACTTCATGTCGGCGCACATCTTATCAAACGTCGAGGCGGAGATGAGATGGCACGTTCTGTCTACTTGCCACGTGATTGGGGACCACGCAGAGCACACGGAGTTGTCTCTGGACGTACCGGTGGTGGAACCGGTGTAGTAGGTGATCTCGCTCCCCTTGTCGCCGTCGACGATCATGCCTCTCATGAGGTCAGGGTAGTAGTAGTTCTCGTCGTTGACGATGGTGAAAATTTGCGCCTGCACACCAACGTTGAGGTGGAGTTGGTTACCGCTGATAACAGTTGCAAGCGTCGGACCATCGATATCGCAGAGAACCCCGTCGTAGAACGGAGTTTGGTATTGGTTAGGCGTACCACACGCGCCGACGGAAGAGTGCGGCCAGTGGACTTCGTAAGTTTCGCCGACTTTCATGCCAACGCAGTGTTGCCAGTCGTATTCCTTGGTGTACATTTCGACCGAGGAATCATATTTGTGGCATCTACCCCCCAATCGAGCACCTTCGGCGAGGAGCTTACGGTGCGACGCAGAGCCTGGTCCACTTCCGGTCTCGTCGTACTGGCCGACGGAGAGATGTTCCGCACCCAAGTGCCAGTGAACGTTGACCGGGCACAGTTTCTGCTTGTAGTACGGCTCCTTGATTGGCTCGTCCGTCCCCACATCCAAGCCTCCTTCGTAACCCACGGTAACGTTCCCTCCGGCTTGCTCAACACCGGCGACAAGTTTGTCGGCGCAGGACCCGTTATCGAGAGCACCATTAAAATACGTCTCAATCGTCTTTTTTTGGCCTTCGCACGTATTTGTACCGCTCATAGGCGACTTGGTAGACATTGGTGCGTGTTCCGGTTCCATACCTGAAACGATATGATCGACGTCTTTCTGCATTTGGTGGACCAAACCGACGTTGGCGAAAACGCCGCAGAAGGTCACCACGCCGAGAGCCACGAGAACCTTGGACATCATCCCCGAAGAGGAGGACTTCTCCACGTTACTGTATTGCACTCCACTCATTTTCTGTTGTTAAAAATCGTTCATCGCGAGGAAAGTGTTGATTGAGAGAAGAAGAAGAAAACGTTAATATTATTGTTGTTGTTGTTGTTGTCAGTTCATAAAAATAGTGTGTTGTGCTCCTTTTTCTTTAACTAGAATTTTTTTGGAAGCGGGGGTTGCTTTTGTGCACTTTTTGCACGTGTGGGCTTTGTTTTGGAACCCCCACTCTTTTTTGTTTTTGAAAACCAAATCACTCAAATCGTTTTCGTTCATATTTCTCCTTTCGTATTTATCTTTTCTCGCGTTCGATGTCGTGAGTTGCTCGCGGGGTAAACCTCTTTCTCTTTCTCTTTCTCTTTCTCTTTCTCTTTCTTTTTCTCTTTCTTTTCCCCCAATTTTCCAGTTTTTTCTTTTTTTGCGACGAAGAAAATAAACGGAGAGAGAGAATACGTAAAAAGCGCGTATTTTCCAGCTCCGAGTTCCTGCAAACGTTTTATGAGGTGTATGGGTGCATCCGCGCGGTTTTCAGCACCTCTCGCGCGCGCGCGGTCCCCAGTCAACGCGCGCGCGTGGAGGGGACAGGGAAGTGGTGACGTGTCAAGCTCTCGTGCAAAGTTGGTTTTCTGTTTAGGGTCTCAAATTCTCAACTTTCATTCTCGTGCGAGAACGCGTTTTGGACGACCTCTTTTTTTTTTAATAAGATTTTTCTTGAAAAAAATGCAAAATACGCGGTGGCTGACACGTAACACGCTTGGGTGTTGATGATGATGATGATGATGATGTCGGAAGCAAAAGAAGAAGAAGAACGACAAAAACCATCTCTTCTTTAAGAAGAAGAGAGGAAAAAGACGAGGCGTGAAGAAGAAGGGTTGAGCATCATTCTGCGGTTGTTTTGCGGTCAGTTGCGTCGCGCGCGGCGACTGTCTCGCGCGATGATGATGATGATGATGATGCTCCGTATCTATGATGACGCATGAGCGATGAGAGATTTTGAAAGATAAAATCAATTTCTCATAAACTCATCTTCTTCTTCTTCCTCTGACGACGAAAAAGAAAAAGAAAAACAAAACGATGAAACGAAGACGTACCTTTATTAGGCTCGCGTATCACTCAAACCACAACACTACTACCTCGTGTGTGTGTGTATTACTTATAGTATTATAAAATGGATATAATTTAATGAGGGCTACTCGTTTGACACGTCTAACTTTTTCTTGGTTTCCTTTTTTTTTTCTTGGTTTTCAAGTTTTCTTGGAGGACACCCACAAACAAACACAAACGAGGAGGCTGTCGGAAAAAAAAAAAGAGAAAAAAGCGAGAGAGAACAAAAAAGCTGATGAGATGAGAGAAAGACAAAAACCATAAGCATCTGACCTAGAAGAATAAAGTCGGATAATATCTCTCTCGTTTCTCTACTAAAACACTTCATCGTCCACATCATCCTAATACTAATACTAAAGAATACTACAGAAGAAGAAGAAGAAGAAGAAGAAATCGAGAGCGAAAGAGAGAAAAAGAAGTCTTTATTGGTGTCCTCGTCTTTCACGTCGTCGGAAAGTCGTTTAGAAGAAGAACAAAGATGGTGAAAGTAACGAAAGCGACTTCGAATCCCGACCATTACTCCTCCATCACGTCGTACATCAACGAACCTTTGGAAAAGATAACGCCACCGGAACGACCGAGAACGAGCAAAGATGAGATGTATAAAGTTCCCGGGTTTAAGAGTAAAGATGGATCAGTGAGTACGGGAGGCGTGGCATCTATTCACGTGAAACAGAACGTCGCGCAAGCGTTGGCGACGTTGAGACACACGTTCACGGTGTGCGACGCGACTGCTCCGGATTGCCCAATCGTGTACGCCTCGGATTCGTTTTTGCAAATGACTGGATATCCGTCCGAGGAAATCATCCATCATAACTGCAGGTTTTTACAAGGGAAAGATACGGACCCAGAGAGCGTGAAAAAGTTAAGAGACGCGGTGAAAGCTGGGGAGAGAGTGTCGGTGAGGTTGTTGAACTATCGCAAAGACGGGACGCCGTTTTGGAACTATCTGACAATCGCGCCGGTAAAGTTGGCGGACGGGACGGTGGTGAAGTACATCGGGGTGCAAGTAGACGTGACGGATAAGACGGAAGGGAACGTGGCACCGTCGGTTTTGAAAGACAACGATGGGTTTCCTTTACTCGTGAGATACGATGCGCGTTTAGCCGCGCAGAATTTGGGCGCGTTTACCGAGGTGGAAGAAGCGGTGTTGAGCGCGACTGGTTTAAAGAGTTCAAAGTCGTTCGATGACGATCAGCAAGCTTTAACAAGTCGTAGTGGGATGGATATGGCGTCTACTTTAGAGCGGATTCAAGAATCATTCGTTATTACCGATCCGAGTTTGCCGGATCACCCGATCGTGTTCGCCTCGGACGGTTTCTTATCGTTTACGGGATACACCAGAGAGGAAATTTTAGGACGAAACTGTCGGTTTTTACAAGGAAAAGATACCGATCAAAACAGCGTGAAAGCTATAAGAGACGCGATCGATGCCGGGAGTGAAGTGACGGTCAGGTTACTAAATTACACGAAAAATGGTCGTCCATTTTGGAACATGTTTACGTTAGCGCCGGTGAGAGACGACGAAGGCAAAGTGAGATTCTTCGCCGGAGTACAAGTCGACGTCACCGTGTACGATGACGACGGGACGGAAAGAACGGTGGCGTCTTTTGATAAAACAGAAACCGCAGAGAGAGAGCAAGAGGAATATTCCAAGAAAGCCGCCTCGAATATTGCCACGGCGACGAACAACGACGCCGCAGATAAATTACCGTGGGAAGGTTTACTCGGCAGTTTGAACGGTCCGAAACCACACCGGATGGGCGAATGCGAAAGAGAGTGGAAAGCGTTGATTGCCGTTGTAAACTCGGCTGCATCAGCTGGAAGAGCAAAGGCGAACGCATCCGCAGCGGAAACAGGAAGACAACTCACGTTGGCAGATTTTAAGCCCGTGCAACGAATCGGCCAAGGCGACGTCGGATCGGTCCATCTCGTCACGCTCAAAAAAGGAAACGATACTACTCAACAAGAAACAAATAGCAAAACGAAAGAAAATACATCAACAAAAACAATAACGAACGAATTAAGCATCGACGGTGAGGAGAAACCGCTAAAATTTGCCATGAAGGTGCTAACGAAGCAAGAGATGATTGAACGAAACAAGTTGCACCGTCTACGAACCGAGTCGACAATCTTACAAATGTGCGACCATCCTTACTTGGCAACTTTGTTCACCGCGTTTCATTCCGAAACGCACGTGTACTTTTTGATGGACTATTGCGAAGGCGGCGAATTGTACGAATACGTCCAGTCGCAACCTGGGAGACGCTTGCCGGAGAAACACGCAAAGTTTTACAGCGCAGAAGTATTGCTCGCGTTGCAATATTTGCACTTGTTAGGCTTCGTTTATCGCGATTTGAAACCAGAAAACGTTTTGTTACGAAGCAACGGGCACTGCGTTATTACTGATTTTGACTTGTCTTTTGTGGCGTCGAGTCGACCGCACATGGTCATGAAGGACGAAATGCCGAAATGGAGACCAATTGATCAAGCACTCGTCACCGAAAAGAAGAAACAGAGCAGTAGTAACCCCGACGGCGGTAAAAATAGTTCCTCCCCGTCATCCGCCGCTGAAACCGCTGCAGCTGCTGCTGCTAAAGAAACAAAGAAAAACAACAATAAAAAATCCGCTTCGCTCTCGAAACCGCCAAAGTTCAAATCTGGAACGCAAAATCCAGTCCTAATTGCGGAACCGTTTGCGTTTACAAACTCTTTCGTCGGTACCGAGGAGTATTTGAGTCCAGAAGTTCTCTCCGGCGCCGGACACTCTGCGCCGGTCGATTGGTGGGAACTTGGAATTTTCATCTACGAATTAGTCTACGGCACGACGCCTTTCAAAGCAAACAGACGCGAGCAAACGTTTGAAAACATCATGAATAAACAACTCGCGTTTCCGGAGCGACCGGAAGTTTCGCAAAGCTTGAAAGACATCGTGACTAAATTACTGGAGAGAGACCCGACGAGACGATTGGGAACGTTCGGCGGCGGGGAAACCATCAAATGTCACGACTTTTTCGGCGACATAAACTGGGCTTTAATCCGGTGGGAAACGCCACCGTACGTCCCCGCAGATGCCGCAATGGCGGCGGCTAAAGGAGACGAAGGTCAGGGAGAAGAGAAAGCTTCTTCTTCTTCAGCGAAATAAAAATGTATCAATCAAACCATCGGCGCTTTTAAAAAAAACGACTACTAGTAGTAGTAAAACCACAATTACGCGTACTATTTATATACTAATAACACTGATGTCACCAAGGCATTCAGGCACTATTTTACGTTGTACTAGTACTACTACTTTTACTACACTACATTTTAAATCGGCGGCACGAACGCTTCGTCCGGTTCGTCGTCGATTTCATCACCCGCCAACGCCTTCACCAACGGGTGCTTCTTCAACTTTGGTTCTAAAGTAACTATCCTATTAATCAAAATTCTCGCCCCGTCCAAATCTTGTCGACACTGTACTTTCAAACTCGCCCAGTTGAACATCACGTCCACGCTTTCCGGATGGTGCGTCAAAGCGTTCAAATAATACGCCTCCGCCTTGTCAATTTCCCCTCGCTCTTGCAACAACATCGCTACGTTATTCGACGCGTCCAAATGCGTCTTATTCGAACACGCTAAAGTTTTCTCGTACTGTTCGATCGCTTTCTCTGGCATCTCTAAAGTTTGATACACGTTCCCGAGCGCGAACTGCGCGTCCGCATCGTTCGTATTCTCCTCCGCTTTCGTCTTAAAAAATCGAACCGAGTTCTCCACGATATCGTTAAACGCCTTGTGAATAGTTTCTGTCGAGTGTATTTTTTCCTCCAAAGCGACTCTTCGCGCAGCTTTGAGTCCTTCGAAGGAGGTTTGTCGAGAGACGCGAAGGATATCTTCCGGCGAGCCTTTCGGTGCGAACGGAGATGCACTTTTGTTCTCATCGTCGTTGTTGTTCGTGTTGTTGTTGTTGTTGTTGTTACGCACATCGTTGACAGCAGCAGCCCTCCTGCGACGATGATGATGACGATGTCGACGAGGCGATATTTTAGCGCAAGAACAACACCTTCGCGACGACGACAATTTTGACGTCAAGGTGGTCGAGGCTCTGACGATAGAATAATAATAAGCCCCCCCGCTCGTCGTCATGCTTCTTCTTCTTTGATAAAAGTTCTTCTTTTCTCTCGTTTACCAGAAACTCTTCTCTTTGCGCGTAAAAAAAGTGGATAAAATTTTAGTCTCTTTCCTCGGGAAAACATCTCATCACAAATAGAGTAAACCACTTTCGCGAAGAGATGACGACGATACAGACGATGTCCCTATTCTCTCACTCCGCTTCTTTTTTGAAAACAAACGCTGATACTAAACCTCCTCCCCGACAACTCGTCGAAAAGGCGTCGTCCTCCCGTTGCAAACTTCATCGTTCACAAACTGGAAGTCGTTTAAAACGGTGTCGTCAACTCCACGAAGTTGTCGTCACTCTCGCGAAGAATAAAACTGATGACGATGAAAACCACGATTCAGATGATGATTCAGACGATTCAGACGACGCGTTTATTCAACAACTCCTTCTCAACAACAACAACGATGAGAAGAACAAGAGTCGGTATGATTGCCACTCTTTGGAGGACTTTTTGGACAGAAAAAAAAAGCTGTCGAAAATCGACTTCAACAGAAGACGGTTCAAAGTGTTTTCGAAGTTTCCCAACGACAATCGCTTGATTTTCGCTCTCTCAGGCGAGTTACAAACTCGAAACGGATTCGAAGGCCACACGGCGAGGTTCCGCCAAATACCAGATTTTATGTATTTAACCGGCATCAGCGAACCGGATTATTTCCTGTTGAGCACGTGCGGACCGAACGAAGAAGACGTGAAGACGGTGATATTATGTCCGAGAAAGACGGAACAGATGAAAGTCTGGATGGGCGCGGGAAGAAGCGTTCAGGAGATTCAAGAGACGACGATGTGCGACAGGTGCTTTTACGTGGACGAAATCGACGACGCGATGGAGTATTTGAACAACAACGGTAGTAATAGCAATAGTAACAGTACGGAGAAAAATAACGACGAAGGAGAGGAGACGAGGAGTAACAATAAGGGAAGAAGGGCGTTTAAGATTGCGCACTCGAAGGTGGTTTTTGTCGCGCCGGAACTGGACGACGTCGCGTTGAAGAAGCGGTTACAAAGCAACGACGCTTTCGTGAAATCAAAGACGTGGGGACCGTCGATTAGCGCGAACGCGACGTCCTCAAATTTCAGATTCGATTACGTGGCGCTACCGGATAAAATCGCGCGCCAAAGAGCGATAAAAACCAAGGAAGAAATCGAAAGGATTAAACGCGCAAACGACGGGTCCTCGGACGCGCACATCGCGATGTGGCAATTTTCGAAACCAAACGAAACGTATGAGTTTCAGTTGGAAGCTGAATTTATCGCGGCGTCTACGAAAAGGAATTTGCGCGAACTCGGGTACCCGTGCATCGTCGGGAGCGGTAAAAACGCGGCGATTTTGCACTACGAGGAGAATAGCGCGTTGTGTAAAGAGAAAGAAATTGTATTGGTCGATGCCGGCGCGGAGTGCGAAGGGTACACCGCGGACATCACCAGGTGTTTTCCAACCGACGGGAAATTTACCGAAGACGCCAAGCTGCTCTATAACGTCGTTTTAGACGTGCAAGTCGATGCGATTGAACGCTACACGAACGGCGCTCTTTGGGCAGACATCGCTCGAAAGGCCAAATTGAAAACCATAGAAGGATTGCAAAAGAAATTGGGCGTGGTAAATGCAGATGCAGATTTGAACGAAGCTTTGGAAGCAGGTATCTCGGAAGTTTTTTTACCGCACGCGTTGGGACACTATCTCGGATTACAAGTTCACGACGTAGGACCAAACTCTGGGACGCCGTTACCAGTAGTGTTGGAAGTCGGCAACGTGATCACTTGCGAACCGGGGGTATATTTTGTCGAAGCTTTATACGAGAAAGCGTTAGCGAACGAGAAGCAAAAGAAGTTTTTAAACAGAGAAAATATTGAACGGTTCGCTAAAGTAGGGGGCGTGCGCATCGAAGATAACATATGGGTCACCGAACGCGGGCCAGTTAATTTAACGCGATGCCCGAAAACAGTAGAAGACGTTGAAGCCGCGTGCGCTTCCGCGTAAAATAGATTTGCACCTAGGTACACATGCAGTGTATTGTTTACTACTGTTACATTACTATTACCGCGCTAACATGTTGTGGTTTAAATTCGCAATTGGTTTCTATACGTTATTGCTCGGATCATTCTCTTCTTTGACCTGTTGTAAAGGCGGTGGAGATCTCCGTCCGCTTGGACTTTTCCGAGTATCGTAGTCGCTCGGACGAGTCGGGGTATCTCCGCTTGCAACATCGCCACCGCCATTAGTCGTCGGAGCGAGATTCTCTACCATCTCTGACGTGTCCACCCCGAGCTCTTCTAGCTCCGCTAAATCCATCTTACCTTCCGCGACGGAAGTTTTTCTAAAAAACGCCCCGGCGGTTTCAATTTCCGAATCTCTCGGCATGTGCTCTTTCAAAATCGCCTCGACGCCCATCTTCGCGATCGCGAACTCTCTTCTCTGGTGTTCGTCTTGTATGCTGTCTTCCATGTTGCCGATGATGGACATGTGTTTCTTAAATACCGCGGAGGTTGTCCTCGGCAACACCACTCTCTTCTTCTTCTTCTTGCCTTGCTTTTCGCCAGGGGGGCTCATATCTCCAACTCTAATCTCGTACTCACCCCAACCGTCTACATCTTCGTTATTGTCGTTATTGTCGTTATTATCGTTATTATCGTCGTTATCGTTATCGTCGTCTGATTGTTCGAACGGCGTGTGCCTCGCCGATGGATTTCTCGAGGAAACCATGCTCGCGATTTTCGAAACGACTTCTCCGGCGAAGGAGTTCCTTCGACCCGACGGCGAATCATCTATAGATCCTCCTCGTTTACCATTCACCGAAGAGGGCGTCATGATGTTCCCATCGCCATCTCGCATCAACTCTCTTCTTCCATCATCTTCGTCTTTTCCATCGCCTTTCTTGTCTTCGCTCATGGACGACCCCGGCGCGACATCCGTAAATTGTTGCTTGTTCGTATCTAAATTTAACCATTTCGGACCTAGATTCGAAATGATCAACATGCCAACCGGGGCGGTTAATATGATTGAAAATACCGCGGTCGTTAAGATATCGTTGCCCCATTTCACCCACTCGTCGTAATTCTCTTCTCCACTTTTACTTTTCAAAATGCTCTCCAACGGGTCGCTCGCTAACGCCGCTTGCACCGTCGCTTTCGGCAACCACGACAACGCGACAAACGCTCTCTCTTTCAAATTCAAATCCCCGCCACCGACGGCTAGATACGCGACCGGTAAGCGTACGCACAAACCGATGAATAAAAGTAACACGGATTTTGGTATAGTCGACGCGGTTAAATCTGCAAACTTTACCGCGCTTCCGATGACTCCAAACAGCAACGGTTGGAACAACGTTCTCCAAGCTCGAGATAAATCCACCTCCACGGAATGCGCCAATTCCGGTCTCGGCCCCAACGAGAACCGGTCTCGCTTAAATGGATTAATTGGAATCGGTAAAGCAAACGTAGGAATTGGACATCTGCCAGTCGTCCACGCTTTATTCGCGGTGATCCCCATCGCTAACGACGCCATCGCGCCTCCGCCGCTAAAATCGTACTTTCTCCCGAGAAACATCATCGCCATCCCGAGTTCAAACGTCAACAACGATCGCTTCCACGGCTTATTCCATATCGCCGTCGCGCCTAAAATGACGTATCCAGCGAACGACCCGACAATAATCCCTAACGCCACGTCCGTTGGTCCGTGCATAATCGTCCACCCTAAATTGTTGTGGTCGTTCGATTGAATGGCGAAGGACTTCATAATCGTGTACCCGGTAATCGCGACGACGTCATCGAATGACGCCGCGGCGACGACTAGGCTCGGAATACCTTTCGCGACCCCGTACCCTCTGGCTTGTAAATCAAACATGCCCCCGACGACGACCGCTGGCGATACCGCGGCTAAAATAAACCCCAGAGATAACCCAAGCGGCACGCTCAAATTAAACAACGCCGTCGCGACGAACCCCGTCACGATCGCCTCGCTCAACCCGGGCATCACCGTCAACCTCGCCGCGGCTAAGCCAACCCTCTTAAAAGCTACTAAATCCAACTCCAAACCCGACCGCATTAAAATCACGGACAACCCAGCCGCTCTCGTCGCCGAACTCCACTCTTTCGGCAACGCCTCTACCAACCCTCCCGGGACGTTACGCAAGCACAAACCGCTCAACAACATCCCGAGCAACGGTGGGACATTGATGAGCTTCGCCAACGTCGCGCCAACGTGCGCGGCAGCCCATATGAATATCAAAGAGAACACCGCGCCGCCCGGGATGACGACGACGTTATTTTGGTTCACGTTCGGTAACAAAACGTCCCCGAGGACGCAATAGAGCATCACCCAAGTGGTGAAAACTAAAAGAATAGTCGCCGTTCCCTTGGGTACCGACGGTGCGATGGAAGGAATGTACGCTCGAGCGACGTTCGTGGCCGATTCTGGCGGTTGTTGTTGTTGTTGTTGCTCTTGTTGTTGAAACTCACTCTCACCACCACCACTCCGAGGCGCATCCGAATCGTCGTTCTTGTTGTTCTTGTTTTCACCCGGGAGAGTTCTCGTCGTCTGAATCGTCTCAGCCTCCATCATCGTTTTTTCAAAAAAGTTTCCAAAGCTGTCTTTTATATTACTACTTATCGTCGAGTTCTATTCAACGCGATAATGCGCACGTTTAGATGATGATGTTTATGATGATGATGATGCTTTTTATATCTTATAGTAACTAACGCTTTTTCCTCTCTGCTTCTTAATTAAGAAAACGAGTAGTTTAAAGAACTCTTTTTCTCGCGTCGCACTCCCTCAAAAAAGCAGTTTAGAGAGTGAGAACGAGCCGCAAACACCTTCGCGTTTTGCAAGAAGAACTGAAATCCTCAAACCCTCAAAATCGTCGTCGTCGAAAGGAGGAACAAAGTGATGATGATGAGTAAATGTATAATATTATAACGAAAATGAGATAAAAAAAATGTCAACCAAAGGACAGAAGGACACACAAAAATGGTCACCAAAAGGCGTTCTTTTATTATAACATCTGATTTTTGACAGGAACTTTCATCACATCATCCAAATATCACACAACAAAATAAAATTAAAACCAAGCCTTATTATTACCTTCGTACTCCTTTAATCTCTCTCTCAAGCGAAGATTCTCACGGTCCAAACGCTCTAACTTATCGTTTAATTGCGCTTTGATTTTTCGTTCGGATTTAAGGAGGCTTTCGGCGTCCACACGCATGCGTTCTGTGTGTTCGAGTTTTGATTGTAAAGAGGCGTGCGCGTCGACGACGAGACGAGCGTCGGCGCGGATTTGGTTCGCCTCTTCTCTGGCTTGCGTCAAGAGGTGATGAAGTTCTGCTATCTTCTTCTCGTCTTCTCCGTCTCCTTTGTTGTTGTTGTTGTTGTTGTTGTTCGTCGATGGCGTCGTCGTCGTCTTCCCCGTAGTCGTCGTCGTTTCTTTGGCAATCGTAGTACCCCTTGTTGGGAACTCGTTCGGTAACTTATACACTTGTAAATCGTTCCCGCAAGAACCGTTATAACCCCCAAACGTCATTAAAACGGACTCGTTACCGTCCACAGATTCAAAGCTCACCGCGCTCATGCCTTCGCCGACAAATTTTGGACTTTCAAACTTCATAAACTCGGGGTTGTTCTCGTCGTCGGACGTGATCCATTTCACTTCGTTCAAATCTAAAATCGCGGTTTCCAGTACGCCGTTTTGGTTGTTCCCGCCGCCAATGATTAACGCGTACCGGTCGTTCTTTAGCGACGCGACGCAATGACCGGCCCGAGCTAATGGAGTTTTGCTAACATTATTGTTCGAAGAAGAAGAGGCGGATACCGCCTTCCATTTCCCACTCGACACGTCCAAGGCGTATAAGTCGTCGAAGCACTTGAAAGAGGCTCCCGTGCCACCAAAAATGATCATCTTATCGCGGCCCCACGGGATGGCGACGTGCTCGGCTCGCGCCGCCGGCGTTACGAAAGTCGCCGACACCGACGCAACCGCCGCTTTTTCCTTTTGATCCTCCGAACTATTTCCCGTCAACGCGTTCGTATTCTCATCGCACGCGACCCAACTCATAGTTTTAAAATCTAAGCGCCAACAATCGTTCAAATATCTTCGATCTTCGTCTTCGCCGCCGAATACGACCACGTCGCCGTCTTTGCCTACTTTCGTGACAGACATGCCTCGTCGAGCGCACGGGCCTCTCTTCCCTTTCACGTGCACCGGAATCCACGCGCCTTTGAGAACGCTAGTAGAAGAAGAAGAAGAAGAATTTTCCTCCGCTTCCATCAACGCCAATCGAAAGACGGCTAAATCGGTATCGTTGGCCCTCTTCGAACCCTTTGAAAACTTACCTCCGAACGAATACGTGTACCCATCTTTCAAAGTGATCAATCTGTGACCACTAATCGGCGCTAAGCTCTCTTTCTCTTCCTGCTTGAAACTCTTCCCCCATACTCTTTCGTCTTCGGTGTATTCCATCTTTCTCCATCTCGACGCGGCGACGTCGAACGCGTACGTATCGGCGACAAATCGCCCTCGATAACACCCGCCGGAAACAATCATCTTCGATCCATCGCCGGTTAACGTCGCTCCGTGTTGGTATCTCGGACACGGTGGTTTCGAAGTAGAAGTTGTAGTAGTAGTAGTCGTTTCCCACCTCCCCCTCTCCATCGCTTCCGCCCACTTTGCCACTTTCTTCACCCGCGCGCACGCGCTCGCGTTGTTACTATTCATCCTCTCTTCCTCCGTCATCACTTTCCCGAAATTCTCTTTAATCTCCATCGTTTCTTCGTCGATCGCTTCGTACCAATACTTATCTTCCTCCTCTAAGAGCTTCACGTACAATCGCATGGCTTCAAAATTCGACATTTTCCCCAAATTCGCCCACGTTTCGTACTTCCCTCGTTCCTCTCTCGTCATGTGCCATTTGCTTTTGATTTCCGTCGGGCCGTGCATAGCTTGCGATTTTAACGCGTATAACAGTAACCTCGTTTCGTCCGTGAACGTGGATTCCAGGGATGGAAGTTTCGCCACTTTCGTCGCCGCGTGGAATCTGTTATTTAGTATCATCGAAAGAGAGAAGAAGAAGAAGAAGAGATGAGATTTTCCGTTAGAAAAAATTGGCAGTTTTGTTTTCGCCAGATGATATTGAATATAATCTAACAGAGAATACTACTTTAAGAATACTAAGAAGAAAAACGAGAAGACAAAACGTACTTGTCCGGGTACGCCAGCGTCGCCATTATTGTCTTCTTTTTATAAATAACTTTGGACGATGATTTTACTCTTTAGAGTAGTAGTAGTAGTAAACAAAGGAGAGATGTGAAGAGAGAGAGAGAGATAAAAATGAAGTTTTTTCTTCTGTGTCTGTTGTTTTTCCCCTTTTTGTTTTTTTGTTTTTTTATTTTTTTTGTCAAAACACCACTGTTTTCACTTGTTTTTTGAGGAGAGAGAGAATTTTTTTTTGTTGCAAATGTGTTGTCCCTTATGTAGAAATTGGTGTCTTCTTTAGGAGTACGCTTTAGAAGTACGAAACTTTTGATGATGATGATACAGATGATCGAATAATAATGAGAGAAAATACGAGTAGTATGACAACAATAATGGATGCAAAAATCGAGAGATGCGTGGAACCACTTTTTTCCAAAGGAGGAGGAGGAGGAGGATTGAAGAAGAAGAAGAAGACAAACGACGACGACGAGAATAAAGACGAC
Organism: Bathycoccus prasinos; assembly: GCF_002220235.1. Taxonomy (NCBI): domain Eukaryota; kingdom Viridiplantae; phylum Chlorophyta; class Mamiellophyceae; order Mamiellales; family Bathycoccaceae; genus Bathycoccus; species Bathycoccus prasinos. The sequence goes on along the minus strand of NC_023993.1, from coordinate 439,075 downwards.
GGGGAAAAGAAAAACATTCTTCCTGCGTTGATGATGATGAGAACAAAAAGAAGAAAGATTTTTGAGCTGACGACGAAAGTATACGCCTTGTGCGCGTTAAACGGCGATTTAGATCTCGCGAACGCGATTGAACGCGTCGATTTGTTGCTTCTCGCGCTCCAAAGTGATGATAATGATACCGATGATACCGCTGATGATGATTCAGAAGACTTTAGTAGGAGTTGGGCGAAAACGAAAATCGAAAAACAGTTACGAACGAAACAGAGGAGATTGAAAGAACGGAAAGATCCGTTCGCGGAGAAAGAGTGGGTGAGATTTTTAGCGAGAGAAGAAGGGAAAGAAATTCTCGAGGAGCTGTTCAGGATGGTGTTGTCGTCGTCGGTTTCTTCTTCCTCTTCTTCTTCTTCTTCTGCTGACGAAGATATACGAGAACTTTTTTTCCACCGGTACGTGGTGATGTTCGTGACGAAAGAGAAATACGACGCGCGAGCGCGAGCGAGTTTACGGAGGATGGCGAGCGTTTTAAACGAATATTACGAGGAGTATATTATTGTAGATGGTGACGATAAGAGTACTAAGAATCACAAGAAGAAAAGAGTATTCATAGATTGGCGAAAAGATGTGTGCAAATTTGAAGCGGCGTTCGCCTGGCACGTGATTCGAGGCGCGAGGGAGCAAATGAAACGAGCGACAGAAGGAAGTGGAATAGAGAGTACTGGGACGACGACGACGACGACCGGAGGTAGCTGGTTGATGTCGAAAATACGTGGAGGAGGGGGAGGTGGAAGCAGCGCATCCGGGAGCAGCGTGAGTACTGTTAGCGAAGAAGACGCAAAGAACGTGACGTCTAAATTTGGTAAATATCTAACGTTAGGGGCCGCCGCGGTGGTGGGCGGTAGTTTGTTGACGTTGACTGGGGGGTTAGCCGCGCCAGCTCTAATCGCCTCGGTGGGAGGTCTCGCCGCGTCGGGTTCTGTCTTTGCGGTTTTTGGTGTCGGGACAGCGTATGTTTTGGGAGTTTTAGGTACGACGGGTGTGACTGCGATATTTGGCGTCACCGGCGCCGGTTTAGCCGCGCACAAAATGTCGAAGCGAATCGAACAAAATTTAGAGATTTTCCGAATTTTACCGCTCCGAGACGGAGGATTGTTGCTTGGTAGAAAGAAGACGAGTAATGGTGAGGACAAAGACGAAGATGAGGAAGACCAAGGATTTGATACCGTCATGAACGCATCCTTAAATGTCGTGCTGTACGTTCCCGGATTCTTAAAGTCCGGACCGGATGAGCTGTTTGACGCGTTCGGGTCGAAGAACGGGAACTATTACGCCACCGTAGACGGCGACGGGCCGCTCGGTTTGCGCGTGATGAAGGTTAAATCAAAGGAAGACATCAAAAATTACGCGGAGAAGAGTGACCGATTGAGAAAACTAGCGCATCTGGGTGGAAACGAGTACACCAATAACGCAGATATCGATGCTGATACTCTATTAATTGTCGAACACGATGCGAAAACTCTGGACGATAACAGCGGAGTGGCAAAAAATGCAGGCATTTTAAGCGGGTCCGCGATTCTTTCCTACCACATTCTTGAAACGAACGAACGCATAATTGTTGATAGTAACAATAGCAGCTACCAAGCTCACGTGGCGACGTTGAAAGCCATTGAACGTGCACCGAGACCGGTGCGTTTGCAAATGCGCAAAATACAAAAGCTCGAAATCGATCGCGAAGAGATTGCCGACGTCGCGCTATCGATCAACGAAGACTTGGAAGAACTGGTTGAGAACGTCGCGAAGGAAGAAAAAGAAAGGGAAGAAACTGTGGATTGTGAATCACCGTCGTCTCATTCGTCGGCGGAGAAACCGAAACCTCCAGCAAAGAAGGAGGGTGTAGATGATGTCGGGGAGAGAGAATCGAACGCAAACGCAAATCACCAAAATCTCTTGATGAGAACGCTCACTCGGACGATATCGTCGCCTACAATAACAACGGCAACAGAATCAAAATCAGCGGCGGAAGAGGAAGAAGACGAAGCGATGGGTACAAACACAAACTGGCCGATTCATAGCGGCGAGCAGTTTGTCCTGGAATGGGAAACCACGGAGTTGACCAATTTAGGCTCCGCCATCAATTTCTTCGCGAGGAAAACGTTAGTCAACGCCGCCGCGCCGCAAGCGTTAGGGCACACCGTTTTTGCCGGTCTCGCGGCGTCGGTCTCGTGGCCGGCAATTCTTTTAGGCGGCGCGAGTTTCATCGATAACCCATGGTCTGTTCTGAAAGAACGCGCGCAAATCGCTGGAAAAGAACTGGCGACGATTCTTCTGTCCAGAGAACACGGGAGAAGGGCGGTAACATTAATCGCGTACTCTACTGGTACGTGCGTAATTCTCGAATGTTTGAAAGAGCTCGACCGAATGATTGAAGACGGGACGTGCTTGGAAAAAGACGCGTTAGGGATTGTCGAAAATGTCGTTTTGATTTCCGTCCCGGTACACGTGGGAAGAAAAGATTGGCGGAAAATTCGACGAGTGACATCTGGTCGTGTCGTGAATTGCAGAGCGAAAAACGATTGGGTTTTGCGATTTATTTATAGACTGAAATCCTACGACGTCATTTCCTCGTTAGCGGGAGTCGTGCGTCAAAACTACGAAGGCGTAGAGGATATTAAATTAAGCGGCGATATTTGCTATGCGCACGGCGATATTCCGAAAGCCATGGGAGATATATTGAAAGTGGTAGGGTTGGAAACGGATGAAAGTTCGAATGCATTCGGCGATACCGCAGCAGCTCATAATATTCGGGAAGACGAGAACGAAAGTTCCTTTGAACAAAGAGGAGAGAGCAATTCGTCGATCGTCTTGAGCGAGTCCGATTACGATAGCGAAAACGAAGCTGATTTTGCCGCGCATCAGGAGACGATATACTGAATCGGAAGGCGTATTTATCTTAGTCTTCTAGTCAACGTCATCATTGTAACTATAAATGCTATTTTCTTGCTACAGCTACTTATGCACATAATATTTTATGATTGAGTGCCTAAACCTGCGCTCGCAGAAGTATTCTTTATTAAAGTGCGCCAAAGTTATGCCCTGGCGGTAAATTCTTTCTCGCTTCCTCTCTTTCCTTTGAGTGTTCACTTGTTCGTTTCATCGCGTGCATCGTCAAATTGGCCACTTCCGAGGCGGATTGGGCGCGCACGAGTTGACTCATCTGCGGCGCCGTGCTCTGCAACGCCTGCATAAACGACCCAAACGTTATGAACGCATCGATGTCGTCCAACGGACTTTGCGATCCTTCGTCGTCTTCGGCGAAACCTTCGGAATCCGAATCTGAGAAATCCTGCTCCTCAAATTTAGATTGGTCGAACTCTAAAGGCTCAGCGCTACCGCTGGCTTTGACTCTGTCCAACGCTTGTTGATAGCGCATTTGCGGCGTCATCTCATCTGCATCCTCGTCCTCCTCAAAGTCTTCGTCGTCGCGGTGGCGCGAGTACTGTTCGTACACGTCGTTCTCTCGAGATTTCGCGGCGTTTTCGAGGTACGTTTTAATACTATCCTGATATCGCGAATCTTCCGATTCGATTTGTTGGCGTAAATCTTCCAACAGTGAAACTAAATGTTTCATCAAGTGCATCAACGATTGCTCGTTGAGCAAATTTTGGTTATTCGCCTCCGGGCTTTGCATCAACGCCATCAAACCGAGCGCGACGATTTTCTTGTCGTGCACGCGAAGAAAATGTTTGCGTTTCTTGGACGATTTCGATCGAAGTTCAAGCATAGCGACGAGCTTTTCCAAAACCATCGGTAACGCCGGTTGTAAATGTTTCACCGTCTGGTCCGCGTTGTAAATCAGCCCGTTCATAACGACTCCCATCAACAAGTCTTGCAAAAATCTCGAATCCGGTTGGAACTCGATGAGCGATTGGACAGATAACTGTAAATACAACGGAAGTAAATCATCCACGCGCCCTTTGCAGTTTGCTAAAACGCACTCCATCAACTTAGGTGCAGTCATCATGTCTTCTTCCATGACTTGTTCCGGAGTGAGCACCTTCTCGCAAATTTTATACGTATCCTGTTTCGCTTGCGCGCTCGAGACGAAAATGTCCGTGTTTCGACTGATAAAATTATCCATCGGAATCAGAACGTGTTCGAAATACTGCAACGCCCAACCGTTATTGAGAACGGCGAGCATTTTCGGCCACACTTGCCACATCTCTTGACTAATACGTGGTGAATAATAGGTGATATACCCGACAATTTCTAACATTTCCTCGAAAAGGTCGATATCGGATTCCATTCGTAAAATGATTGGCAATAAAATATGTTCGAGTTGCGGATACACCTCTGGGAGCGACGATACGGACGTTAATATGGTCGATATCGCGCGCAAACACCCACTCGATTGCATGGCTTGAAAATCGTCATCATAATCTGCATTTCCAGTGCCTTCGTTATCGTCTTCCGCGTTCGATCTCTCTTCTGCTTCTTTTATGCACTTCCAATACGCCTGCGCCAGGTTTGTCGTCATGCCTAAGGCGTAAGGCGCAATCTCCTCGCCAAACTTTTCCGTGATAGTTTCCAACGTGTACACGATATCCTCACTTTCTACTTGGTCCATGATTTTGAAAAATTCATCCAATAATTGCGGTAAAATTGGTTTCAAAGTTTCTAAATCTTCCGAGTGATCGATAAACGCGCGCAACGAACACACGGCTTCAACTTTCACCGGCAAATCTGGGTCTTTCAAGCAGTTACACACGTTCCAAAACAAATTTACAAAATTTTCCGGGTTGTTAAATTTTATATCCGCAAACTGTGCAGCAGTCCAACACGCTTTCGCGCGAAGATTACCGTGCGGCGATTGAAACGACGGCAGGACGTGCGCGACTAACATATCTTCCAGAGATTCTTTATAACCCTTCTCAAGTTTCAACACGCCGCTGAGTTGCCCGACCAGATATAACGCCCCGTCTAATCTCGAGCGATCTCTGCTCGCTAAATCCGGTATTTGCGCGTTCGCTTGCAACACTTCCACCGCGCAATTTACCACCGTGCTGAAAAATTCCGTCTTGCGTTTCCCGCCTCTGCTCAGTTCGGACAAGAAGTTTACCGCCGCGTGTCTCGGCGAATACATTTCCTGCATAATATCTGCCGACCGTCTGACAAACTCTTTTGGATCGTCTCTCCATAACTCGTCGTCGCTGTTATCGTAACATAAAAGCGGGAAACACACTTTAGTAATAAGATCTGGCATCACCGGCTTCATCGCCTTGTACGCCGCCGCAACGTGCACGGCGGACACTAAAAACTGCAGCGCTAAATTCACTATTCGGTCTGGCACCCTTGTCTCGACGTTTTTCCCTAACGAGCTATCTGCCAAAGTTTTGATGTTTATGTTCACTAAACTCTCCACAAAGTGCGCTTTGAAAAATTTCGCCAGATCCTTGTGTTCCTCCTTTGCCAATTTCACGTTCCCGAGCCGCGTGAACAATCGACCCATGACGTGTTGCGCCCACTTCTTCGTCTTCCAAAACGGCCACTGCTTAAATTCTAACTCGTCCTCCGTCACGTCGCATTCGATCACTTTCGACGCATCTTGCATGCTGATCATTTTCAACGGCGTCTTGCAATCCAAAATTTGCAAGAAAGTCTGAACCCAACCGGCGAGCGCCTCGAAAGGTTGTCCGCCCTCTCCCGCGTGTTGTTGCCTCATCGCTTTCGGTATGTCCAAATACGTCGCCGACCAAAACGTCTTAATAATAGCCTTCGCGTACTCCCCGACCATTTGCTCGACGACGATATCTTCTCTCTCTTGCGATTGCATCATTCTCTCCAAACACCCTCTCAACATAATCAACATCTTCGGAAACGCCCTTTCTACGCACGGATTCAACACCTCCTCCCTTTCCATTTCGCGCTTAAACTCGAACTTCCTCGTAATCGCGTGCATTGCCGTCATCCCGACCAATTTCCTCGTGTCCGAGCTCCCATCGTCCATGGAACTCAATATCCACTCCATCATTTTCCCGGCGTCCCATTTTTCCGGGAAGTCCTCTCTCACGATATCTTTCACCGACTCTTCCATTTGGCTTCTCACTCTCGCGCGTAAACTCGGATTGGACATGATCTCTAAGATATTCTCCCTCACGATCGCTTTATCCGTTTCAATCATCGCGAAAAATGTCGTGTGTCTCGGCTCCCAGTGTTTCCGAACGTGTAGTTTTAACTGAATACTCGCGCTCAGTTTTAACGCCTCGTCGGTCACATTTTCGGCGGCGATGAGATACAACAAATCGGTCGAGAAGTTTTCCCTGTTGCTGTTCGTTTCCAGCCATTCTTCCGCGCTGGAACGGACGAGTTTGTCGGGGGAGAGCGTGCAGGAAAGTATTTGCGCCAAATGCGAGAGTCGTTGCTCTTGCAGTTCGGTCATTTTATATGAAGAGAAGTCTTCGTGTCCGTCTCAAGAGTGAAGAAGTTAAAGATGAGAAATTTTTCAAAGAGTTATGTAATAAACGAAAGAGGAGAGTACACGTACGAAGGCATTTTTTAGCAACGACGGAAGGCGGCTGTAATATTAATTATAATCATCTGCTTTTACCTCAAACTGTTGTTATTATTACCAGGAGTACTTGGCGTCTATGAATCTGTCTTCGTATTTCTCCGCGGCACCGTCCCAGGTGTAATCTTTTTCCATGCCTCGCATTTGTATTCCGCGGAAGCTCTCTCGATGGTCTCGGAACGTCCCCAAGGCGTAGCCCATAGTTTCTCGTAACAAATGAGATTCGGCGGAATCGAAGCGCCAGCCGGTGCCGGCGTTATTGAATGGATCGTACGGCTGGACCGTATCTCGTAAACCACCAACCGAGTGGACGATTGGGACCGTGCCGTAGCGCATGGCGTAGAGTTGGTTCAAGCCGCACGGCTCAAATCTCGAGGGCATTAATAAGCAATCGCACGCCGCGGTGATTCGATGGGCCATTTTCACGGAGAACCCAACCCAGCCTCGAATTTTGTCTTTGTTCCTTTCCTCCATACCTCTCAGCGCGTTTTCTAAATCGTCTCGACCGGAACCGAGCATGACGAGTTGGACGTGGTTGTCGCGAAACCACCCCTCGGAGTCGGTGATTAAATCGACGCCTTTTTGGTCGTCCAATCGGCCGATAAATCCCATGAGTAAAGCGTTTTCATCCTCCGGTAATCCGAGTTCGCGTTGTAAAGCAAGTTTACACTGTTTTTTTCCACCATCTATTCCGTTTGCATCTGGAGTGTACGTTGTATATCCGTCCGACATTAAGTGTTCGTCGGCGTCGGGACTCCACTCGTCGTAATCGATGCCGTTAACGATGCCGGATAACTTCCCTTCACCAAACTCTCTCACACACGGAGCTAGCCCCCAGCCACCCATATCGGTGGAAATCTCCCACGCGTACCCTTCTGATACCGCAATCACTTTTGTCGCTAATCGTAAACCGGCTTGCATGATGTTCATGCACTCTCCGCCGAACGGATCGTCCAAGTAAAATTTATCCTTGTACTTTCCGGCATCCAAACCCAATCGATCGAACTCATTCAACGGACCACGACCTTGATGCGCCATATTGTGAACGATGAAACACGATCGAGCAAATTCGTACTTGCCGTAATCGCGGAAATAGCCTTGCAAATACACCGGTAACAACGCCGCGTGCCAATCGTTGGCGACAAAGATTAGATTTTCGTCTCCGTACGGCACGTCCCCAGGCGCGATGCAAAACGGTAGCTCCAACGCTGCTTGGCACAAAAGTGAGTTCCGAAAGTTTTGTGCTTCGCGATCGCCGGAATATATGGAATCTCGCACGTGGTGATACGAGTTATGATCGACAAATACGATATCCACGCCGTCTCGGTAGTGATGGAAAAAACCAACTTCCACGTCTTGGCCTAAAACTTTCAACCGTATTCTCGCGCCGGTATCGATACCTTCTTCGTACTCTTTGTATCTTGGAACGACGGTCATGACTCGATGACCTCTTTTCGCCAATCCTTTCGGTAAAGATTGCATGACGTCGCCTAAACCTCCGGTCTTTGAAAACGGCGCGCACTCGCTCGCGACCATGATGATGTTCAATTTTTCTTTACATTTAGGAGCTTCTTCTTTTTTGACTTGCTGAGGAGGCGGAATTGATGTTGATGTTGGTGGTGGTGGAGGTGGAGGTGGCGGCGGCGGAGGAGGAGGAGGCGGCGGAGGTGCTTGCGCAACTGGCATCGGCGGTGGGGGCGGCGGCGGAGGCGCCCGGGCGGCGACCGCCGCGGCGACCCCCGGTATCCCCGAATCCACGAAAGAAGAAGTATTACCACCACCACCACTGCTATTATTATTACTATTCCACGGCACTCCCCTCGCGTTCGTCGTGCTTTCTCTGGCTACCTTTTCCAGCAAAGCCTTCTGTAACCTCTTCCTCTCTTCCAGCTGTTCCAGAAGGAGTTGTTGTTTTCGAAGCAAGTCTTCGGATTCTCTTTGAAGTCGAGCGACGTTCTCGTACGCGTCGTCGTCATCCTTCGACCCTCTGATGATTTCTTCTCCTCTTCTTCTTTCGGGACGTCGACGACTCAATCTTTTCAGCTGTATCGCTTTGTTCCTTTCTCCTCCTCCTCTCGTCGTCGTCGTCGTCGTCCTACTAAAAGTCTTCTTTTCCAAAAATAATGATGACTCATGTGTTTTTATCCCGAACGAGGAAGAGGAGGAGGGTTGCATTCTTTACCAACAACACCACTCTGTTTTTTGTATGTGTTGTTAGTATTCGTATTGTGTTCTTAATAAATAAACGAATCTCTCTTCTTTCTCTTTAAACTCTCTCTTCTTTACTAATGAGAGAGTATTAAAGCGTCTTCTTCTTAATGTGTATGTGCGCTGCTTAAAGTTGAGAGTGAAGAAAATGATGATGCATCATGTTGTGACTCCACACACTACGAGAATATCTCTCTTCTTTTTGTTATCCGAAAAAAAAAATTCTCTCGTAAACTCTCTTTCGCCTGAAAAAGACAGAAGAGAGCTTTTTGCTTTCTTTCCTCATCAGACAGAGAAAGAAAGAAGGATTTGTTGTTTCTGTTGTGTTTCTGTTGTTAAACGACTCAAAACGTAGAAAAGACGACAAAAAACGAAAGAAATTCTTCTTTAAAACTTCGTCTCATCATCATGGTGTCTGCGACCAACAACACCGCGATGATGATGATGACTGTTCGAAGAACAGTCGTCGTGAAGCACTCCGACTGCTGCGCATCATCATCGACGAGGAGAACATCAGCGACACATTTTTTACGAAGAGAGAGAACAACGAGAGGATGGAATACGAATACTACTACTAATAAAAGAGGAACAAACACGATTTCTTCTTCTTCTTCTTCTGTTTTGTCTTCTCGACGACATCGATGTCGTCGTGACGTCGTTTTATTAACGACGATGGATGAAGATTATTATTATAAACACTTTGGAGGAGGAGGAAAAGGAAAAGGGAGAACAACAGAAACAACAACATCAACGAGAACATTGACGAGGAGGAAAACCAACAGCGCGCAAACGAGTTTTAGACGGAGAACGACGAAACCGAGAGATTCTTCTCTCGTCGTATGCCTCGCAAAAGCGAGTGGTTCGGATGGTTCAGACGCCACGTCAGAAAAGAGAGAAGAGTCGTCCTCCTCTTCGTCGTCGTCGTATCAAATGAATGAAAAATTCTCGAACGAAACGAAACTTCGATCGGAAGCGCAAGCACCGTTTCGAGTGGCGCGACAGTTTTTGTACGCCTCGTGCGCACTGAGCGCGACGATTGGGTTTGGTATCGCGACTATTCAGTTGTTGACCGGTCTCGCCGGCGCGCCGAACTCGCCGCCGTTTGATCAATCGGTGTCGAACGTCGGCATCGACGGCGCGTGCGCGGCGTTGTTTGTATTTTTGTGGAAGAAGGACGAAGAGGCGAAGCAGAAGCAAATGAGCAGAATCGGGAGAGAGGAACGTTTGGGTGGGTTGAAAGTAGAGCTGACGACGGGGAAAATCGTGCGCATGCAAAGTTTGAGAGGCTTTTCGAGAGTCGTTTTATTCGCCGGGGATTTGGAGTATTTGGAGAAGTCGTTGGAAGTCGCCGAGGAGTACAAAGACGAATTGATTAAAAAAGGCGTTTTTCTAGTACCCGTGGCTATGGACGACGAAGCGGCGACAAAGTTAAACAAACCAGACAACGCGAAGAAAGATGAGCGAAGATTCCGAGGTTCCGCGGTGAACGTCTCCCAAAAAGACGGGTGGAGAGATTGGATTTTGGAACAGAAGAAGATGGCAAAACTAGGCGACGACGTCGGCGTATACGTCGGTTTGAGGATGGACGGGAGAGTGAGAGCGAGTGGTAAAGGCGTGGCACCGTTCGATAGGTTCGCTGCAGAACTACCGCCGACGGATGGTGGGTGGGGCGGCATGATGGACGGCTTCGACGGGAAAGTTGGCGTAGACAATTAATAATTTGTATAATATTTTATTACCGGTCATTCATCTCGCGAAACTTGACTTTAGAACTTCGTTCAAACGTCGGACCTCGGTTGTTATTGAACAGTTTAATGAACCCTCTCGTATCGTTTCGAAACGTTAACACGTCTACGTCCCAGACCGAAGTAGGACTTTTAAACGAGTCTACGCCGCGCTGTAAAGAAATCAACTCGCCGGCTTTCTGATCGCCTCGCAAGTAATATCGGAACGCGGCGTTCGCGAGCGCTAAATCGAACGCTCGAACACCCCCGATATCCTCTTGAATGTTGAGTAAATTGCACTCGGACATGACAACTGGGAAGTGACAATGCGTGGCGAACCGTATTTCCACCAATAAAGCTTCCAGCTTCTCTGCTTCGAAATAAAAAGCTCTAGAGCTACTTAAGCCGCCCATCCCGTCCGCCGAGCCGGTTACGATGACGTTCGGGTTGTTATGTAAGCCAGAGGAATAGAGGTTCCATAACTCTAAACCAACTTTTCTCGCAGCGCCTGGTCTTTCGCCAATAGTTGGCGCGAGCAAGAAAGAAATTCTCAAATTCATTTGATTCCGACTCTTTAAAATACTTCCTGAATACGCGGCAATAGCGCCTCCGACGCTGAAACCAATCAAAGCCGCGCTTTCGACGTCAACTCTGCTGTATAAAGTATACACTCGCGTTCGGTAATTCCTTCGAACGGTATCCAAAGCTGACTCGCCTGGAACGTAATTATTGTTATTGTCGTTCTTTTTCTTACTCTCACTGCCGAAAAACTCGTTCGTCAAGTACGTAAAACTCGCCACCGTGAAATTCAAATATCTCTTCGCAACCTCTTCCAAAGACACGCCGTTTGCTTGCGAATCAAGGTTGGGCATAATAGCACCCAAAACTTCGTTCGAAGAACCTCGTTCGCCGATAGATGACGGCACAACAACGGCATATCCGTGAGACGTTAAAAAATTAATCAAAGATGGCTGCATAATCTCCGTCCATCGGCGAAACGTGAAACCGTGAATCGGAGTGCACAGATAGACGAGCGGAAACTTCGTCCGTACAGATTCCGGCGCGCCTCGCGGGAAGAAGAGTTGCACGACGCCTGATTCCCTGTGATAACTATCAAATCCACTGTTGGTCGATGCTTGACCAACGGACGATTTCGGAATGGAAATATCCTCCCTCGTGTTTCCAAAATACGAGCCTCGTTCGCCGTATTCGAACAGAGCTTTGAACTCTTCTCCGTTAGCGCGAGCATTCTTGGCGACCATTACGACGCCCAGTAGCACTACAATTCCAAGTAACAGTTTGTACCGTCTTTGTTTCGCGCCTGATGGTGAGAATAATAACACCATCATCCTAATTACGATGATGTGCTGCTAATTATCGTAGAAGATTTGATCTTCCTTCTTCATTTCGCGTTTTTTCTTATTGTCTCGTAAAATCGAACTCGCTTTCCGATACCGCCAAATCACCGAAAAGAAATCAAAAACGCCAAAGTCCGGCCACAGAGCGTCCACGAAAACAATCAACGCGTTTTCCAATCGAGTGGTCATAAAATCCGACAGTCTGTTCGTGCCCGACGTTCGAACGACCAAATCCACGTCGGGGAGGATAACCGCTTCCAATTTATTTTTCTCGTTTTTTTTACTTCGCCTCCTCCTCGTTTTACCGCCATCGACGCCGTCAATTCTACCGTTACTCTTACTACTACTATTACTATTACTACCATTCTTACCACCCCCCTCGCTACAACGACTACTATTACCTCTATCGTACCTATTCTCGCTACCATTACCACCGTAATAAAAACGTCTCTTTATGCTCTCCTCTCCGCTCCTCCTCCCAACCTCGTCTTCTTCTTCCTCTTCGTCTTCTTCTTCCGTCGCCGCCCACGCGGCGCTCCCAAACTCCTCCGCGCCGCTATACGCCAAACAAATATTCAACACGACAGTCTTCTCTTTTTCACCTCCTCTTCTACCTCCTGTTTCTTCTTTTTCATCTCTCCAACTCGTCCTCCTCGTTTCCTCCATAGCGTACACGCACGCCTGTCGAACCTCCTCGCTCAGAGCGTCCAACCTCCCCGAGATTACAATCCTCGCGTTCGCGTTCCTCACCGCGTCGCTTCGTGCCAGTTTCGGTAACTCTTCGATGCATAAGGACATTAATCCGTCCACTTCTCGTTCGTCTCGGTTGAAGTTTTCCAAAGAAAACGCGTAGACGGATATCGTTTCAATCTGAGGGAGTTTCAAGGACCACCTGAGGACGTTTTGTAAGGTTTTGGCACCTCTTTCGTGCCCTTTCTCTTTTGAACTCTTACTCTCGTTTTCTATGACGTCTTTGTCTTCCCCTTTATTAATTCCTTTTTCAAGTCGTTTGAGTTGTTGTTCTTTCTCCCACCGGCGGTTGCCATCCATCACGAACGCGATGTGTTTGGGAATAACGCGATGATGCCTTTTTCTCTCATCATCATCCGTTTTCGCATTCTCATCATCGTCAAAAGAAGAAGACCAAGAATGAAAAGAATACATCCAGGATAAAAGAGTGAGCGCTCTTAGGAGTAGAAATTCCAGCATCGCTGTTATCAAAATCATCATCGGAGAAAAGAATAAGTGGAGGAGGAGGAAGAAGAAGAGAGAGAGAGAGAGGAGGAGAGCGTTGACCTTTTGTGATGTTTGTTTTTGAAGCACTTCGAGGAGTAAAAAAATTCCCCTAAAATGTATGCACCCTACCCTAAATGTGAGCACCCTAAACACCCATTGTAGGGGTAGGGGAATATTTTGAAATAGTACTGAACGTTTCAAAAACACTTCATCGTTTGGAGAACTTTAACGACGACGAAGAAAGGAAGCGAGAGAGAGCCAGAGAGAGAGAAAGAAAGAGTTGCTCTATCCGCTGTGTGTTGTGTGCTTGCGTGGTGTTTTTGCTCTTCTTTTCTTCGTTTTATTATACTATGAGTAGTTTAGAAAAAAACGATGATGGAAACGAGGAAGAGTTTCACGCGACGATTTCGACGACGATTTCGACAATAGAACAACACGAAAAGGAAGGGAGGAGGATGCAAAATCATCCTTTATATCACGGAACAAACCTCGCACCGAAAGCGTTAATATTCGATTGCGACGGGACTATTTTAGAAACCATGACGTTATTCTTCGTCGCGGATAAACAAACGTGCGAAGAATATGGATTAGAGTTGACGAAGAAACGATTTTACGAACTCGCCGGGGTGCCGATAAAAGAGATTTTTAGAATATTGAGAGACGAGCAAGGGAAAACGGAGGAAGAAATAACGGAAGAAGATTTAGATCGAATGACCTTACGATGTGGCGAATTAGCAGAAGAAATGGGCGCACCGGAGATCATACAGAGCACGGAAACCATCATCATGCACGGGAAGAGGAACGGGGTACCGATGGCGGTGGCGTCGAGCGGGTGCCGCGAAGTCGTTCGAATGCATTTGAAGCAAAGAGGCCTGTTAGATTTATTCGATTGCGTGGTGACGTGCGAAGACGTGGAGCGTGGGAAACCGGCGCCGGATTTGTATTTATTAGCCGCGAAGAAGTTACGCGTAGATCCGAAAGAGTGCACCGCGTACGAGGATGCGTCATTAGGCATCGCCAGCGCCAAGAAAGCCGGAATGGATGTAGTCGACGTGAGACAGTTAGAAGGGTACCCGAATCCCGAGGCGTTGTTGTATGACAATTAATTATTTATTTATTAGCGTGAGTGAACACTTCCTGATGAAGAGTGAATCGATGTCCGCGTCGTCGTTTGATTTTCCTAATTTTCGCTTTGCTTTCTTCTTTATTCTCCACACTTTCGTGGAAAGAAGCGCAGCTCTTCGCTTTACTAAATGTCACTCGCGGCGCTGCGCATTCTCCGTCGCGCAGGAACAACAACAACAAGAACAACAACAGCGAGACGGCGAAGCTCCTTCGTATCGTCATCGATTGCCTGGTCGTCATCTGTTGAGCGCATCCGAAAGAAAGGACTTTTGATGACGACGACGACAACAAGAATTCCCCTAAGGACGAAAGTGAACGCGTTGTCGTCATCATCTACCTCTGATTTAAGAACAACAAACCCACCTTCGACAATTAAATACGGATACGTGGATACCCACGCGCATTTAGAGATGATTTTAGAGAAATTAGACACGAAATACGAACACTGGATAGAGTCTGTTCGGGAGAAAGAATCGGAGCAAATGTACTCGTTAGAGTCGATTTTGACAATCGGATGTAAACCAGAGAATTGGAGGAAAGTTGAACATTTCTTACAGTTTGAAGAAGTGTACGGCGCGTTCGGGGTGCATCCGTTAAATGCGAACGCGTTTGAAGAGAATACTTTTTCCACGACCGTCTCGGATGGTTTAAAAGCTTTGCATAAAAAATACCCGGGAAAGATGAAAGCGATAGGGGAGTGCGGTCTCGATTACTACGTCTGTCAAGATCCGGACGTCGCGAACGCGAAAGAATGGGTCTGTCCTGTCGATTGTCGAGAGCATCAGCAGTTTGTTTTCAAAGAGCAAATTCTGTTGGCGAAGGAGATGAATTTGCCGTTAGTCGTGCACGCGAGAGATGCCGGGGACGGAGACGCGGAATCGGATTGTTTGGATATCATGCGGAAACACTGCGACGCGTCGCAAAAGATTCACGTGCACTGTTTCACCGGAACCACGTCGTTTGCTCAAGAGTTATTACAGTCCTTTCCGAACTTAAAACTTGGCTTTACCGGCGTCTGTACTTTTAAAAACGGTTCGAACGTCCGCGAGGTTGTTCGAATGACCGATTTGAATAGAATACTGCTCGAAACGGACGGACCCTTCATGGCGCCCGTGCCGTTTCGAGGAAAAGTAGCGGAGCCGTCGATGGTACCGCACATTGCTGAAATCATCGCGACGGTTAAGAAAAGTACCGTAGAAGACGTGTTTGAGGTGTGCAGAGAGAACACGAGGGAGGTATACGGGATTTAGAATTGTATTCGTAATAATTTATTTGTGTTGCTATATTTTTGTGTTATTTTCTCAAGTTTTTGTTGTTAACTCGTCCAATTACACGTCACTTTATCTTCTGCAGACTCTCGAGGAGATGTCCACCACCACTCCAGAAACGAGAACTTCGTTCGGGACGAAACGACGAAACGCGCTAATCGCCGCAAAAGACGAGATGAATAAACCGCCGCTTCCTCGATTAACCGTGACCATGAACGCCCCTTTGTGCATACGGGCGAGATTTCAATCCTTCCTTTCAGGAAAATCCAAACAACCGGATTACGACGCGCGAGATTGGTTACGAACGGTCGTCTTCGCGCCGAGAAACATACGAGGGTTCGAGAATATCCGCAACCCGTGGTTGTGCGTCCAATTCGTGACCATTTTGTGGGTGCTGTTTACGAAAATCATCGAACCGAAACCGTTGAAAACGTTTAGCGAACAGTTGAGTAAAGTCGAGTCGGTGTATTTGATTATGTTCTCGACGCTGGGATTTTTAATCGTGTTTCGACTGACGAGAGCGGCGGTGAGATTTTGGGACTGCAGGCAAGCGTGGGGGAACATGGTTATTTACAGTCGGTGCGTAGCGGACGCGCTGATGGTTCGCGCGGAGGAAGTTCAAATGGATTGCAACAAGAGCGAGGAGGTGACTCGCGAAATCGTTGCGGCGTGCGACGATTGCGTGGCGTGGTGCGCGGCGTTCGCGGTGAGTTCGAAGCAGTTTTTACGAGGGATTGACGCGTTACCCAAGGAAGAGTTGCTTGGCGTTTTGTCTGAAGAAGACGTGAACAAGTTGCAAAAATCGCCGCATCAGCCGATGTTTTGTTACTCGATGATGCGCAGGTGTTCGAGTAGGATTTACGTGACGTATAGACATTCCCAGAAGAGCGAGATGAGGGAGATGCACGAAACTATACGAGACGAAAGTGGAAGAAGCGAGTTGAGCAAATACTTACAAGGTTTAATCACGCAAGAAGGCGCGTTAGAACGTCTCCGAGCGACAAAGTTGCCGCAAATTTACGTCGCGCATTTGAGAACGTTTTTGATTTTGTATTGCTTTTCGATTCCGTTCGTATACGCGATGAATTGGGGTTGGGCGACAATACCAGCGACTGCGATTGCCACGTTCGCGTTGATGGGCGTGGAAGGTGCGGCCATGGAATGCGAAATCCCTTTCGATGCGAACAGGGCGAACCATTTGCGCATGGATCAGTATTGCGAAACGATTGTGAATTCGTGCGCGTTGTTGGCGCAATGGGGCGGCGAAGAACAAGCGAAGAAAGAATTAAACGGCGGGAGAAGGGAAACGATCACCGAAGAAAGCATAGACGAAGAGTGCGAGCGAATGACTGTGGTGGCAGCAAACGAAGGAGACAATGGTGGCGTCGATCAATCGAAAGACACGACCTCAACGAGTCTCTACGAAACGACGCGAGAGGAGATGAACAGAAGATTGAGCATAAGCAAAGAACACGTCACCTTGGACGTTTTGAATACTAACGCGACGCCGACAGAGTTTACCCCAGCCGGCGCCGCTTTCGGTATAGAACGGACGGGGAGCGCTATGAGCGGCATCTCACTAACGCCTCAAAACGAGCTCACTTCACAGAGTTTAGAAAACATCGCGGAGACGCTTAAAACCGGTTGATGTGTAAGAGATGTGTTTGAACGTTGTTATATAATTCTAGGCCACAAATTGTAGGTAGCACAGACGCTGTATGATATAATGCTACTCTTAGTTACATAAATAGCTTCCTTCAATGTTTCCCTTTCTGGACGAATCCCCCGTACACCGTTTCGATCGAGTTTTCGTCGATGCTATAAAACACGCCCTTCTTTTCGTGTTCGTATTTCTTCAACTCGAACGCGATGACTCCACAATTGACGATTTTCTTCGATTTCGCGTCGTGTTTGCTCGCGCTCGGCAAAAAGAGTTTGAAAAACTCTTTGAAATATATAGAATGGCCGGTGGCGATGATCGCTTCGCACTCTTTCGGAACCGCGCTCGGACTCGTCGCCCAATGCGCAAATCTCAAACAATCCGTCGCGCCACGCCTCCCAATCCCCTTATTCCCGGCGTTCGACTCCACGTCAAACTTCACCGTTTCCTCTACGATCGTATTCAACGTCCCTTTATCCTTCGCCACGTTCGTAATTCCAGTGTACGGTACCGCGTCAAACGCCTCTCCCGCCAACGCGAACGCGTCCACGTTCCTCGCCATCTCTTGCAAAGCGTCGTTCACGAACAACTTTTCCTTCGTGCGTTCAAACCTATCCATAAACGCAATCGCCGCGGTATGTGCCGCGCGTCTTAAATTTGACGTCACGATGATTGATTTCTTGCTCAACTTCTCTCCCTTCGCCGCGTCCGCTCTCAACACGTCCACGTGTTTCGATCGCAGCGCCGCGACCTCCGCGTCTGTTAAAAACGGATCGTTCACTTTGTTCAAAAACTTCCTCAACTCCTCCACTTGCTCTAAACCGCGATCGCTCAAAGGCGCGTCCACGAAGAACGAGTTTCGCGCGTTAAACAAACACATCAATTCCATGACTAAACCTCTCGCCAAACGCAAAGGAAAACTGACTCCAAAACCTCTGTTGAAGACGTAATTCCACTGACTTTCCCCGTGCCTGAGGAAATAAATAGTTCTCGTCCCTTTCAACGTTGATTGCGATTTGATCGTCTCCTCGTCAAAATCCATCTCTTTCTGTAAAGCTTTCAGCCCTTTCTTCTCGTTGGAAAGGACTAAGTGCGAAACCGCGAGCACATATAAACGCGTTTTTCTTATAAGATTTTTCCCGAATTGGATTGGATTTACTCTTAAAGAGACGAACAGGAACCCCAACCCGACGACGACGAAAACCTTCACCTTTTGCTCCTCTGCGTCGTCGTCGTGGAAGAACCTTTTCACTTGGTCGTGGACCGCTGAAAACATGACGAGATGTGCTCTATAAGAGAGAGAATAAATAGAGAATATTCGAGTGTCTAAAAGTGACCAATTTTTCTTCATAAAACTCTTGCGATATCACACAAAAACACACTTAACCTACGACGACGAGAAAGAGAGAGAGAGAGTTGACTATAAAGAAGAAGAAGAGCAAAAGATGCATCCTCATGCGATGGTCCCTAAAAGTAAAGAAAAAGGAATCCGAGTGCGGCGATCGTCGATGGAGAAAACTATCTTTTGCGTCTTGATTGTGATTGTGATTTGGAGAGGGATCGCGGTGTCTGGATTGTTCTCCGATTCTGATTCTTCTTCTTCGATGATGATGGGTCGTCAAAACGAGAACGATGATTTCGAAATCGGTTTAGGAGGAGGATTTAAAAGGAGTAACAACGAGGACGAGGAAACCGAGGATTACGGCGGCGATGGTGCCGAGGAGAAGAAGGTTTCTGATGACATCAGTGGTGGGAGTAGTAGTAGTAAGAGTAAGAGTAATAGTAATAGCGGTAGTAAAAGGAGTAGCGAGAGCAATAGCGAGAGTAACCCAACGAGAGGAGGAGGAGGAGGAGGAAGAGGAGGAGGAAAAAGTGGTGGCACGAGTAGCAGAAGTAACGAGAAACGAGCGAGCGGGGGTACCGCGGCGAGGAGCAACAGTCGAACGCAAAAGATGGAAGACGACATCTTCGAGACGCTGCGAGACGATTCGCAGCCGCTCGTCACGCACAAGAGGTTATTTATAGTGAATAAACCGGTCAATCCTGAGGACCCGAAAGATTCTCGGACGAAGCCGGTTTTGCAACACTGGTTGGAATCAACGACAGGCGATACGAACGAGACGTTGATTTATCACTTTCCGAGAAGTTTGTTCGAACAGTTGCCGTTGGACGAGCCAAAGTTCGAGTTTAAAACCTGTGCGGTGGTTGGAAATTCCGGAGTAACTTTGTTGAAAGAATACGGGGAGGAAATCGATAACCACGACGCGGTCATACGGATTAACATGGCGCCTATTCGCGGGTTTGAGAAGTACGTCGGGAAACGCACGACCTTCGACGTGGTGAATTCGCACAACGTGAGAGAGATTTTACAAGGCGTGCGCAGATGGCGTCCGGCGAACGAAGGCGAAACTAAACTGGTCTTGTTTGAAACCGCCAGTCATTTTGCGAGATATCACCTCTGTCAACCGCTTTTGAAGAAATACGGCGCGGAAAATGCGATTTTACTCAACCCGTTGTTCTCCAATCGAGCGCATTCGCTCTGGATCAAACTGAAAGAACTTTTGGAAAAGACGAAAAACAGTCAATACAACCGCAAACCAATGAGTGGGTTCTTTGCCGTTTTATACGCGTTGCAAATGTGCGAAAAAGTCGATCTCTACGGTTTCGACGCCTACACGTCCAGGAAAAAATCCTACCGATACCACTATTTCGACAACGTCCAAGGCTTCACGGACGTCCACTCGTTCGATTTAGCCATCGAAGTGTTCAAGTTTATCGCCAAGAAAGGCACTAAAGGCGGGTTGACCATTAACGTTTAATTTTTAAAATTCTACTTTATCTTACTGCTTCTTCTTAAATCATCATCATCCGATTATTATATACTACGCGTCGTATCGTCCTCTTTTCGACTCGACTTTAGAGAGACAAAGGGTCTTCAAGGGGTCGGTCTTAAACCCTAATCATCATTAAAAATTCCTAGAAAAATTCAAAAAAAGCAGCCTCACAACGCGCAGATATATAAGCGCACTCAACATCGTTTACTCTTAGTAAGAGAGTCCACCAATATCCGTTTGATTTATTAAACTCTCTCTCAATCTAACTATTAATACGCGCTCTTTTACGCGCAACGTATTATTATTATCATCATCATCATCTAGAGAGAGCGAGAAGAAAAAATCTCCAAAAATCCATCCCCGGGAATTTCAAAAATCGAGACGACAGATACGACTCATTAGAGATATATCGCCCCATCATGTTCAACGATTACTACTCCGTCTCGCAATTCCTCGCGGAATCTGAACCGGTGCAATTCGAAACAAGCAAACCGTTTTGCAATTTAGGTCAAGAGTTTGACCCGTCGTGCCCGTTCGACGATTTGCCCGAGGACAAGAAAATAACGATACCATTTTGGATGTGCAAAGAGTTTACAATGAAATGTTTCGGGATACCGTTGAAGACGGTGGCGAGGACATTCCCGGAAAACACGCACGTCTGGTCGAGAATTAACGCGGAGCCGAAGATTGTGAACTTATCGGAGGAATATTCGGATATGTTCTTCGAGTTGGCGTCGATGTATGGGAAGTTGTTGATGGAAACGTTCGACCCCGATTTTAAGGAGGACGACGACGAGGAGGACAGCGATAGTGAAGATGACCACGAAGATTACGAAGCGGGGAAGGCGTTGGTGCAGAAAGCGAAAGAGGCGTTTAAGAGCAGATTTAGTAAGATGATCATAGAAAGTCACACGGTTGGATCGAAAGAGCCGAGCTTCAAGGAGGAATATTTGACGAGGATGGAACGAGAGTTGTTTCGCATCGGCAGAGAGAGCTGCGAGGAGTTCACGAGATGGAAGTACCAAACGAGCGAACGCATGGAGGCGTGTACTGTGGTGCTGCAAGCGAGGAAAAGGAGTCAAATGAAGAGGAAAGTAGAGATGGGGGGAGGAAGAAACGGTTCCAACGGAGGCGTGTTGAGACCAAGGAACTTTTAAAAAAAAGTACGAGTATTAGTATTAGAGAGAGAGAGAGAGACAATTTTAATGTTATAAATAAGACGACGAATTTCTTCGTCGCTGATATATACAACGTGCGTGTAATTTTTCAACTACACTTCATATATATTTAAGTAAGTGACCACACACAGAATGTGGAAGGAAACAACTGAATACGCATCATCACGCATCCATCATTTTTTGAGTCCGCGAAAAAACAACATTCGCAAACTCTCGCACGAACGATTGCACGCGTTGAAGCTCTTGTTTCATCTCCTCTTGACTCGGACCAAAGCGATGAATGAACCGTAAAGATTGCACGATCAACGCGAAGATGACCAAGGAGAACAAGATCAAGCCGGCAATCCAGAAAAATTTATCGTAGGCTAACTTGGCGCCGAACGAGACGCCGCGGAGGAAACTTTGCGCTCGGTAAAGGAAACGTCGCAGTTTGGCCACGGCTCGTATGCGTGTGACGCTCCTATGCATGCGATTGTTCACGTTATTGGTCGTGAGATAGAAGAAGTTGCTGTTCGTCGCCGTCAAGTCGTGACAGAATGGGTCAAACATGTGGAAAAACTCGTTCTCGTCGAGGTTATGTTTCAACGCCTTTGCCAACGCTCGTAAATTCAGGACGCGTTTTCGTTGCGCCTTTCGATCGTTTTTTCTCTTGACTTTTAGCAACACGTCTCGAAGCGTGAGAGCTAATTTATGCGCGCCGAATGAATCGAGCTCTTCGTCCGTGAAAACAATGCGGACGCCCGAGACTGTCGGAATGCTCGTATTTTTTGCGTCTTCGGCGTCGTTCTTCGTACCATCGGCATCGCCACCGTTTTGTTGTTGCCGTTCTTCTTCTTTTTCTTCCTTTGAATACTCGTAGACGATACTCAAACACGTTTCGATTAAAATTCTCAATTTCCTTCTGTTCGCGCTGTCTTTGCCAATCTCTTCTTTTCTTATCGTCGCCGCCGAGATCGTTTCTCTCTCTTTCGAAAGCACCTCGCCAATCTTCTTCATCAGTCTTTTTTCTTTCACGCATTCCCAATTCATCCACTCCATTGGCGCGTACCCCAAAACGCGAACGATTGAAACTGAAATCAGTTTCGAAAACAACGCAAAGCGCGTCTTGGCGTCTCCGGTGCTCAACATCGACGGTCTGATTTCCAAAGCCGCGCCGGCAGATGGGATCGGATTGACGCATCGAACGAACCACCACAAAAGAGTGCTCGCAAACTGCTCCGGACGCGACCGAACTTCCTCGAAGGATGGTCTTTGCATGTTGTTCATCCCTCCTCCTCCTCTGCTTTTGAAACGCGTGAGCAATTGTTGGCGACGGAAGGAACTCGCGTTGCCGCCGTCGAACGCGAGGTCGTAATCTCTTTCGTTGTTGATCTCGTTGAGACGTTCGAGTTCTCCGTTATCTTCTAAAGACGATTTCCATCGAAAGACGACGTCTTTCAGCGGTAAGTTTCTCTCGCGCTCGTCTTCTGCGCTTTCATCAAGCGCGTGTGGTCTTTTACTTTTCATTGTTCCTTTCCTCGTTCGTCGGTGGCCCTTCTCCATTCCTGAAACGCAATCGTCGTGCGCGAAGCACGCGTGCGAGCCGAAGTATCCGCTCTTCTCCGCGAGCGTCGCCCACGCATAAAATGTCGCCTCGGCTTCGTCTACAGAGAGCAGCAACGAAGCTTTCGCTTCATCGGCGCTTCCAGCGAGGCGTTCAGTTAATGACGACCAAGGCGCGTCTATGCGTTCCGTGTAATCGCAAATCGGAAACGCTTCTTCTCTCATGTTCTCTTCTTCTTCAGTTCCTTCTTCTTCTTCTTCTTCCGATACTACTTCTCCTCCCGCGTATCCTCCGAATTCTCCGTTTTCTCCTCCTCCTTCGTTATTGTTGTTATTATTTCTATTATTCACGCTCGACTTCTGTATGACGACAACTTTCTCTGAATCCGCGCGTATGCGAATCAAGAACCTCCCGTCGACGGTTTCACTCGCGGCGATAATTCGAGCGATAATTCCGTGTCTCGCGATGGTATTCCTTTTACGATGGTATTCTAAACTCGTAGTGTTACTTATATCGTAACGTAAACTCCTCTTTACCGATCCATCGTACGTCCTCGCGCACATCACAAACGACGGATTATAATGTTGCGTCAGCACCGTTTGCACCATCAAACGTAATTTCGGTTCGAAGACGTTCAACATCAGCTCCGTCCCGGGCACGACCGCGTCCAAGACGAACAGCGGTAACCGCTTCCACTTCTCTCCTTTTTCTTCTTCTTCTTTGTCTTCTTCTTCATTCTCGCCGCCGCCGCGTACGACTCCTCCTCCCTCCTCCTCCTCGCCGCTCGAAACTCGAGTTTCGCTTTTGCTTTTACTTCTTCTCCTCATTTTCTTCTTCTTATCATTCATTCTCTTCGTTAAAAACTCCACCGCGTTCTCGACGACTTTGTTCACCCGCATCTCCTCGTTAAAGTCGAATATAAACTGACTTTTCCTACAGGTTGGACAGCACGGATTCTTCGCCATCCATCGCATTAAACTCGTTTTCGAAAACGTGTGTCCGCAACGCAACGTCACCGGCTGTTCGAATATCTCCTGCGTGATTGGACAGTGGAACAAGCCGGGGATTTCGCCGCTCAAGAGAATATCTTCTTCCAGAAGGAGTTTCTTTTCATCATCATCATCATCATCATCGTCATCATTCTCTTCTTCGTTTACTTCCAACGCTTCCCTGCGCGCTTTTCCTTCCTCCTTCTCTTCTTTCCTCCTCTTTAATAACTTCTTTGCAAAAAAGCCACCTTCTTTCTCGCGAGAAGAAGAAGAAGAAGAAGAAGAAGAAGAACGAGAGGAAAGAGAAGGAAGGAAACCCATGTGTGGTAGTAAAGAGTACTCTCGCTTTTTTTTGTATTCTCACTCCTTTTTCCTCTTTCTTTTGGGGGGTTTTTAAGGAAAAAGTTCATCATCATCATCTATCTCGAGAGAGTTCCTTTTTGCTTTTTTGCACGTGCGCGTTCCTCTCTTTCGGACAGAATTTTTGTCACACGTACTCGAGTGACGAAAACGATCAATAATTTGTTGTTCGAGAAAAAAGCGAGAGAGCTGGAGAGAGAGAGAGAGAGAGAGGAAGAGAGAAGCAAAAATTTAATTTTGAACGAAGAGATGCAAAAAAGACCTCATTAATTCGTGCACTCAAAGTCCTCGTTGTTCGTACGCGAGTGCGCTGGCGTATTCTCTTCTTTGATATAAACATAAAAGAAGAAGAAGAAGACGATACGAACGAGAACAAAGAATAGAAAAGTAATGCGAGGAAAGGGCGCGGCGGGGTTCAGATCGAGACGGAAAAGTCGATCGGAAACGCCGTCTCCGCCTCCCTCGCCTTCGTTTTTGACGACGACGAGGACGACGACGACGACGACGAACGAGACGAAAGAAGATGAGGATGATCTTCATTCAAAGGATCGAGTTGAACGACTCGTGGCGTGCGAAATCGCGCGTCGTAAAGAACTGAAGAGGAGAAGAAACGATATGCTGGACCTAAAATGCGTGGAGTGCGGGGCGACGGAAACGCCGCAGTGGAGGAAAGACGAATCCGGCGAGTCCGTGTGTAACGCGTGCGGGGTGAGAAACCTGAGAAGGAGACGGAAAAAGCAACGAGAGATGCAGCGAGCAAAAGACATCCAACAACAAGAGGAAAAGAAAAAAATAAAGAAGGAAAAGAAACGCCTGGTGAAAATGGCCTTGTTCGGAGAGGCATCGACGTCGACGAGTAGTAGCAGTTTTAGCGACGACGAGGATAGCGAAGAGACCGAGTACGGGAAAGAACAACGACGAGAATACTATCAACAGCTGCTTCTTTTGCGGCAGCAGGAACTACAACGAGAACGACATCAACAACAACAACGAGAACGACAACAACAACAACAACAACAACAACAACAACAACAACAACAACAACGCGCGTGGAGGGGGATGCCGCAGTTTCCATCGGTTATCAACGACATCGTCGAGGCGGTTCGATATACTTTTTCTTCGAGTACGAGCAACTGGAAAAACGAGGACCAGCGCGTTCGCGCGGCGGAAAAGTTGGCGAATTCGTTGTGCGAGATGGAGGAGGAGTTTTTACAAGAAGAGGGCGCAAACGACGATATCGCGGCGAAAGCAGCGCAACATCAACAAAGACAAGAAGAAACAGAAGAAGAAGAAGAAGTAGAACATCAACAAAAAACAATCACCGGGAGCGACAATGAAGAAAATGAAAACAACTTCGTATCCAACGCCGTGCCGCCCAATCACATGTTGGGATACAATCACGCCATCCAAGAAATGATGAGGTCAGTTGTAGATCAATCAAATCGCCCGAGACCGTCGTCCTCGGCGAATGACGGAACCGTCGAGGAGGAGGAGGATTTAGAGGAGGACGCCAACAACGACGAGGGCTTTAGGATTCAAAACTTAGTCTCGAACAACTCTCCAAAGGGCCCGTCTGGGAAGGCGGCAAAACCGGATATCATCAATTCCATGGAGAAAGAGCGCATCGTTAAAGCCATTCAACAAAAATATTGGTCGAACAAGGATAAGGATGGTCTTTCGTCAGCACGACAACTTAGTAAAGAAGAGTGAAAAGTCATTGAGAGCCATTTAGTATTAGTATAGTTAAGGAAAATTTGTTTTAAACTTTGTACCTAGGTACCGTGGTATTATTTTCAAATCAAACCTTGCGAGCGCAACTCGGCAAACGTTTTCGCGTTATACACGTTCCCGTCCGCGTCTTCGCACTCTTGGTCTTGTTTGCGATCCCATTTCCCGACTTTTTTCTCTTCTAACGACCGGTGCAACCTTCTCGCCTCTTCAATCGTGGTGACTTCGTTGAACGCTTTGCTAAAAGGAATGTTCAAACATCGCATGCCGTGTTGATGGCGCCACTGCGTGAAGTGTTGTTCGTAGGCGCGTCTACCCCAGTACGAATAGTTGCCGCAGATTTCGCATTTAAACTCTACGTTCAATCCGTGCAGTTTATATAGCCAATACGGGATTGGTTTCCCGTCCCATCCCATCGGAAGTTTCAACGGGTTATAAATCTCTTTGTTCATCTCGTCTTCGTCCTCGTCTCCTTCGGAAAAAGCGAAATCGTCGTCCTCTTCGTGTTCTCGTTCGATTTCTTGGCGGGACATGGTGAGTTTCTTTTCCGCTTGCGATTTCGTGTTGTCTAAGGTTTTACGTAAAGCGCCCGCGAATAAGAGTTTTAATCGATATTCGAGTCTGGCGATGTGTTTGGCCCTTTCTTTTTGCGTTTTGCTTCGATCCTCGGCTTTTTCGTCTTTTTTATCCGCGCCGCCGCCTACGACAACGCCTTTGCGAATGTACTTGGACGGGATGGTCGCGTCGTCGTCTTTTCCTCCTTTCGCCGCCGATACCAATTTTATAACTTGGAACAAACGCTCGCACCGCTCGTCCGGCGTGCCTCCCGTTTTCAAACCGGCTTTGTTTAGCGCGTCTTTAATCTCCTCGTCATTCATGGAACTTTTCAACGCTTTCGATGACGACGCGTTTTTACCTTTCGCGATGCCTTTGATCGCGGCCAAATCTAATTTGACGGTACCAGTGGTAGAAGCGACGACGCCTTTATCTTCCCACCCTTTCAAAGCTCCTCGTTCGAACAGCTTTTCAAACTCTCCGTCGATTTCCTCTTTTACGAGCACGTCGCGGGCAAATTGCAAAGGACTCGCGCGTTCTAAAAAATCGACGAGATATTCGCACAACTCTTCGCAGAAAGAGACGTACGCTTTGGAGAATTTCTTCGATCGTTCGAGGTTGGCTGTTTTTTCAGCGTCGAACAAGTTTGGCAGCTCGTGGAGAAACGCGACGTATTCGAGCGGTTTACGTCTCGTCTCTTCGTCTTCGTCGTCGCCTTCCTCCTCCTCCTTCTCTTCGTCTTCTCCATCCGAAGGTTTTTTCCCCGACTTTTGCCGCTGCTCCATCTTTCTCTTCTTGGACGCGTTCTTCTTCACCTCCTCGGTGTAACTCACTCCGAACGTTCTCGCGACGTCCGCGACAAACGCGTGATGAAATCTCACTAAATCCAAATATCTGCCCTGATGTTCCTCTCCCGAAAAATCCACTCCGTCCGGCAACTTCTCCGCGTTCGGATCTAACCTCGCGTCGTCCTCTTCTATCTCTTCTTTCCCGTTACTCTTCGCGGTTAGCTTTTTCCTCAATCGTTCTTTATTCGCGGCGATCCTTTGCTGCTCTTCCAACTGTTCTCTCATCGCATCCGTATCGTCGTTAGCGTTCGTCGTCGTCTGAATCGCCGCCGCGCCGCCGCCGCTCTCATTATTACGACTCTGTAACCTCATCTTCTCTTCTTTCATTGCTCGGTAAAACGTTTCGAACGGTTTCTCCCCAGTGCCGCCAGAGCGTTCGATTTCCTCTTTTCGGCTTCCGTCGAGGTCTTCATAGTACGCTTTCTGTTGTTTTTAGTACATGTTTTAATAAGAGAAAGGGTCAGTCGTTTTCAACGTGAATCTTATGCGCGCGTTGTTCTCTCCTTTATAACACAATAATATCTGACGATGACGACGCGTAAAACAACACAACAACGAGGTTTTGTTGCAAAGAATAGGAAAAAGAAGTACAGTATTACGCGTAAGAGAGAAAAAGAGAGAAAAAGAGGCTTACCAATTTCCGTGCGTTCGTTCGCATTCGATCGAGCATTCCCCGCACTCGGTGCGATTGCGCGAGCCGTTTCTTGTGCGAAAAATCCACCCCTTTTCTGGAAAACTCTCTCGATAAGAGCATCTCGAGAGATTCGTTCTCGAGGTGCATCGAGCGCGCGTTTTCTAAGTGCGCTAAGGACATTATAATGCGTGTTTTTGTGTGTTAAAGTGCGTCTTTAAATGACGAAAATTGGGGAAAGTTTTGCTTCATTTTATTCAGCGCGGAAAGGAAAACATGACGACGAGGACGACGACGAGTTATTCTTCTCTCTCCCTCACGAAGAAGGGCTTTACACGAAAGAGTCCTTCACTTCGTCCGCGTCGTCGTTCGAATAAAAAGCCTCTCGAAGGAGTAAAAGTCTCCCGTAGTTCTTCTCATCATCGTGATGCGCAGACGACGGGGAAAAGCAACACCAACAACCAAAGACGACGAATGCTGTTTTTAGGGATGACGACGGCGACTGTATCACTACTATCTGCAGAAAAAGGGAAAGCGTTTACCGTCGGCGGAGAGAATTTACCATCCGGGTCCATGTTTCCATCCTCAAATGAGAAGTTCTTTAACGATGAAGATGAAGAAGAAGAACGATATACGACAAAAGATTTGGTGTTGGACTTTGTCTCACCAATAGTGGCGTTGCGCGTGGTGAATATCGCGTTCAACGGAGGAATGGGAGGGAGCCCGAAATGGCTGGATTATTTGTGCGTAGCAAGTGTTGGTGTCGTGTTGTGGGTGTTTGCGACGGATTATAGCGGGTTAGATGCCGCGCTGCATTGATGTGATTATTATTAGTAGTACTCTTTAACGCGAACGCGGTGTCTCGTCCGTATTCGATTCGTCTCTCTCTCGATTGGAAGAAGGGTTTATTATTATAGTAAACTCTTTTCGATCATCGATGCTTCTTCCTCCTCTTCTTCTTTTTCTTTCGCGCGGATTTTTCTCATCTCGTCGTAACTTTCGTATTGTTTCACGATGTTCAAATACTCCTCGCGAGTCGGCTCGACGTTTCGCACGTTTTCGATGAAGAAGTCCCAGTCTTGATTGCTGAAGGATTCCGCGAGTTTCGGGTACAGATGTTCGCGACGGAATCGGTCGATGTCGTTTTTCGTCTCCTCGCTAATAGTCAACGAACGAAGTTTTCCTTTTTCCGTCTCTTTGTCATCTTCCTCTTCGCTCTCCTCCTCCTCCTCCGCTTTTGCCGCTCGAGTTTTTTCTTCGTGATTCGTTTTGCGGAAACTCATAAACTCAGCGCCGGTTAGAAATAAAGTCAACGGTGGTGCCATCGGGGTAACCACTCGACACGGGCGACACAGACTCGCTTTGATAAAACTCAGCGGCATCGTCGGCGTTTCTTCGCTATCCAACGCGACCAACACCGCGGTGGCAATCATCTTGCGGATTTGGTGCAACATGAAACTTTCGCCGTAGACTTTAACCCGAACGAACGGGTACGACTCGAATCCTTCTATGATTTCCGGTTCTTTCGAACACGTAAATTCGTGTATTCGTCGATAGTGCATGACGTGCACGAGATCGTCGACGTCTTTTTCCAACAGCCAATACGTGTGTTTGCCGCTCGTCTCGATGCGCTTAGGTAATTCTTTTTCTTCTTCTTCTTCTAATTCTTGTTCTTCAGACGACGACGTCTCTCCTAACCCGTCGTCGTCCTCGGTCAACGCGTTCTTTTTGTTTCGATTACCTCTGCCGCCTTTTCGATTTTTATCGTTCCCTTTTCCGGCGCCGTACAACCCTCTCTTGGTGTAGTTATGAAACGGATGCGAGCCTTCGAAGGTCTTCAACGCCTCTCGAAACATCTCGAGTTCGCCGTTTTTATCATCTCGCAAACACTTCAGAGGGAGTAAATACTCGTACGTTCTCGAAATCGCCGCGCGTCTGGCATCGAACGATTTCGTCGCCTTGAAGCACGCGAACGCTTTCACCGTATCCGTCGGTAAGTGTCGGTTGATTTTCTCCACTATCAACGCTTTCGCCTCCGCGTCGTCTTCTTCTTCTTCTTCTTCACTCCTTTTACTACTTCTATTACGACTACTACTCTTTCTCTCGTCCTCCTCATCATTTGTCTCCTCTTCACCAACAACTTCTTTTCCTCCTCCGTACGCTCTCACCGGCGCTTCCATCCTCAGCCCGACCACGGTAAACAAACTCGACACGCCTTTATCCGTCCTCGAACTCCTGGACCATTTCAAGCGAGATAACCCTTTCGATCGATAATTCGAGAATAAAATCCCTCCGGCTTTATATATCGCGTCTTCGATGACGTCATCTACCGTGCTTCCTCTCGGGAGCATCACGTTCTGCGTGTTCCCTTTAAACGTATCGCCCACGTACGCCAAGACTAAAGCTATTGGGATTTTTTTCCTCGGGAGTTCAAATTTTGTTGCATCTTCGTCATCCGTTGGTGATGGCATAAAATCATCCGGACAGAGCACGTGCGACGGGTGCACGTTTTTGTTGTCTGTCTCGTTCAACAGAGAGATGCCTCTGATCGTTCTCTGTTGCTCGCGCTGAAAAGATGACGATGAGTTTGCGACGATGCAATTCCGCCGCCTTATCTGTTTTTGCGGGGAAAAGAAACGAGTGAAAGTATTCCTATTCCTGCTCGTGCTGCTCCCGCAAAACACCTGAACCATGGCTCTTTTGAGTATCCTTTGCGTCGTCGTTTCTTTATGAGTAGTGATGAGAGTACTGATGCCTTTTCCGCTGGTAAAACTGATGTTGCGCATGTGTTAATGTGTTACTTTTTTATGCTGTTGTTACAGTTGGTAGAACAAAAATTATTAAAAAGCGGTTTCATCGTCGTCCAACATTTTCATCGAGTTGGTGGTGGTGTTGTTGTCGTCATTATTCGGTCTTGCGACGATTTCGACATTCTCCGGATGATGATGATGTTGTTCTTCTTTTTCTTCTTGGTCTTCATTTTTTGTTGGTTTCGTGCGTTGCGACGCCAAGACCATCCAGACGGCGTCTCCGGCGATGATCCCGTTTTCGTCAATCGGGCACACCAAATGTTCGCCCGATTGGACGTTGTAATCGGTGATTTTACAAAGCAGCCAATCCGTCGATTTTGTTGCTTCTTTTAAAGCTCCTTCTTCTTCTTCTTCTTCTTCTTCTGCTTCTTCTTCTTCAAAGACCGCGTATCCGTTTTTGAACACAAACTGACTTCCTCGATGGCAATTCAAATCCAACTCTAAAGTTTTACCGATAACGACGCCGCCCCACTGGTCTCCTTGAGTAATCAACCATTTCAACAGCGGCATCTTCTCGTTTCCGTATTTGCGTTTGAGTTTTGTAGAGGAAAGATTCGATTCTTTGCAGTCTTGCCATCCTCGAGGATTGTACGCGACGTTTTTACGCCATCGACGCTGCGCGTTGGCCGATAAAAGCTTGTTGAATTTTCTTTCAAAATCCGAGCCTTTCATCGCGTGCCATTTCGTTTTCTTGGTATCAGTATCTAATCTCTTCCGTTTCTTACCTGACGTCGTCGGTGGTTTGAAGACGATGTACTCTTCGTGCCTTCTCGCGCCGATTTCCAAATACCCTTCGACGCCGCCAACCTCCACCGGCACGCGCAACGGCGTGATGCCGTGTAAATCCTTGTGGGACATATCCGTCGGCGGCACGTACTGTTGACTCCGTTCCGTCCATAACTCGACTTCTTCTTCAAGTTGATCTTCCACGTATAAAACTTTCACTTTCTTCGTTTCCTCGTCAAAGCTTAAAACGTCCGCGACGTACCAGACTTTATCCAAAGGCCAGTAGATTTTAATCTTTTGATTGACTAACCCGCGGAGGAGTTTGATATCGGCGTCATTCAAGGTTACTCTCTTCTCTTCTTCAACAGAAGCTTCAGGGTGCTCTGTACATTTTTCAGCGTCCGCTTCTCCATCCGCGGTATCGGTCGCGACTACTTCTTCCTTCTTTGAATCGGCGCCGCCGCTAAACGCGATTGTTTTCCAAAAGCCATTCCTCGATCCTCCCGTCGTCTGAATCGTCGTCGTCGTTTTCCGGGCTTCGTTATCAAGCTTCTTTGTTTCCACGTTACGCAAAGCCTCCAACTTCTGCATCTCTTCTTTCTCCTTCTCTTTCTCCTTCTCTTTCTCCTTCTTCTCCATCTCCCTTTGCTCTCGTCGAATCTCCATCTCCGCCAACCTCTCCGCCTCTCTCAAAGCTTTTTGCATCGCAAACTGTTTCCTCCTCTCCTCTTTAATTCTCTCTGATTCTTGATTCCCGCACGGCACCCACTGCGTTCTGCACCCTTTCTTGTGCGGTTTATATCTCAACTCGACTCTTTCGTTCCGAATGTCAATCTCTTCCTCGACGCCGTCTTCGGAGTAACAAATTTTCGTTGTTTTTTTACCGCTCTTCTTATAATCTTCGGCTTGAACGACCTTAGCTTCGTACCACTCCTTATCGTCTGGCCAAAACACTCGAATGGTGTCGCCTTCTTTTACCTTGATGTTTTTCATCTTTTCAAGTTTGATGATTTGCGATTTGTCGGTGAGAATTTTAGCGGATGCGTTTACGCCGGTTGCCGCGTTGGTCAGTTTCTTGAACGCGCCGTTCGCGGTCGTGTCGTCGTCGTTCGCTCCTCCGCCGCCACCACCGCCACCGCCGCCACCACTTACTATCGCTACGTGTCCAACGATGCCTCCCATCTCTTGAATAATCGTCGCCTGTTCCGCGGCGATGAGTTGTAAAAACAACCGCTTATTCGAGAGAAACTTCGTCGTTCGATAATTACCGTCTGCGGAGATCTCCCCGGTATTCACGTTCAGAAATCCTAACCGTGCCAAGGAATCCGCCGCCATTTCGCGAACGGTTTCGTCTGAATCGCCGTGTAACATCCTCGCCATCTCGGTTCTTCGCGTATTCGCGGCACCTCTCACGTACCCTAAACACTCGATCGCTTTCGCCCTCACGCCGGCGTCCGGATCGCGCATCAACTCGCCCACGCACTCGGCGGTTTGAAACAACTTCAAATCGTCCGACCCGTCTGTTTTCGGCTCGCACTGCTTCCCTTGCCACGATTTCTTCAACGTTTCGCAGAGCTGCTCGCGTATTTCGCAAATTTCGTCGTGCGCGTTGAACAAAATCAACTGCGTGTAATACGGCCTCGAATGAAACCCGAGTTTCGCGAACGCTTTCAGAGCGGCTAAGCGTACCGACCAGTGGCGTTTGTCTGTGCACGCTTTCGCTAATAAGACGAAGTCTTCCTTTTTCCGCGCGCAGTGTGCTAAGTATTCACACCCGGCGGATTTAATCCACGCCGGAACGTGATGGCCGCTTTGTAACGTTTTCTTGCCCACCAAGGCGGTCACGGCGTTGAAATCCACGCGATCAAAGACGTCTACTTTTTTGCTACTATAAATGCTATTATCATTATTACCTTCCTCTCCGATGATCGTTTTCGAGTACATCTTCAGTTCCATCTCTTCGACTCCAGTTCGTCGTCCTTGGCCTAAGAAATTCGCGACGACGATATCGTTGTTGTCCCCCCCTGCGTTACCGTCCGCCTTTTCAGCGCCAACCCCTACGCCGCCTCCACTACCACCACCCACTAATAATCCATACTTCCGTCTCTTTTGCTCCAACAACTTCGGCATTAAAAACGTCAACACTCTCAAACTCCCGCCGCACGCCAACGTCCCTTGACTGTCCCCAACCGACGTCCCTTTTTCCACGTACCTCAACAAACTCTGAATATCTTCAATCGTAAAAAAGGAAGTCCCGTCGTCTAAATCGTCTAATACATCGTCGCCGTTTTCTACACCGTTCTTCTTCTTCGCCTCATTCTTGGTAATATTATTAGTAGTAGTAGTATTGTTTTTCTTCTTTTTCTGTTTCTTCTTCTTCGCCAGCGAGGAGAGACAGGCGACCGAAGCGGTGTACAACTCTCTGTTCATATCTTTCGTCGTCTTCGCGTCGTTCGTCGCGCCGGGGCCTCCTGAATCTTCGACGATGTATAACTTCCCGATGCAAAACTTAACCACTTCATTGGTCAATTTTCCAAACAACACTCCTTCTTCCTCTTCCTTTTCCTCCTCTAAATCCTCTTCTTCTTCTTCAAAGAAGACGTTGATTTTCCCGCACGCGTCGAGCGCGAAAAGGACTCGTTTTAACAGTTGTTCTTTACTGAAATTACTCGTAGTACTCTCGTCGTCAAGAAGAATCCTCATCCACTCTCGTATTGGGTGCACGCACATTTGCTCGTAGATGATGATGATGCTGTTCTTCTTCTTCTCGTTATTCTCGCTTTTATTCGTATCACTTCTCTCGTTCATCCTTTGCAAAAGTGCGAAACACTTCGCGCGAATCAACGTTGAATTCGACGCATCCAACACCTCCGATGTCAACGCCTCTGACATCATCATCTCTTCTTCTTTGTTTTCTTCCTCAAACAGCAGCGTTAACTCGTCCAACGCTTCCACGCGTGAATCGTCGTCCACGCGAGGTTTCGAGAACGCGATGTGTTTCATTTGAGAAGAATAAGAGTTTATGTTGGTCGTCATCTGCGCAGACAAAAGTGATGGATTTTAATTGAGAGATTTCGTCTCTCTCTTGTGTGTTTTGAGAAAAAAGTCAAAATTTTAGTCAATCAGGCGCAAGTCTTTTCTTCAAAAACGTCTCAATTTTTTTTTTTCCATAATGACGCGCTCGTGAATACTAAATACTTTGCGAGAGAAAGAACCTCTCTTCTTCTTCTCCGCGAGAGACGCAAAGAACGACTTTGAATGCATGAGTCGAAGAAGAAAGAATCCACATCCGAAAAGAGCGGTGAACGCGAGGACGGTTTTGAAAGTACGCGAGAAAGATGAACCAAATTTGGTGTTGTGTTTGAAGATTCCTGACGAGGAGGAGGATGATCTCGAGGCGAATCATCATCAGATACAAAAAGAAGAAACGACTTTTAATAAGAAAGGAGCGAAGAGGAAGAGAACGCAACACGAGTGCGATGTTTGCGGGAAGGTGTTTGATAGACGATCACTTTTGGATCGACACATGCGTACGCACACGAACGAGAGACCGTATGAATGTGATGTGTGCGAGAAACGTTTTACTCAATCTAGTAGTTTGAAAACGCACATGCGTATTCACACGAAGGAGAAGCCGTATGAATGCGATGTTTGTGATGAAGCTTTTCGTCAACTTGGTCATTTGCAAAGCCACATGCGTATTCACACGAAGGAGAAACCGTACGAGTGCGATGTGTGCGAGATGAAGTTTCGTCAATCTGGTACTTTGAAAAAGCACATGCGTTGCTGCCACTAGCTCTTGTTAATATACTCCCTCATATAGCGCACATACACACGCAAACACAAACACACACACAAACACATATCATCCCAGCGAAAAAGAAGTGCCCACACGACGCCATAATCATCGCGCGTTCCAACAACACGGAGAGTATGGAGAGAATACGATGGATTGAGCGAAGGCGAAAGAATACTCTATTCAATATCTTTACTGCTCGGAAACTTCTTTTTACTTCGTAAATTAGGGTTTAGGTGTTCTTATGGAAAAGGGATGAGAGATTTTTCCTATTACTCCGCTCTGAAGGTGTTGACACGCACTGCTTTTCTTCGAATAAGAGAGAGAAGTAGTGTTGCGATTAACAGCGTTTACTGAGAACACGACAGCGCGCGAGTAAACGCGCTTAAAAATGAGCAGCAATACTAATAATTTCATCACGCGTTTCATCCATTCTCTGATGGAAAACGGAAACGACCGAAGAGATCAAGCGGAAAAACATTTAAAAGACACGTTAGAAAAATCGAAAGAAATGATCGAAAACTGGCATCAACCGACGAAAACGAGAGGGTTTTGGAGACGAGATCTGAATCAAGGGACGTACGTGACGAGTCAAGAGCCGCAGTTACGAGGGGGGGTCGGGAGGAGAACCAATTGGGGATGAGTTTTATGCTACTTGGTTTATGACTAAGAACAGGCCTTTTGGGAGGACTTTGGCGTACGACTTTGACCATTACGTTGTGTATATTTAGAATAGAGCACTATTAAAACCTTATTACTACCGTGCGTACTACTACCACTTTTAGTCTACTAAAAGCTCTCTTCAAAGTGGTGGTGGTTTTCTTGCGCGTAAAGAGAGACGCATCCCGGACGTTTCCGCGCGACGGCGAAGAGGTTGCCGTGCGAAGCGCAGAGGAAGTTTCCTTGGAAAGCCTTCTTTTTATGACTTTTATTCGTTTTACCGTCGTCGTTTACGTCTTCCTCGTCGAACGCGTGTCGCTTCGTAAACGTCAAGCCTTCGTACGCGTGTGTCGCTTCGTTCGCGTGGCCGAAAGCTTCAAAGACGCCTAAGCGGCCGGCGTTGGTGACGACGACGTTGACCGTGGTGTTTCTTTTCGAAGCCGCCTTTATCATCTTTACGTCGTATTCGTCGTCCTCCTCTTCATCGTCCTCCTCTTCTTCGTCTTCTTCGTCGTCTTCCTCGACGAAGACGTCTGGGCACACCGCGACGGCCGAGACGATGTCACTTCCGTTATTCGCCTTATTAAGACTTTCCCACGACGCGTTTGGACCGACGACGAGTTCTTTGTTGTACGCGCACGCGAACGTGGCTACGGAAGATGGAGACGACGAGTCGGAGGACGAACTAATCTTTCGAAAGTTGCCAAAGAAGAAAATCGGACCACCACCACCCGTCGACGTCGCGTCCGCGCTCGTCGTAAAAGTGCTCTTCTTCTTCTTCATTTTCGAGTTCGAAGCGTTCGGGCGGCTCGGCGTGGACTTTTGTCCTCTTTGTTTCATCATCTTCTTGTTGTTGTCCAAAACGCGCAATCCATCTCTTTCAATCTCGTACTCCGTGCAATAATAGCTGAAAACAACGCGCGTCGTCGAAGCGTCCCAAACGACGACGTGTTTCTTATCGAACACGCACGCTAAGACGTTGCCGTCCTTGGAAAATGACAACGAGGTAATCTCGCACTCTCGAGAGACGCAGTGCGACTTGTACGTCGGGATCTCGAAGTCTTTACAATGCGTGACCGATTTGGCGCATATTTTCGCCGTCGAAAACTTCGTTTTGTTTTTGCTCTTTGATTTCTTCTTTGAGGAGGAGGAGGACATTTTCTTCTCGTCGTCGCCGTTTACGTCGTCATCAAAGTCCTCATTATTCTCGCACGACCACGTCCACAGTCGGCACTTCCCTTCCGCGCCGACTCCGGCTAATCGAAACACGGTTTCGTCGTATTCCTCGCTAAACGCCGACGCGAACTTTCGCGGACGAACTTTCCCAGCCATCCCGGGCGATTGAAGCTCGAAATACGTCTGTTTCTTCGTCGTCTTTTGATTCTTCTTGGTATCCGCCATGGAGTTACCGAAACTATCCCTCGGCGTCTTACTTCGTCGTCGACCGCTCGAGCGTCGTTTTTGGCTTTGATTACTTTTCTTTTCTGACCCGAGAGAGGGATCCTTCTTGTGAACACTTTCCTCCTCGTTCACGTCCACCGGGTCGTGCACGTATACTCCCGATTTCCTGGGAAACCGCCTTCGGCGTTCCGCGGAGTTCATCCCATACAAATAAGTATCTTCGTCGTCTGAATCGTCTGAATAATCGTCTGAATCGCTGCTGTTGTTGCTCCCGTGCGTGCGTTCCGTCTCGTCCATCATCGAAAGCAGAGAGGATTTCTTGTACGAGGACGTGAACACGAGCCCGTTCGGCGCGATGGAAAACGCCCACCGTTTCATCGTCTTACCGCCACCATTTCCACCACCGCCCTTGGACGACGACGACGTTCTTCCGTCCCGCGCGCTCGGTTTACCGATCAAAACCGTCCCTTTAAACGAAAAACGTGACATAGTCTTGCTATCGTCACTACCGCTACGCTCGCGTCTACTACTACTACTACTACTACAGTTGTCTGTTTCAATCTTCCACACCGAAATTTCCGTCGCGTCTCGAATCTCGTGGTCAATCTCATACGCCAAATAATGGTCGTGGTTCTTCACCGCCGTCTTTGGCGTCGTCGTCTGAATCGTTTGAATCGTCGTCCTCGCCGCGACGTGTCGATAAGAAAAACTTTCGTCTCGCAATACTTGCACCTCCAGTACGGGCGCCGTCCGCGAGGCGTCTCGCGGGTCGATTAAGTGTTTCGCGCGGAATATTTCTCTCAGCGGGAGTACGCCATCCTTTTCATCTGCTTCCTTTTCATCTTTGTCTTCTTTTTCTTCATCATCGTCGTCGCAAACGTGCATGCCAGACGGCGCGGGGACGGTCTCTCGAATCGGCGTAAAAGTCTCCGCGACGGCGACGACTCCATTTTTACCGTCTTCAAAATCTTGTTCTTCCGTGTGTCGATCGCCAAACTGGAAATCGACTTTTCCGCGTCCTCGTTTCTTCGTCGATGTCTTATTGTTCTCATCATCATCATCGCGCTCCTCGGTGATGTTGTTGTCGTTGTTGTTTACATTGTCTATCGCCAAAGTATCCGCGACTCGAATGGTTTCTCCGTACGCGTTCACGTTGACCAAATTTTCCTCCTTCTTCTTCAGAATATCGAATGTTTCCTCCTCCTCGTCGTCGTCGTCGTACTCCGTAAACTCCTTTGTCTTCTTCTTTTCGTTCGTCGAGTTAAACGCAATCTTCTGCGCCTCTCGAAACTCCGCCGTCGGCGATAACGAGCGGCCTTTAAACTCCTCCGAGTCTTCCTCTTCGTCTTCCTCCGTCGCGTTTTTCTGCGTTTCCATCAACGGCGACCTCATTCTTTGACGATGCTGATGATGACGATGAGAGGACGAATACGACTTCTTCGTCGCATCCAGACTCCTCGTTGTTTTTTGAGCTTTCGCGGGCGTCGTCACCTGCGTGTTCGTCACCACCATCGTCTCTTCTTCTTCTTCTTCTTCTCGTTCAGTATCATCATTTTCATCATCCTTCGTCATCTCGCGCGTTCTCTTCTTCGTCTTCCTCTTCGGCGTCGGCGTCCGCCCGACGGGGACGCGCGAGAGATCATTTTCATCATCATCATCATTCGGCATCAAAGAATCTGGAACCATCGTTGTCCTCCTCGCCATCATCTGTTCGGCATCATCGTTTCCTACTTCTTCTTTGTCTTCCTCTTCTTCTCCGGAAGAACAGATGTTCGTCAGAGCGACGTTTTTCCTCTCAGCGAGGAACATTTTTCCTTTAAGGACGGTTTCGAAGAATTGAATCTGTCTGTCACATTTCACCTATTAATCACACATAAGAGAGAGAGAAAAGTGAGCATACGCAAAGTAAAGACGAAAAGTGTTCTCTTTGTTCGTGTTTTCTTATCGTTCGCGCGAAGGAGAGAGACTCAGAGAGACGCGTTAAGTATAAAAGTGGTTGAGAAATTTCAAAATCTCGCCGCGAAATGTCGCACCTCTTCTTCTTCTTCGAGCGACGACGATGCGAACGCTCCGTCGGCTTTTTTACTCGTCACATCGGCGGTGTCCTTTTCCTCCTTTTCCTTTATACGAAACGTAGGTTTTGGTGACACCGAGCGCATCGTTCGCATCGTCAACATCTCTTTAAATTCTGACGCGATTTGCTTCATTTTTCTCCGCTTTCGTCGTACTCTCGCAAACAACTACAACTTTATCATCGGTTTGTGTAGAGAAGACAAACAAAAACGCCTCTTTAAAGCGACGACGAGGATGACGACGACGACGAGGACATCTCCACCCCTTTTGTTAGGCGCTTCTTCGGTGAGGATCGTCGGTCGAGAACAAAAAAGGGAGAGAAGAAGGAAGATTAATCCTTCTCCGCCGGGGGTGAGCGCGTTCTTTAACAACAACGCGGAGAAGAAGAAGAAGAAGAACGATGACGACGAGGACGACGAGAAAAGAAGAGGAAAAGCAAAGAAAACCATAGAGTACGACCAGATACGACCAGGGCAAGGACCGAACGCGCCAAAGTTTCCAGAGATTTGCGAGTATTTGGTGTCGTCGAACTCGAATTCGAGCACAGTTGAAGGCATTTCTCCCTTGGCGTTTCGAGAGAGATATTACGACAACGATGACGAAAAAGGAATGAAAGGGTTATTATGGAATAAAACGAGTAGTGATAGCAAAAAGAATACGTATTATCTCGATCTGCGGCAACCGTTAGAACACGAGGATTGGCAAGTGCCTCCGTTTCAAGGCGGATGCGCCTACCAGATTCCGTCGAAGAACGCTTTTCGTAGAATATCCGGGTACGCTTTGTCAATCAAAGGAGGTCTGAAAGAACGCGACGAAGAGTTCGTGAAAAAGGTTTATGAGACTTGTAATGAGGATTTATCGGCGACAGTTATCGTGTGCGATTTGAAAGGTGGGTCGATAAAAAAAGCGCAAAGTTCGGAAGCGAGTAACCGAGGCGTGATCGATCGCTCGGATTCGTTCGCCGTGCGAGCGTGTTACGAGCTCGTCCAAGCGGGGTTTTCTGACGTGAAATTCATAGAAGGTGGGTTCCCCGGGTTAATCGATGACGCAGGATTACCGTACACGAGTGAAAAGTTTTCGGATTTATTACGAAATCAATCGGAAGGGAACAGGAAACTCTTAATGTACGCGAAACTCTTACCGGATCCGACGATATTACCCGGCGTTTTGATTCAAGGCGGCGTGTTTCTCATATTCGGGTTGGCGTTTTATAACGTCAACGGTTTTGGGGATTATCTCAGTGAAAACGTCCCGGCTGCGTGTAGCTTCTTGCCTATAAAATCGTGTTTTTAATAGCGACGATGAGATGTCTTCGATGACGCTTCGACGACATCGTACCCTTAAATAGTACTACTGCGCTTTCGTCTAAAATTCGCCATTTCACAACTCCCGCGCGATACATACGCACAAAACTAAGCGAGAAAGAGAGAGAGAAAGTATCAAGAGCTTTATTACACACACACACACGCGCACCTAGAGAGAGAGAGAGAGAGTATCGCCGGCGCTCTCGCTGTGAAAGCATCAGACATGGAAGAAAACGAGCACCTTTTACCGGGCAGCCCGTTTCCCCGTGAAATTTCATCATCAAAGAACAAGAAGAAGAGAGGATCGTCGTGGTTCGTAAAAGTCCTCCTCGTCTCGCTCATCATCTTGCTCTCCGTCCTGGGAACGGTTGGTTTCCTCTCAAACGCAGTCGTTACGCGAGAGGACGAACACCAGACGAGAACAAAGATGATTCTCATGAAATTCCTCTCCCTCGGGGACGCGGGAGGAGCGCAAAAAGCAAAGGAGGAGAAAAAAGCAAAAAATGGCTTCAAAATACGCGTTCCATTCCTCCGGCATCACGGTTCGGAAAAACCACGCGAAACATCCGAAAAGAATGTAGGACCAATCGAAATGGCCAAAAGAAGTCTCTCGAAAGAACACGGGAACAACGAAGACTTGGTGAAAGTGATGGAGGAGAACGCGAAGAAGAGGCTGTTGTTTAAGGCGGCGGCGGAGGCGAGGGAGGGACCCGCGAGGGGTCTGGACGAGGACGAGAACATCGCGGGCGACGGTGAGTCCGTTGGGGGTGACGAACAACGTCGCGTGAGTAGTCCTCGCGCTGTATCGGTTTCTTCGTCGGCGGAGGATGACGATGATGATGATTCGAATAAGAGGTCCCCGAGAGAGCAACAACAACGACAACGACAACAACAACAAACGAATGCGAATACGAATACGAAGAAGAATGTACCAAAAGCGAAAAACACGAACAAGGAAGTGCCGAATTATAAATCTCAAGCCGAAGCGAATTTACGAATGATACCGACGAGTTTGTTCGATTTGTTCAAAAGTAAAGAGTACGAGGAAGAGGAGAAAGAAGAGAAGAGTTACTTTGAGAACAACGCCAAGTGCGAGAACGTGTTTACGTTGGGATTGGAAGGCGTCGGGCACCACGCGTTTCAGATGGGGAAAGACGCGTTCGTGAAGACACTTTTGAGAGAACATTTGGGGAACGTTGAAGAGAAGAAAAAGAGTGGTAATACGAATAATAACAAAGACATAGTCGAAATGCACGCGCGAGAGGAGGACCGGATGTTTATCGATAACGACGACCATTTTTGGAACTTGATTCTCGAGAACAAATACGACGAGATTTTCAAGACGTTTCGAAAAGGATGCGAAGAAGTGGCGAAAAAGAACGGGAACGAAAAAACGGCGTGTTATAGCACTCGGTCGTTTTCGTTCCCGCATAAGTTAGGTCCGTTTGCGACTGGATCGGGTTTAGACGTGAACCACGCGCAGCGATGGGACCCGAGAAACCCAGAGCATCGAAAATATCTCTTCGATCACGGCCATCCGATTAACATTTTGAAATACTTCGAGGCGGCGGAACGGAACGGATGTCAAGTGAAATTCATCTTGTTGCATAGAAATATCGTAGAAACCGCGCGTTCGCACAAAACCTGGGATCAAGGATTAGAGAAACATTTGAACGTTCTGAAAATGTTCGCGGAATACATCGACGTCTCGTTGGCAAACTTACCGAGCAACTCGTGGCGACGAGTCAACTACGAAGATTTTTGGCGACCTCACGAAGAACGCGACAGAATCTTCCAAACCTTAGCGACGGACTTTTTGCACTGGTCCTCCGACGCGCACGAATCGTTCATGAACAGTCAGTTCGATTTGAACGTCCACCCGAGAAAGTACAAAACGAACGATAAACCGCCGTGCGACGAAGTTCGAGAGTTGGATCGAGTGCAGCGGAATTTCTTCGATAGGAAGTTGACGTCGTACTCGAAGCGAGAGAAACACGTGACGAACTTACCGTTGTCGCATTTCTTCACCGAGTCGCCGAACAAGGCTTTGTACGAGCAGTGCTGGGAAGCGTCCAAGGCGAGTTTACTCGGTAAACAATAAAGAAAATGTAGAATAAAATTGTAACGAAATTAAACGCCCAACCACCGGTGCGATAGAGTAAACAACGCGAAAAATGAAACGCTCGTATACATACGAGAATCTATCATGATAAAAGTATTTCACAATAATAACAAAGCTGCTTTTTCTACGCGCGTGTACTTCCACTCTCTCTTTCTCTCTCTAACATATTAATATTAATTGATAAACTTGAAGCACGAGTTATCGGTGTCGCACGTCTTCTTCAAATGTTTCTCCCACGCGTGCATTTTCCCTCCAACACCGACGTCTTTGTCCGTCAAAGAATTCGTTCCTAAGTGTGCTTCGTCGATGTCGTCTCTTTTAAACGCCCCGAACCCTTCTTGGCCATCAATTTTCAAATCCTGGCCGAAAATTTTCGTTTGTCGTTCGCACAGTTTCGGTTCCTTGCCCGCTTTCCTTCTCTTGCCGCTCTCGCCGTTTTGCAACAACGCGCACAAGGCGTTCTTACTGTCCTCGGTTTGCTGTCTGATGGCTTTTTGGAACAGTTTCGGCCACGCGTTCGGATTTTCGTATCTCCACTTGTGCATTTTCTCCCACTCCTCGTCGCTTTCGGCGATTTCTCTCAATCTTTTAGCTAACTGTTGCGGCGTCGCGTAGTTTCTCAAATCGATCCAACTGTCTCGTCCCGGTAATAACTCGTTCACGCCTTCCCACCCGATGTAAATCGGGATCGATCCTCGACTCAACGCGTAATATATTTTCTCCGTCACGTATTCTGGACACGACACCCCTACGTTTTCTACTGCAAAATAAAACATAAAGT
The DNA here is from genome assembly GCF_002220235.1 of Bathycoccus prasinos. Taxonomy (NCBI): domain Eukaryota; kingdom Viridiplantae; phylum Chlorophyta; class Mamiellophyceae; order Mamiellales; family Bathycoccaceae; genus Bathycoccus; species Bathycoccus prasinos. The sequence continues at coordinate 395,595 of NC_023993.1, read as the reverse complement.
TACTCAAAGGCTCTTGGAAACTCGTCTCGCGATTTCTCGGCGCTTCCATCACGCTTTCTGGAAACGAGTTTGCATTCACGTTATTCGCGCAATTTCCAACCGAAAAAACCGGGTACGCGTCGCTAATCTTCCTCAGCGTTTCCGCTCGATTGCTTAAACAATCTCTCGCCAACCAGGCGACGCCCGGGATCCTCTCTTTCCTCGGAATCGTAAACAACGGGAAATCTTCCTTCATCTCAAACACTGGAACCGCGAACGGGAACCACAACCCGCTCGTTTTCTCGTAATCCGCGACGTAATCGAACGAGTTTCGAAACTTCTCGTCTTTCATCTCCGGCGAGTACATGGACGGACTTTCGTGCGTGAAAAAAATATCCACCTGTTTCGGGTTCGTCTTCGGCCTCACCTCCGGCACGTGTTGATTCCGAAACATCCTCACGTCGCACGACGGATCGTCCACGTTCGCGTTCAGTTTCACGTTTTTCACGCACATCCCTGGTTTCTTCAACCCCGTGTTTATAAAGTTATACGCCCCGAAAAAGTTAAACTTCTCCCCCTCTTTAAAACACACGGTAAACTTCTCTCCTCCGTTTGCCGGAGCGTGTTTCCACCGCGCCATGTTTCGCACCCGCTCGTCGTAATCCCAATTGTTGTTCTCAAACCCTTCTCTCCAGTTAAACGATTGCAAAGGATCGCTCTTCCCGTGCGTGTCCTTTAAATCTCTCTTCTTATAACTCTTATTATCGCTAAAACTACCGCTACCGTCGACGCGTTTCTTCGCGCTCGAGAAAACTAAATCTGCCGCCCATTTCGGTAAAGGCAAGGCTAATTCATCTTGCTTTTCCGTGTCGTATCCCGCTTTGAACGAGAGTACTACGAGCGCAAAAACGGACAGGAACAATAAAACGAGCAGCTTTTTTGAGTGCGCGTTGTTGAACGATTTCTTATTCTTACGAGTCGTGTTCCTCTCGTCGTCATCATCATCGTTTTTAGGAGTCTCTAAAAGGCGTTCTCCCGCGTCGTCTCCAACGTCCATCATCAACGCGCCAAATCCTCCTCTTTCAATGGTGTTCTTGCTCGATGATGGATTTGATCGGAGCAGCCTTTGAGACGAAGATGAAGATGACGTGTTGATCGTCAAAGTCTCTCTCATGTTCTCCTTCGTGTGGAAGAGAATGAATGGAGGTGTTTTATGCGCGTAAGTGTTCTGTGGAATTCGTCTGTTTTTTCTTCCCGCGGTCCTCCAACAAGTTCAAACCCTAAACAACAAATGTTCAAAACTTACTCTCGCTTGCGCTTTGCTTTCGCCTTTTGGTGGCCGCTCTTCTAGAAGTTAAGGAGACGAAGAAGAGGATTTAAGCAGCTCTTTTCCTACTTTCGCCGTATTTTTTAAACTTGTTTCTAAAACTTCTTTTCCTGGAGAACGTATCCTCGACCGATCGATTTTCCAGTTCGGCTTTGCGTATGGCGTTGGCTAAATCAAAGTCTCCCGGGAGTAAAATGTTCGTCGCTCGCCCGAGTTTACCGGCGCGAGCGGTACGGCCGACTCGGTGGAGGTATTCCGTGGCGTTTTGGGCGAATTCAGCTTGGACGACGTGTTTGACGTTTGGTATGTCGACGCCTCGAGAGACGGAGTCCGTGGCGACGAGAACGTCGATGTCTTGCGACGCGAAGCGTCGTAAACGGGACTCGCGTTCGAGCGGGTCGATATCGCTGTGAAATGATGCGGCTTTAGCGCCAAAGTTTGCGAGTTCGTTGGATATTGCTTCGCAGACGCTACCGCTGTTGACAAATACCAACGTCTTTTCCACCTGCGCGGTTTTCGGATCCATGTCTAACGCGTCAAATAAAGCCTTCGCTCGAGTCTCCAACGAAACCTCTCTCCACGTTTGCGTCAACTCCGCTCTCGGTTTGTGTAAACTCGAGCTTTTCGTCCACACGGCGTCTGGGAAACCGAATTTTAGAACCGCTCCGGGTGTTCGTTTGCCCGTGGACATGACCGTCGCCGCGGCGAAGACGTATTGTCTGCGAAACTCGCGATTGGTGCCTTTGCCCATTTTGCCTTTGCCGCCGAGACGCGCTTTCGGTTTCTTCTTCTTTTTTTTCTGTTGTTCTTTTCGTTCGTACTCGTATTCGTGTTGTTGTGCGTTTTCATCGTCGTCGTCTGAATCTTCGTCCTCTTCTTTGTCTTCTTCTTCTTCTTCTTCCTCAAAATCGTGATCTTTCCTCCAATTTTGCTCCATGGACGCTTCCGTATCTCTCTCTAAATCGTTGTTCCATTCTCCCGTCGTCGTCTTGACATTTATTTCGCTTTCGTCCTCGAACGTTTTATAAAATCCTCGCGTGGCGGCGAGCTTTTCCTCTCGAAACAAAACGTCGAAGCAGTTCCGCACTTTCCTCGCGTATCCTCCACCCAACAGCATATCTGCTTCGTCTAAAACAACCGTCCGTATAAATTTCACGTACGGCGTAAACGCGCCTTTCCTCCAGCTCCCTTCTCGCCAGTCAAAGACGTCCTGTTCGGCTCGCGCGGGCGTGCAGACGATGATGTCCGGGAACGAAGAAGGCAAACCTCGATCGGGAGTTAAAGCAACTGTTCTCACTATCGACTTTTTCTCTGAATCGTCTTCTGAATCGTCCGGAAGCGTTAAAATATCGATGGCTTTTTTCACCTGGTCGCACAAGTGCGCGTTCGGGCACAAAATCAGCGCCGAGACTTCCTCTCTCCGTTCGATTTCTTTCCTTTTCAAGATATTTGAGACGATTGGAATGGCGTAGGAATACGTCTTCCCGCTCCCGGTTTCGGCGGCGATGACGACGTCCAAGTTTTCCGCAAGCAAAGGGATCGCGGCGGATTGACACTCCGTCGGCTCTGCGATGGATAACCGCGTCCGTAAGTTTTTCAAAATCAGAGGATGTATTCTTATATTGCTATTATTAGTATTATCAACTCCTTCTCCTTCCTCCTGTTCGTGTTATCGTTCGTTTCAGGTCAGTCAACAATAAGAAGTAAGAACGAGAAGACTTCGTCATCAAAGCGTAAAATGTTGAGAAGAGTACGAGCGCGGCGCGAGAAGAAAGAAGAACACCTCACGTATTTTTGTTGCTTCATATCGAGAGCGAAACGCAGCGGTCTGTTACCTCCGCCTTTAAATTTCGTTTCTGTGTGCTGCTCTCTCGTCGAGAAGATAACGCAGTTTAATGCCATCATTGGTGTTCTTCTTCGATTAAAATGTTTCGTTCTACGAGAGAACTCTGCTTACCGAGAACAACTTTAACTGCTCGTTGTTGTTGTTTATACCATTCGTACTCGCAAGAACAAACCCGCGCTTTTGCAGATGAGTGGTGGTAGTGTTATTATATGTAGGAGTATTCTCTTTGCGTAATCCTCCTCCAAATCGTCTCTCTTCTCGTCCTCTGAATCGTCTTCTTCCGAAGTTTAAGAATGAAGAACATTCGCCGCCGGTTGATGATGATTTTGATGCAATTGGAAACACCATCGCGCAGCGCGCACCGCGCCTCCTGCGCCTCAAAGCAGCGGCGCGACCACCGGAAGAAAAAAAGGCACTCAAACTATCACTCGTGCTGCACAAAAGAGACGAACAAAAAGTACCAGCGCTCATCGTTCTTCTCATTAATACTCTCTGCTATGCTCTCTGTGAAGCGATGCGGAAGCGTAAAAAAGAGAGAAAGGCATTCTGCGTGGAATTAGGGTTGGAGACCCTAAATACAAAACTGGCAGAGTTTTTCCTCTGAGAGGAGAACGCTCTGTACACATTTAGTGCGCGAATACTAAGCTTTCTTTCTGTCGCAGAAGAAGAAGAAGAAGAAAAGCTTTCGTTATTTATCAGAGAAAGAAAGTTTGTGGTTTCGTGTATGTATTGTTGTTGTTGTTTTATACACGTCACCTCATCAGTGTGTTATAATAACTAAAGGGAAGAGATTGAGAGAGATTTTCATTCGTTCGTTCTCGGGGAAAGATGTCTCAGCAGCCGCGGGATGATGAAGATGATGATTCGATGAAGAACTCGACGACGCCTACTCCTCCTCCTCCTGAAAAGAACAACGAGTCTTCGTTAGAATCAAAATACTCCGCGCACAACAGACTCCCTGCTTTACTCTACACCATCGGATACCTGACGTTCTCCACAATCACCGTGGTTTCGAACAAACATTTAATCAAAGACGCTGGATTTGGGAACCCGATATTCGTCTCCTCGTGCGGGACGATGTTCGCGTTCGCGCTCTCGACGATACTCGTCCACGGAAAATTCGTGTCTGTTTCAGAACCAAAGATGACGTTTAAAGAGTGGTTCAAAGTGTGCGTCCCGGTAGGGTTCTTTTCATCGATAACCTTAGCGTGTGCGAACATTGTATACGTGTACTTATCGTTATCGTTCGTACAAATGTTGAAAGCGTTCGTTCCCGTCGTCACGTATATAACGCACGTGTTCGTCGGGACGGATAAGTACAACTCGGATTTTACGGTGAGTTTACTCGCCATGGTTCTCGGTGGGATGATGTGCATGAACGTGAGCGGGAAAGCGACCGTGATTGGAGTGTGCGTGATGTTTGGGTCGCACTTCGCGGAAGCCATTAGAACCGTCGGCGCGCAGTGGCTGTTAGTGAATAGAAAGTTTGGCGTGATCGAGAGCATGTATTACTTCGCGCCGGCGACGGTGGTGTTTTTTATACCTTTAGTGGTGTATTTTGAAGGCAGTTCGTTGCAAGCGCCGGGAATTTCCTCCATTGCGAATAAGTACTGGTATTTATTCGTCGTGTCTTCCTCCTGGGGGTGTTTAGTCAACGCGTGCGGCCTCGGCGTGGTGAAGAACATCGGCGCCGTCTGGTTCAAAGGCATCAACAATATCAAGAACATCTTGTTACTGTTCTTCGGGATTTTAGTCTACGGCGACGTGGTCACCGTCTTGCAAGCGTTCGGATACGCGCTCTCCTTAGCCGGGTTTGGGAGGTACACGTACGTCAAGAATACGCAAATGCTTAGCGAGAGTAGTAGTAGCGAGAGTAGTAAAAGCGGCGAACGCAACGACGAGGAGAATCCGCCTTTAGCATCATCATCACGAACAGAAACGACAAAGACAAAAACAGCGTTTCCGGACGAGAGAGAACCGTTGCTTCAAAAATAATAACAACACACTCTTTGTAATGATATCATTGTAATCATCATCACATCGTCGTCGTTGAAACTCTTACGCGTCGTGCGCTTTAGAGCAGAAGAAGAAAGAAGTTGAATTGTCCGCCAAAATCCTCACAAACTCAACGCACTTTATCACACACAAAAGAAGAAGTAAACAACACCGAGTAAACAACGAAAGACCCGCGAGAGAAAGCATCGCGCATCTGTTTTTTAACACCGCCAGTATGTTTAAATCCTCCTCCTCTCCTCCATTCGCGCGTTTGCGAGACGACGAGGATTCCACGCCGACGGCACCTTTTTCCCGAGGCGAGGAAGAAGATCTTCACGATCTCGAAAACGACGAAGCCGCCTCGGCGGTGTTCAACTACAGCCCTCGACCAAAAACAGACCGCACGTTCGCGAGAGTGTTCTTACTCATCACGAGCGCGTGTTTCCTTCTAGGCATTGTCGTGGTCTCGAACACGAACGCGAAAGCGTTTGCACAAAGAACGAGCGAAGATGTGCTGTTTAGCACCAACTGCGAAGCGTATCGCGCGTCGTCGTCATCACCAACATCGAGGCTGTTGTTATCGAACAAAGATGAGTTTAAGGATACCAACGACGATTTGGACGATGTGTTCGATGGTGATGATTTTTGGCAATCGTCGCACGCGTGGCTGTTGTTGGCGATCGTCTCGGCGGTTGCGCTCGGGGTGACGTTTTTGTACGGGTTTCAATATCACGCGAGTAAAGCGACCTGGGGGATTATTGGGTTTAAACTCCTTTCCAGCTTTTCCTTCTCTTTGTACATGTTTGCAGAAGGGTTTGTCTTTGGCGGGTGTTTGTTTCTCCTGGTGACTTTGATTTTAGCGCGCGTCTTTTATCTCTGGCGAGAGGAAATCGCGCTCGTCAATCGGCTTTTACAAACCGCGGCGACGGCGTTGAGCGATCAGAAACACACGCTGACGGCGACGATGGGGATTAACATGTTCGTTTCTATGTTTGTGTTCATCCCGTTTATCTTTTTCATGTCGTACGCGTGGATGCACGGGAAGATTGGCGCGAATCGGTTCGCGATGACGCACCCGAGCGACGGATCGAAGTGCATCGATCGAAGGTCGTACGACGACTACGCATCATCCAGAGATGAAGGCGCGACGGGCGATATGAGTGCGTACGTTTATGAGGTTAATTGTTGCGAATGGCAGACGGATTCGTGGGTGAAACCGTTCGTCGGGTTGCTCTTTTTTTCCTTGCTCTGGACGTCCTCGGTTGCGGTGTGTTTACGATTGTTCACCATTGGTGGTTCAACCGCGCAGTGGTACTTTGCGCCCTCTGGAACGACCGCGTTCAAAGGTACGGTGAAACGATCGTTATCGCACGGCTTGAAATCGCAATTCGGCACCATCTGTTTTGGAGGTTTGATCATGTCAATCGTCGATATGGTTCGAAACATGTTTGAAAAAGCGCAAAGAGAACACAGAAACAACGCGGCGATGGCCGCGTTGATGTGTTGCGTGAACTTGTTGTGGCAATGTTTCGCCGAGATTATTGGATTTATTTCCAAGTTTGCCATCGTGTACGCCGCCATCTCCGGCGACGCCTTTTGCGACTCTGCGAGAAAAGTCACCACGATTTTACAAAACAACATGTTATCAACCTTTGCGGTGTGGTGGTTGCCTCCGATGATTCTCAGGACGACTGCGTTTATCGTCTCGGTCGTCTTTGGCGTCGTCTTTGGCCTCTCGTCCTCGAATTACTTCGACGACGAATCGCGAAGCGTCGAGGTAGTCTTCCTCGGTGTGTTCTGCTTCTTGATTTCTCTGACTATTCTGAACTTTTGCCTGACCGTTTTATTGGATGTCGTCGACGCGGTGTACTTGTGTTACGCCGTCGACAAAGATTTACAAATGTTGACGAAACCGGAGATTCACGACGTCATGGACGAAGTCGTCAAGAAGCAAACGAAGAACGCGGGGGGATTCAATACGAACAATAACGCGTTCAACATCGCGAATCCGTTTGCTGCCAATAATAGAAATAGTAACAACAACAACTCGAATAGCAACGAGATGAGCGCGATGGCTGGAGCGCCTCAACAACAACAACAACAACAACAACAACAACAACAACAAGTCGTGATCGGCTATCCACAGCAAAGATCTGGACAAGATCAGCGTCCGACGGGTGCCTCGCACGAGGATATCGACGCGGTGTAAAAACAAAACAAACGAACAAGCAAAAAGTTCTCTCTTTTATATAAATATATACTTTTATTACGATTTTACTAACTACACGCGCTGTGTGCTTTCAAACTTCTATTATATCTATCATCATCACACGTGTCTTTACTACTGAGCGCCTAACACGCGCGACTGCTTCTCTTCCAACGCGAGCTCGACGAACCACTGGTTTTCGAACGATTTCAGCCACTCTTCGCATTTCGCGAGCGCGTCTTTACACGCTTCCGCTTTCGCACCTTTCTTGGACGAGCTTATACCTGAGCCCGAACACCCTCGCACGGTCTCCCCGAGATCGGTCCAATCGTACTCGCACGAGAACACGGACACGTTTTGGGGTTGGCCGTCCTCTTTCTTCGCTTTCGAGACGGACTCGTTGAATCGGACGAATTCAAATCCTCGACCGTCTTTCGTGTACTCGTTCGGCAACGTTTTCGATAAACTGTTAAAAAACTCAAACAGCGTTGCCGTCGGGTGTTTCTTCCCGTCGTGATATTGCTTTAAGAGCTTCTTAGCGTCTTGAAATCGAAGCGTCGCGTATTTGTTCACCGTTTGTAACTCCGCGTTTAATACCAACGCGGCGGCGTCTTTCGGCAACTGTCGTTTGTTCAATTTCTTCGTGTTTTCCGCGTTTCTAAACGAATGCATCCACTGGAGAAACCCGTCGTATCGGTCATTTTCTTCGTATTCGTGTTCGTATTCTTTTATCTCGCTATGGTTGCTATTCTTCTTAGTAGTATCTTTGCGTCGTCCGTACTTTTCATACATTCGCTCGGCTAACCAAACGCCTAAACTCGCGTCTTCCGCGGCATATTTCACCTGCCCTTCTCTCAACGGCGAATTCTCCCAATTCGAAATCTGCACCGCTTTTGGCTTTTCCACGTCCAATCCGAAGTGATTGGCCATGCCTTTCATCCCCGGTCGTTCGTGTTTAAAGACCTCCGAAATCGTCGCCAAGTCGATGAAAGCGTTCACGTCGACGCTCTCTTTATCCTCGTTCCCGTAATGTTCCGTTTTCAGCTCTTTCAAATCGGTTTTAATCCCAAACCCGAGTAACACGTACTCTTTCTCTCTGAGTATCTTCGTCATCATTTCCGGCACTTTCCCATTCATCGAGGCCAGATGGATTAAACACGCCACATTTTTGCTCGCGAATTGCACCAAAGCAACTTTGTTCTTTTTCGCCACTTTACTAAACGTCGGTCGAGTTTCCGTGTCGAACCCGATCACGGCGTACCGATGTCTCGACTCCACGCTTCGCGTGATGTCTTTCTCTTTCAAAAGTTCCGAGAGGTGTTCGTTCGCCGTCGAAGGGTCGTAACTGACCAGGATTTTCGACGGGGAAACGAACGTCGAATTCTCTTTCGTCGTTTCCGTCATGATGTGTCGCACGAACAACGATGAAAGTAACGATCGCTGACGATGAGTACTACTCGTAGTAGTAGTAATAGTAGCAGCAGCAGTAGTAGTAATAACAGCCTGCCGACGGAAAAGCCGCCTCGCCGCCGAGCGCATGTATTATTTTATAAATAAATGTACAAAGCAGAGAAAGGAGTGAAGTGTTTGTGTTCAAAGTTCGTTAGGACAACATTTTTTCCAAGCGCTCGCGCGCGCATCTATCATCTGCTGCCGCTGCTCCCGAAATCACGCCTTCCTTTCTTCTCGGCTCTCTTTTTTCGCTCTTTCATTTTCTTCTTGATTTCGTTCTCGTAGGTGAAGTAAATGGAAAAGAGGAGGAAGAGCGAGGACGCGATGAGCCCCGGCCATCCTTTTTGAAACGCGGCGCAACTCATCGCCGACATCGCTAACATCGCGTCAAACGTAGCTATCGTTTTTCTTATTTGAAGAGGAAACGGAGTGGTCATGTTTGCGCTTTGTGAAATGACGTTCGTGTTGATGAGCATGAACATCGCGTGGCCGAAAAAGAGCGCAATCGCGGGTCCGATCGACGCCGGCAACGAAAACAAAGCGCCGCTTCCGGGTACGAGCGAAGGCGACGCGGTTCTCAAACATCCAACCAAAGCGATCAAAGCGCCCAAAATCTCAAACGTTGACTTCATGTACACGTTCGTCAAAAACGTTTCCACGTTCCTCGTCTGCTCTATGCTTTCCACCGTCGTTTCTTTCGCGTATTTAATAGTCTTCAACACCGCGTTCGCCCTTCTAATTTGCCTCGTCGCCACCGCTTTAAAATCCATCAACAGTAATATCACAAAGCCTAAAATGCATAACTTCTCCGTCCAGAATCCGTTCGCGTTCGTCGTAAAGAACGTGAGGTCACCCTGTTTCGTCACCCACGCGAACAAAAACGCCAAAAAATTCATCCCGACGTCTCCGGCGAGTAAAGCGAATATCGAGAGTGAGAGCAAGGAATAGATTTTGCTCATTGGCACATCATCATCTGTTGCATCTTTTCCAGACGACGACGACGAATCATCATCATCATCATCATCGCCGCTCTTTCTTTCTGACGACGATTTCGACGACGCGAACAACGACACGTCTGTTTTTCTTCTTCGTTTTAGGCTTGATTCTCCTCCGGAAATCATCATCCTCATCTCCAACTGTTTGTTGTTGTTCTTGTTGTTTCCAATTCTGAACGTTTTCTCTCTTTGGTGTACACGTCGTCGTCGTTCGGAGGAGGCAAAAAGACCCTCGCGACGTTTACTACGAGATGAAGAAGAAGACAACAAAGAAGACAAAGAAGAAGTTCGAAGGATTTCGAGAACGACAGGTGGTTTTGGTGACATTTTTTGTCGTCGTTTATTATGCGCGTTGTTTTTGTATCTAAAAAATTTTAAGTGAAGAAGTAAAAAAATTCGAAGATGATGTCTTTCGTTTAATATAATAGAGATAAAGTTGATACCAATGAAAACGAACTCTTCAAAGTAATCTACTTATTTACCGATGCTGGTCAAAGCCTCCAAAGCCCCTTCGCCGTTGTTCAACGCTTGCTGCGCGACACCAAACATGGCAACCATTGCTAATCTTCCGTGCTTCAATTCCGCGGTTTTCAATCTGAACGTCTCTTCCGGGCTCTTCGAAGCGAAACCCAACGGGTCAAACGCGCCGCCCGGGTAGCATCTCTTCTCTTGGTCGAGTTCGGCGGATCTGTAAAATTCAAGAGTACCAACCAAAAGGACTTCGATGGCAGTCAACGCGGCCAAGTTGGACCCTTCGCCCCACAAGTTAAAGCCGAGGTATTGCGTTTGCTCCAACTCAACCTTACCGGCGTCTTGCCAGGCGACGCCCGTGCCGGCTTCGCCAAAGATCACGCCGACGAGGCCCAACATCGCCCATCTGGAGTGCAACAACTCGCACTCGCGGAATCGGTTAATGTCAAACGCTTCGTTAAACGGAACGATCGTTCTTTCCGTCGGCTTGTTGTCCGTCTTCTTCAACTTACCGATGACGTTCCCCGACGGGTTCTTCGCCGCCGAGCCGTCCAATCTGTCCAAGTCGAATTGCAAATATTCCGTCGGTTTGGACAATCCAAACGGATCGAAGCCTCTGTCACCGGGCATGGAGCCGTCCAACCATGCGGGCGCTTCCGCGTTCGGGTACCACAGGTCGCGTTCGCCCGATGGCGGGGTGAATTTCTTCTGCGTCGCTGGCTTCTTCGCCGGCGGTGACTTCTTGATTGGTGCCTAGAAATATTGAGAGCGAAACGAGGAGAAAAGGTCAGTTTTTGAGCAAAATCTCGGAGTGGAAAAGATATCAAAAAGACATATGAGACGATGGCTTTCATCAAAATCATCATCATCACGCGCTTAAAACCATTACACGCGAACGTTGCGAACGCGATCTGATTCCACGGATGCAAACACGGATACTCCTTTCACGCGTTCATTTTTTTAAAGCGTTTGAAAAGAGGGAGCGCGCGTTTGCGCGTGCGTTTTTTCTCTCTCTCTCTTTCATCGCGCGTAGGAGAAAATGTCGGTTGTGTTTTTTCCTTCTTTTTTGCTCTTTTTCTCCCTCTTTTTCCGCCTAAAATGAGACGATGATGATGCGCTCGGATTTCGAACGAAACCGACGCCTCGCGAACGATATGCATTCAAAAACGTACCTTCTTCACCGGAGTGACCGTTTTCTTCGCCGGTGCGGCTTTTTTGAAAACGGCGTTGATTTGTAACTTCGTCGCGAATACCATTTTTATATATTATATTTTATGTGTTCTGTGATGATGTTGTGTGCGATAATGGCGAAGTGTTTGTTCCTCTTTTTTTAGAGGCTGAAAAATTCCCCTTTAAAAATTTAAGGGAAAATCTCTCAAAAAGTATATCTCTTTTGCCTCTGCTCCTCTGTTCTCTTTGTTTCGAGAGGGTGGTGCTTTTCCAGCTTCTTTTCCTCCTCCGATTAAAGAACGCGAGGGGAGAGTGGAAAACCAAACGAGGATACCGCACCACTCGAAGCAAAGCAAAAGCATCCAAAACCAACTTTGTGTGCGAGTGGATATCCACACTTTTCTGCAAATAGTTTTGTAGAGTATTGCACACCAGAAAGACGAGCATCGTAAACATGTCGTGTTCTTCTTTCGCGAAGACGTCTGCCACTTTCCACCAAAACCATCGCGCGGGTTCTTCGTCTTCGTCGTCTTCGCGGGGGAAATTGTCCGCGAGAACGAGATTACATCCGAACCACCTACGTGGCAACCGAAAACAACGCGCGAATAATTTTGCGGCCAATAAGAATGCGACCGCATTAACCACGCGCGCGGGACCTGGAAACTCGAAAAACCAAAAGTTTGCCCTCTTGTTCGACTGCGACGGCGTCCTGGTGGAAACCGAAGAGTTGCACCGATTGGCGTACAACAAATCGTTCGAACATTTTGGATTACAAATCGAAACAGGAACGCAAATGGAATGGGTCCCGTCGTATTACGACGTCTTGGCGAATACCGTCGGCGGCGGGAAACCGAAAATGCGATGGCATTTCAAGGAGAACAAATGGCCCACGGTCACGAAGAGCGATAAATACGGCACAGGAGAGGTTTTAGAGACATCAATCCAAGACCAACTGATCGATGACTTGCAAGATAAGAAGACGGAGTTTTATAAAAAAATCGTCGAGGAAGTCGCGCAGGCCAGAGATGGAATTTTAGAGCTGATGGACGAAGCGATCGCGAGACCGGACGTGGCGGTTGGGATTTGCTCCGCGGCTACGAAAGCCGGGTTCGAGAAAGTCGTCAACTCCGTGGTCGGGAAGGAGAGATTGGATAAATTGGACGTCCTCATGGCCGGCGACGACGTGACGAAGAAGAAACCGGACCCGTTGATTTATAACTTAGCGAGAGAAAAAGTAGATTTACCCGCGGAGATGTGCGTGGTGATTGAAGATAGCATCGTTGGTTTACGAGCCGCTGAAGGCGCGGGAATGCCGTGCATTATCACCCCGTGCGGGAGCACTCTCGGGCAGGATTTCAAAGGCGAAGGCGCCAAATTCGTTTGCGCGACCACGGTGAAAGCGAGCGGCGTCACCTTGTCCAAGATTTTTCCAGACGGAAGTGAGAAACCAAACTTTGACTTTTAATATTATTAACTCTTTATGCTATACTATTGTTATTACTATTCGTAAATCGTTCGTTCGTTCGTTCGTTCGTTGTTCTTGATGTCGCATGTTTCACCACGCTTCGTCTGTGTAAAGAGATATTTTCCGTATCTAAAACACCACACTTTTAAAGCACGCGAAAATGACTTCTTCTTTTCCCATCGCTTGTTCGGCATTGGTGGTGGCGAACAGGAATAAGAACAAGGCATTTTTCGCCTCCTTTTCTTCGTCTTCATCGCGTGAGAGAAGAAAAACATCGTCGTCAAAAGTGTTTCCCATCGGCGCTTCAAAGTCCTCGGGAAATTCGAATGCAACAACAACAACAAGACTAAAAACACCATCGAAGACGACGATTCAGACGAAAAGGAAAGGAACGACGAGAAGAAGAGCGAGCTCTGAAAATGACGTCTTTCAGGAGGAGGAGTTGGAGGAGGAGAAAGAAGAAGAAGAAGAATCGACTTTATTCTACCCCGCGCGGTTAGATGTCGTCCCTGCCTTTGTAGGTGGCCTCAACCCGGTGAACAGTTTCTTGTCTTATTTCTCAGGCGCGGTGTTGACGCAAGGGACGGTGAAGACGACGACGCAATGGACACTGTTTGTGGTTTTACCGATATTGTTTGTTATGTATTTGGTGAGGAAGTGGAGATATGAGGGTGATGTAGAGCGACGGATTTTGTTGTCGGCGTCGAGCGGCGACGACGGTAGGAATAGCGGTAGCAGCGGTAGCGGTAGTAGTAATGATGATAAAACGAGCAGCGGTGGTGGTGCGAATAACGCGAGAACAACACCCACGATGAAGATGATGTCGTATTCGCGGTCCATGCGAGGCAGGTGGTTGGACGTGCACGTGTGTTACGCGTTTTTGTTGCCGGCTGGGATTTCAGCCGGGGAGCACTCGTCGTATTGGTTGGTTTTAGCGCCGGCGTTTATGTTGTATCGGTTTTTGTGTCGCGAAGAGAGAGTGACAAAAAGTAGTGGGGAAGATTTTAACGCGACGACGACGACGACAAAGAGACCGTTGTTGTTCTCGTCGTCCTCGTCGTCGCCATTTTTTGCCTTCCTTTCGCCAGTTGGTCGCGGATGGAGCGCGTTGGCGTTGATCCTGCGACGCGCGCACAAATACGCGAAAATCGTCCTCGCCTCGTTGGCGCTAGCGCTCTTGGTCGCGTCCGGATCCGCGACGTTGCACCAATCGTTAACCGCGTTGAGCGGAGGTGGGATGGCTTTGCGCGTTTTGTTGAGTCCGTTTGCAATTGGCGTCGCTTTTCTCGGTTATTTCGCGCCGGCGGCTTTATTGCCTCGGTACATATCGCGCGTCTTTTCGAGAAAAGTCATCTCCGCCGACGAGGAAGAAGCGACGAGGAAAGCGCGGCTCACCAAAGAAGAACGCGTTGAGCTCGAAACCAAACGAGAAACCGAAAAGAAAAACCGAAAGTGGTGGCTACTCATCGGTTTCATTGCCATGGGCATTTCAGCGTTCACGGGTTCAGATTTACCCATCGTCCTCGCTTTCGCGGCGCAGTTACTGAAGGCGAATCCGGACGCTTTGCTCACCGCGATGGCGGAAAAAGGTGGCATGGTGGAGTTTGAAACCAAAATAGCGGACGCCTTCGACCGAGTCGTGCTTTCAAAGAAAGAACGTGAAAGGGAAAGAGACGAAAACGAAAACGAAAGCGAAAACGAAACCGGCGCTAAATAATAACACTAACAAATCTAACCCGCCGAAAGCAAGGGGAAGCGGAGCGCTCGCTCCTCTATTCATACATAGTATTTTCGCGTTGCACAAACTAGTCTAATCCCGCATCGGCGGCGTCTGCATCCTCTATTTCTCCTCCTCCTCCTCCTTCCGCTTTCGTCGCTACAACTTTTACCGCCGCCGTCGCCGCCAAGGCTGCCTCTGCTTTTCCTCCCACGTCGCCTTCATCCTCGTCACCGTCATCATCATTACCACCACCATCACCACCCTCCTTTTTCATCTTCATCTTCATCTTCATCTTCATCTTCTTCGCATTCCGTTTCTCTCTTTTCCTCTCGACCGCTTTCCTCTCCTTCTCTTCTCTCTCTCGTTTCCTCCGTTCAAACTTCGCCTTCACGTCTCTCTCTTCCTCTTCCTCGTCCATTTTTTCCAGCCGTTCGTATTCTCGCCTACGCGAGTGTCTGTATTCGTGGAACGCTCCGGAACCCGCCCCGGCGGTCGATCCTTGCACGTTTTTCGATTCGTACGTGACGTTGTCGTTGATGTGTTTCAACTTTTCTTCCAATCGTTCCGCTTCCAATCTTCGCTTACTCATCATCGCTGTTTCCTCGTCAAAATCCACTCGGACGAGTTCTCCTCCAGCGGACATGTTTTTGCCCGTCGTGTCTCTGAAGTGTCGAGGCTTTTCGCTTCTTTACGACGCTTTAAAGTAAAGATATCGTGCAAGTCTAATTAATGGAGAAAATTGGAAGACGTTTGCCTCATTACTCCTCTTTGGTGCGCGCGCGCGTAAAAGAGAGTAAACAGCATCACGTCATGGTTCTCTCGCAAAGACCGAAACGGAAAAACGGCTTCTTCGTCTACCTCGACGCGCCGTCCTCGAATAATTTCGATGAAAATGAGAGCGATGAAGAGGAAACGACGAAGCGCGTAAAGTTCAGCGGGAACGTCCTTCAACTCCTCGGGATGAGTTTCTACCTGTTTGAGATTTTCGGATTCTACGCCGTGCAAGTGCCATCGATGACGTTTAAGAGAGAAAACGGGAGCAAAAATAGGGTGATTTTGTGCGCACTGTACGGGTTTTTGGTGCTTGTATCTTTCGCGAGCGGGATGAACGCGTCTTTGTGCGATCCAGAGACGGATTTTGTTCCTCCTAAAGCGGAAACGAAGAAAATGTCAAAGGAAACGGAGAAAGAGGATGAAGACGATATCGAGACGGAGGGTAATAACTATAACCATCCAAAATGTCACATATGCCACAAGTACCAAAAGAACCCCTTAACGACAAAACATTGCGGCGCGTGCAACAAATGCATCGATGGATTCGACCACCACTGCGGGTGGCTGAACACGTGCGTCGGCGAGAAGAACTATCGAGCGTTTCTGGTGTTACTGGCGAGCGTCTCGATGCAGATTTGGGGGCAGTTTTCGGCGGGCGTTTGGTTATTAGTCGTGATTTGGGAGAAGTTGAGAAGGGTGGAGAGAAGTTTGAAAAGTTTGAACGACATTGGAGAGGATGGGTACGATCGGAGCGGGGAAATAGACGGACGGAGATGGTTGGATGCGAGGGAGAAGTTGTACGACGGATTCATGTCGCCGGTGAAGATGTTTTCGAACGATCACTATTATCCGACAACGACGGCTGACGATTATGAAAATATGGGTGTGAGTATTCAAACGGTGATTTCTGTGCTGGAAACCTTGCGGAACTGGACGTTGGCGTACGTTATTGTCGGCGCGATCTTAGCCTACGCGGTTTCCGAACTCGCGTGTTTCCACGTGGCGTTGAATATTAGGAAAGCGAGCACGTACGGGTACATCGTCGCGGAGAGGAAAAGAACGGAATTCGGGAAGAAAGTGAAAGCGTCGACGTGCAGATTATGTTGCATGGAAGATGGTTTGTTGAGGATGGACCACGAGAGTCAAGTTCGCCGCGACAAAAGCGGTTCTCAGCGTCACCATCTTTCCTACAACAAGGGGCCGTCGCACAAGGAAGGAGAAGTAGAAGTTGAAGTGGTAGAGAAAGAAGGAGACAAAGATAAAGAAGAAAAAGTAACAGAAGAAGATGTCGTGGTAGAAGACGCGGCGGTTGCGAAAGCGCGACAGAAAGAACAGCGACGCATCATGCTGGAAAAGGAACGCGAGATTGCAAAGCTTCGCGCGGAATTGAAGAGAGCGAAAATTGCAAAACTGAAGGAAGACGCCAAGCTCGGCGGTGACGGCGACGAATACCTCGCGAAAACGCTCGAGAAGAACTTTTCCAAAGTCGTATCAGGTAGCAAATACAATAATAATAGTAGTACTTAGTAGTAAAAATAGCTAAAAACAATACGTTTTCTCATTCCATTTTGCCTCCTCCTCCTCCTCCTCCTCCTCCTCCTTCCTCGTCGTCGTCCGAATCTCCGCCTAACTCGTGGTGCCCGGCTGCTTCAGCTAATTCGTTATCCACCGCGCTCATCTCCTCTTCCGTCCAAAAAGAATCGTTCGCATCCACGCTCCCACTTTTATTCCCTACAAACTTCTCCGGTTCCATCGGTCGCCATAAAAAGCAAATGACCGCGGTCAAGGCGAAATTCAAGACGTGCCAAAACGCCGCGGTGATCCAATCGGCTTCCCACTTCTCGTTAAACGCGTCGGTGACTTTAAACCACATCTCGTACACCACCCACACGAACGATAAAACCACGGATAAAGCTAACGCGTTGGTGAAATATCGGTACAAACTCAACTTGGCCATTTGCCTTCTTTGTTGCAACTGCGCCAACGTTTTACTCAAACTCGTGAAAATCCACAAGATGAACGCGCCGTCTAACGCAGCCACGGGTAAAACCAAAAACACTCTCGCGCCAGACGTTAAATCATCGATAGCACCTACGTTCGCGACGACGTCTAAAGTCGCGCTGGCGATGAAATATGCCCCGGATAATGCGAGTACTTTTGGCGCGAATCCGCCTAAAGTCGGTCGAACGACGCCGTAGCCCATGGAGGCGACTAAGACCAACGCTCTGGAAACGGCTTTCCGGGCGGCCGATACGACGACTGCAAAAATAGTCACGAAATACGGACGAAATCCAGTCGTGTTGAAATTCGAGTAATCGTAATACCACACGCACGTTTCAATCATCCCTAAGGAGACGACAAACGTCATCGAGTGATGGATTTGCATCAGATACTTCCACTTGACGGCGCAGTTCACCGCCCAACAAATTCCGAGCGCTAAATACGCCAACGATAAGAACAAATAAAACGGCAAATTCGCCGCCATCATCCCGGGTAAATACCCGCTCGGATTTTTCCACGCCGTTTGTCCGTTCACCGTCGTCCCGGCCAACTTCGGGTCGCAAATCACAAACCACAAGTAATACATCCCCGTCTCTTCGATGCTCACCGCGTCGTCCACCGTCCTCGATTCCAACTCATTTTTGCCTTCAAAATACGCGTCCGTCACCCACGGCCAATCCACGTTTTCCACCTCCACCAGTTTCTTCTCCTTCGTGTCTTCATCGATTTGTTCTTGCATCTCCTTTTTCGGTCGCACGATGACTCTCCCCGGCGAACACCCGCTCGTTTTCGCCAACGCTTCGTCGCAGCAATACCGCCGTCCGCCGTCTTCGGTGACGTACCCGACCAAGTCTCGGTCGTTCACTTCGAACACCACCGCTTGCACTACCCCCGAATAGTTGTTGTTGTTCTCGTTGTTGTTCGTAGTATTCTCATCTTCCTCCTCCTGCTCCGAAACGTCTTCTAAACTCCTTCGAAAGGCGACTTTATTGAACCGAATGTAACTCTTCCCGTTGGCTAATCCCGCCGGTCGTTTCACGCCCCAATCTGAAAAGTCATAAGTATCATCATCTTCGGACGATTTGAACAAGCCTTCTCGCCCGCCTCGGTATATGAACGCGTCGTTCACTGAAAAGAAGTACGAATCTTCGTACGCGTGTATCGCGGCATCGATTCTTGGAACGAGATCCAACGACAAGAGTAGGGAGAAAAACGGACAAAAGAAAGCGATGCTTTTGATGCTCCTTTTCATTTTAAACGAGGAGGCCACAGCAGCAGAAACGAAAAAGACCAAGAGAGAGATCTCAACTCTCTCTCTCTCTCTCTCTCTCTCTTATGCGATGACGCGTGTCTCTGTTTATACGCGTGCGTTAGTATATAATGAGGTGTATATAATGAGGGGTGGTTTTTTCTCTTTTCGAGACAAAGACATCATGTGAAGAAAAAACGTCTCTTTTCTTCACCCAAAATTTTTGGTTTGGCACACAGACACTAATAATTGTGGGAAATTCTTCATTTTCTCGTTATTCACAAGTGAGTGACTTAGAGTGCTTCTTTAAGAAGAAAAGGTGTGAGTAGTATCGAGAGATTTTCTTTCCGTCTCATCTGCGCGGCGGCGTCGTTTCCTTCGTCGTCGTAGTGGGGGGTCGCGTTTGAAATCGATCGTCGTTGTGCTTGGACAACAACAAAGAGAGAAAAGATGATGAACGGTATTGATGATTTTCCAACCAACAAATGCATTCCAGAGATGGTTGAAGAATTCAACGACGTAATGGACGAAGACGACGAGGAATTAATCGACGACATCGAACAATACGTCCAAATACGCCCATCCCTCGCGCACCAAAACGAAGCGATATGCAGAGTGACCTGCCCGGATAAAACAGGTTTAGGCGCGGATTTAGCGAGGACCATTTTCGATTTCGGTTTAGTCGTCGTGAAAGGAGACTTCGCCACGGATGGACAGTGGGCGTTCGTGTTGTTGACGATATACGCGCCGCCGTCGACGCACGAGTTGCAACGGTCGTCAAAATCATCAGGGGGAGGAAAAGGTTCGAAGAACAAGAAAAAGAAGACAAAGAATAAGAGCGATGAGAGTAGCGAGGATGAGAGCGACGGCGATGACGATACCGCGACGAGGAACGACGATACTACCTCTCGTCATCGAAGCGATTCCGGGGCCGAGAACAACAGCGAAAAAAGCACGAACCCCGAAGAAGAAAATGAAGAAGAAAATGAAGAAGAAAACGAAGAAAGTGATGACGATGAAACAGAAGAAGAAGAAGAAGAAGAAGAAGAGGAAAAAGCGGTGAACTGGAAACTGTTACAAATGCGATTGGAGAATTTGTGTCCCAAAAAGTTATCCATCGCGAAAAGCGGTAAAGAGAGCAACGGAGGAAGAAACAGCAGCGTCAACGAGAGCGATCGAGCGACAAACCTTCAGAAAGGAGGAGGAAGACATTCGAGAAAATCGAGCTCGAGGCTGGACGAAATTATCAACGCGAACAACAAAAACGGAGGCAAGAGTCATTTAGAAGATATGAACGGCGATCATAGGAGTCACAACCACGGGGAAGACGATACGAACAGAAGACGGCGATCGCAAGTCTCTTCGTCCTCTAACAATAATAATAATTCATCGCGATTGATGAAGCAGCAACAATCCTACTCGGATTTTCACGATTATTTCGACGACGACGACGAGTATTATAAACCGTCGACGTTCATTTTGAGAGTCGAATTAGACGACCGAGTAGGTTTGTTGAGAGATTTAACGTTGACTCTGTGGGAGTGCGCGTTAATCGTCCAACGCGCGCACATCTCCACCTCGCCGGCAAACACTGCGGTTGATTTATTCTACGTCATGGATACAAAGGACGAACTGCCAAACGAAGATCGAGTGCAAGAAATCGAAATGGCGGTACGGTCAGTCGTCGCGCACGGGAACGAAGTGAAAGTAGGCTTACACCAAGTTCCTTTTTACGCGCAGGGCGATTACATCACCCGGGCCGGATGGTTGGACGATTTTAGCATCTCGCAAGTGGAATCGGCGAGCGCGACAGAATATCCTTCCTGCGACGTTTGGGTGGATAACTTAATGAGCGAAAGGCACACGGTGTTTCAAATGATTTCCAGGGATAGGAAAGGTTTGTTGTACGACATCTTGAGAGCTTCGAAGGAGTTAAAAGTGCAAATCTACTACGCGAAAGTCGAGATGAAATCTGGAGGTTTGTGCGAGATTGACTTGTTTTGCGAGCGAATGACGAACGACGAAAACGCGAGATATTTGTGTCAAAAGTATAAACAGAACATCGAACGGCCGGTGGCTGTTCAGATTACGAGTAAAGGTATCGACGATTTAGCGACCGAGATGAGAGTGATTTGTCCTTTAGATTTTACCGGCGTGACGAGACCGAGAGTTTTGTTGGACGCCACGGAAGCGCTGAGAAGATTGAACGTGATGGTATTCAAAGCGGACATTGTGATCGATCCAGGATTTAGCGAAGGTGAACAAGGGCAGCACCAACAGGAAGATTTTATGATACACAGAATCGATGGCGGCGGCGGCGCGGGATGGTAGCGCATAGGTCTCTAACCAACCGGGAGGGGCAAATGTAGGGGTAATGCTCAACGACCAGACGACGACGACGTCGCAAGGATCGTCGCTTCGTAAATCTGGGAGCAGTAAGAGCGTACACAGAACTTTAGCGAGAGAAGTCCACCGATTCATATTAACCGACGAACGAGGCATGCCAATCAGTAACGTTCGCGATCGCAAAACCGTCTGCGACGCGGTTTTGAAAAACTTGCTCGGATTGAGAGGCGCCAACGAATATTTCCCGGGTATGTCCGAAGTCTCCGAAGGGAGCGACTATTACAACGCGTCGTCGGACGAATACGGCGATAGCGATGACGACGACGACGACAACTTCGACGTCGGCCACTACGGCGTCGGTCGCATTGGCGGCGCGAGACGAGCGAATACTTCTTCGTCGCGGAGAAAGAAAAGTAATAGCGGTAACGTTAATAATAACAACAAAGGAGGAGAAGGAGGAGGAGGATACATCGGCTCGGCGATTGGGTTCGCCAAACGGCTTTTGCTTTTCCAAAAAAAGTAATTTCTACTGTCGCCGTTTACTACTCGTAGTATACAAACACATTCTATAACATTATAATTTTGGCGGCGGCGCTACTGGTACGTAATAAAAAGCTAATAGTAACAAACGGAATATAAAGGTTTAATCCCAACTTCCTCTTCGAACTGATCTATGATTTCATCGATTTCGCACTCCCAATCTTCGCACTTCTCGATCATTTCGCACAGCTTCAGCGCCATCGGCGCCGCGTTCACCGCGTCTTCGTGACTATCTCTCACGTCCAAGTTAATCACCAAACACGGCGTTCCTTTCGCGTTCTTTTCTCGCATATCCGCCAACACTAAATCAAACACCCTCTCTTCGAAACACACGACCACGTCGAATTCTTTCTCGTCGCTGTTATCTTGCCACCGTTCTGGTTTTTCTTTCACGCGCATGTTCCGTTCGAGCATGTCGATCAATCCTTTCTGTCTGTACGCGTTTTCGTCCAAACGAATCAAATCTTTCCTTATGTCTGCATACGTGGCTTTTCCAAATTGGTACACGTTCGGATCGTCTTTCGTCGAGCCTGGAATTTTCACCGACGACCCCGCGCCGAACGATGAAACGTTTAATAATCCTTTTTCGAGCAAAGCGCAGTGTGCCGCCATCGACCGGTTCATGTTTGCCGCGCACACCATCGCGTACGATTTCTTTTCATCATCATCATCGTTAATCGCGTCCTTTTCACCCATCTCTCTTTAAGTTGTTCGTTGTGTCTTAAATTATAATAAACTCTCTCTCTTAAACGAGAACAAAGTTCGTTCTTTCAAAGAAGAAGAAGCGTTCTTCTTCTCTTCTTCCCGTTCGGTTTCAACAAAAACGACTGAAGAGTTCAATTTTGCAACGACAACAAAACCCCGTCCGTGTGAGTACTAACGAGTGTGTTTTCGACGGAGCGTTCGGTTTCGTTCGTTTAGGGTTTTTACAATGATGGTTGTTGAAGCACTCGTTAGAGGCATAGAAGAGAATCACACCACACAGTATTCCTTTTGTGCGTACGCAACACCAACGGCACACATCATCGCAAAACGACAGCATTCGAAGCACGCGTTATAGAGCATTTGAAAACCTGCAATACAGGTATTTTCGGCGTGAGAAGAAACAAAGTCGTCAAGCGTGTATAAAATTGGAAGAAAATTTCACCGGAGAGATCTCATCTCAAATCCTCCGTTGAAGAGATTGAAATAGACTCACGACTAAAAGCTTTAGGGAGAAGAAGAAGCAAAAGAGGAGGTGTTTCTACTGAATACGTTTCGTAAAAATGGACAGTCAATTTGCATTCGTCGGGTCGAACTTTGTCGTCGTGTGCGCGGACACGACTTCGGTGCAACAAATCATCGTCCAGAAATCAGACGAGGACAAAATCCTCCAACTGGACAAAACGAAACTTTTCGCGCTCTCCGGACCGAAAGGCGACGTCTCGAATTTCGGAGAATTCGTGAAGTGTAACTTAAATTTGTACCGATTGAAAAACGGACGATCGTTGTCGACATCCGCGGCGGCGCATTGGACGAGGAACGAGCTCGCGAAAGCGCTGAGATCGGGGCCGTATCAAGTGAACGGTTTGTTCGCCGGGTACGACGACCAGAGCGGACCGGAGTTGTATTTTTTGGACTATTTAGCGACCATGCATAAAGTGAATTCGAGCGGACACGGGTACGGAGGGATGTTTTCCTTGTCTTTGTTCGATAAGCACTGGGTGCCAAACATGTCCAGAGCGCAAAGTTTAGAGTTGGTGAAGAAATGCGTGGCGGAGATTCAGGAGAGATTGGTCGTCGCGCCGGAGAAGTTTTTGATTAAGATTGTTAGCGAGAAAGGGGTGGAGCAAATGACCATGGTCACCGCGACGGGGGAGATTACGAGTGGTGGACCATCGTCGGCGATGCCGTCGTCGTCTGCCGCCGTCGATGTAGAGATGAAGGCGTAAATTTATATATAAAACATGCGTTTAGAAACAACAACGTTCACAACACATCATTGACTCTACTCTCTTCTTAATTAAATTTACAACAAATAGTCGACTAAATACGTATACGTATTCGCTAAAACTAATCCTAAACTGACCGCGGCCAACGCGAGAAGACTTAAATCTCCACCCCAAGTCATCGGCATCGATCGATCGCGTTCTTTCCATATCGGCGCGTCTAACCCAAACGGAGGCGAGGCTTTGACGATGGGATTTTGTTGGTTTCTCTTCATCGAGGACGACGGCGTCGATGATGATTTTCCTCCTCGTTCATCTTCATCCGTGACGACGTTTTTATAGGCATCTAAATCGACTAATCCAGTCAAACAATGCCCAGTTCTCGTCGCGCGAACCATCATCGCCGGCGCTAATAAATATAACAGAGGAATGATAAAGCCGCCGCTAAATTTGACGACGCCGTAGAATAATTCCGGTCCGTGACACGCGACGATAACGGACGGGGCGACCGCAGCGACGACGATGAAAAATTGCCCGTAGTATTCGCACTCGTTCTTCGTCGGTATGGAGTGATGATCGCTACCGGCGCCGATGGCGGGCGCGAACGGGTTGCTGGTGACTAAATTCGAGAAGAGCGCTAAAGATTTCTTCCTGAACGCCTTTCGCGAACGTCGCGCAAACACGCCGCAGCCGTAGCCGAAATCGTACGAGATGGCTTGAAACGCCGAAGCGAGCGAGAGGTACGAGCCGATGATGGTCGTCACCACCGCCGATCCGGCGAACAGCCAGACGAAAACTTCGACGATGGTGCCTCCCGACTCCAGTAACGCTTGCACGGGATCGATTGGCGCCGGTTTGGAAGCGTCGTCGCTTTCGTGTCGGTGGTGGTGGAATACGCGCCGAATTTTAATCTTCCAGAGTAAATTTCTCCGTCGGGTTTTCGAGCGGCGGTGAATTCCATCGTCGAGAAGACTTTCCTCCTCCAACGCATTCGGCGACGACGTATCCGTATCCGCCTCGTCGTTACCGCCACCATCATCATCTGAACTCTCTCTTCCCAAGTTTGCAAGCGCATCGTCGATATCGCTCTCCAACGCCGAGTTCCACTCCTCTCCGGGGCCTCTTTCGACGAACTCGTCGAGCTTACTCTTGTCGCTGATTAACGCCCGCTCGAACGCCAACATTTCTTTTGCATCATTTTTACTTTTCGCCGCCGCTTCCTTCGGATCGCTCATTAAAGCTTTCACCGTGTGTTGAACTAATTGCGGCGTTTCTTCCTTGACGACGGATTCCGGTTTCGGCGTTTCGCCTTCGAAAACCGCCGCCAACGCAGTCAACGCTTTCTTCGTCTCTTTTTCAGTCACCAACGGCGCGGTCTTCGATGCTTCGCTGCTTTCAGATGTTGACGCGGCGTTACTCACATCGCCACCGTCCATCGAGGACGACGACGCGGAAGAAGACGCGGAAAACACTTCGCCGTCTCGTTCTTCTTCCGAAGTGCTTTTGTCCACGTCTTCTTCGATGACCACGACGGTTTCATCGTTTTCGTCTTTTTCGACGATGATATCTTTCGGCGAAACCAACGTCGTTTCTTCTTCTTCCGCATCTTCTCCAAAAACGCCTCCCGAGGATGATATCTGTTCTTCGCCGCCGCCGCCACCGCCACCATCGATTTTGCCCTTCGTATTATCGCTATCACTTTCATCATCTATCGTCGTCGTGGTTCTCGTCGAAGCCGTCTCCGCCGAAGCCGCGATATCTTCTGCTACGTCTATAATCTCTCGCACTTCTTCTCGCACAATCTCGTCCTTCTCGTTCGAACCTCTTTTCTCTTCTTCTCTGGCCATTTCACGAATTTTGTTATACTCTTCCGGCGTTAACGCAGACGTGCTCGTTTTCGTCGTCGTCACCGTGGTCGTGGTCGTCGTTTTCGTCTTTTTCTTCTCCTTGTTGTTGAATTCATCTTCAACTTCACTCGGCGATAAAGACGTGGACTTGATGAGATCAAACTCGCCCTCGCCGATGTCTTCTCTCTCTCCACTTTCTTCTCCTCTGTTTCTATTTCTATCGAGTATAGCCTGTGCGATGTTGTTCGTCGCGACACCAGACGACGGCGATATGTCGACAACCGGCGATATGACGTTCGCGGTTGACGGCGTGATCCGTAAAAATGTCGCCGCGAAGTTCCACAACAACGTCATCACCAGCGGTATCGCGCTCCCTAAAATAACCGCTAACTTGCATCTCCTCTTCTCGTGGTGTAACTTCGTGCACACCACGGGTACGACGAAGTGAAAACTCAAGGTTTGAAAAATCGCCGGCACCGCTTTCAAGACTTTCGACCAATCTTTCTTCGCGATCGTTTCCGCCACCACGCCTTTACTCGATTGCAATATCCGCTCCTCCGCGATGGTCAACAACCCGCAAAACGCTAAAACCATCACACTCGTCGCGATACTGTTTACATTTTCCGCAATTTTACCTCCGTCCACAAACGCTGGAATCGCTAACAAAACACCTATGAACCACACCGCGGCGCAATACGCCCACCCGGCGAGCATGTTCAAACCGCCGCCGTTCTCTTTACCTAACGTCGACGCCACTAAGATGTACCCGCCTTTGGAGAGCGAAGAACACAACGCCGCGTTCACCGCGAGCACGTACGAAAACCCAACCAGTTTCGCCCATTTCTTACCGAGCGTCTGAGAAAAGAATAGTTTTTTACTACGAATTAAAGACAGAAAACAAACATCTCACCTGTTCCGCGACGACGTGTAAAGGCACGTCTGCCCTCTTCATCTTCCGACTGGTTGCCTCCACGGATTCCACGATACACAACGCAGAGAAGCATAAAAACACCCACACTAACGTCATCGCCGCCGAGGACGGGATCACTCCAGCCGGTGCCGTCGCTCGAGGGATGGCGAGGCATCCAGAACCGACCGCGGTGCCGGCTAAGATTGCCACGGAGGCGAGGAAACGCTTGAACGCGTCCGCTTCATCCTCCGAGGAGGATGGTGATTTTTCCCCGACGATGTGGTTGTTGGTGTTGCGAGTGAGGGTATTCTCGTTAAAAGAGGAGGAAGAAATGGCGGCAATTTCAACGTCCCCTTCCTTTTGATCGATGTTTTTTCTCTCGTCGCTCTCGTTTTTGTCCTCGTCTGGGTGAAGAGGAGGAGGAGGTTCTTTCATTCTCGTATCGTGTCTCCCTTTTGTTGTGTGGGATTCGAGTCAGAAGGGAATCGAGTGAAAAATATCCTATATAAACGTTGAGTACAGGAAGTATGTTAAATGTATGTGTTTATGATGATTTAGATGATGATTACGATGTGTGCAGTTCTCCATGCTCGTATCGCCAACCGGATGGTAATGGACAGTTGTTGTCGAGGAGGTATTGTAAACATTCGGTGTGGTTGTAGTAGTGCGCTTGTCGTACGGCCTTATAGTTCCAAGGCGCTTTGGCGGTTTCGCGCAAGTACTTTTAAAAAAAAAGAGTCAAAGTGGCCGTCCATGGCTGCATTCCTACACGCCAATACGTCAAATTGATCAAATTTACGCTCAAAAAGATATTCAAGTATGTGGAGATGACCATTTAAAGCCGCCCAATGGGCAGGACCCACGGACCAAGGCGCTTTCACTTCTTCGCGTAAGTATTTGAGTACCTCGAGATGACCGTTTCGGGCAGCTTCTGCACACGCTCCCGTATTGATAGGACACTTATTTGCAACGCAATACTGTACCATTTCCAGATTACCTCGTTTTGCGGCCGCTTTAATCGTCCCTTCATCCCACTTACACTTTTTCTCCTCTCGCGCCCACGTGAGCAACTCGAGTTTATTCGTTAGAGCAACTTGATCGCAGAAATATGTTTCGGTCCACCAACTCGTCCACGACGATTTATTCTCCCACACAAACTCCAAAGTCGATATCGACGACATCTCTTCAACTTTAAACTCCTCTTTCAAATCACCCGCGCGAGACGATCTCTTAATCAACGCTCTCGCCTCCGTATTCACCCCGTACAAGAACTTGATATCAGTCGCACTCAATCTCGGAAGCACATGTGTGAAACAAATATCGTCGCACTTCACGATCAAACTCCACAAATTTCTCTCCCCGATCCGCCTTTTCTGCGCTCTCGTCGTCACTCCAGACATGACGACGTTTTTTTGTCTCGCGACACAAAAGACTTCCCCTCTTCTTCTTCTTTCTCTCAAACGTGTCGTCACAAAAGAAGAGATGTGATATGAAATTGTTTTTTTTCTCCGAGGCGTAAAAACAGCCGTTTTTCTCGTATTTTTGCTCGTATTTTGGAGCTGTCAAATCAAAAAAAAAAAGTTTTCTCAGATCAGATCTTTCTCTAAAATATTACCGAACGAACGAATATACTAATAATGACCACAACGACGGAAACGAACGAACGACGCGAAGAAGAGGAAGTGGTGGTGGTGAAAACTGCGCACGACGTGGTCGCTCTCGCGCATTGCGTCGCCGCGTTATTAGTATCCAAAAAAAACAGAGTTCAGAACACCTTTTGTGAAGAAATAGAAAAAAAGGCGTTTCAATTTTTTCTCAAGGATAAGAACGTTTACGAGGAAAGAGACGCGAACGGGTTGACGCCGATGAATGTCTATTGCGTGCTCGGGATGTGCGGGAACGAACGATTGGAGAGATTGTTTGAGCACCTTTTTTTGCGTCCGATTGAGGAAGCGGTCGTCGCGGGGAAATCATCCAGTAAAGAGGAAAAGCTTTCAGTGCAAATTGAAACGTTTAAGAGAAACCTATTTTGTCGTCACGTCGAGGACGTCGACGACCCGGAGAAGATGGTACTGATGCAAGTTCACGCGTGCACAATGAACGATTTGGCGTGTTTGAAACGTATAATTCATCTCGAAAATATGATGATTCTGCGCGTCGCGAAAAATCCCGATCGCGAAGAATATATGTCCTCGCTTCGATTTACTCCGCGCCTCCTCGCCGCCGCGTTGCGACATCCGCACGACGAAAGTTTTCAACTCGTCAAATTTATGCTGGAAAATTATGTCAAATTTGATGGCACGGGCTTGAGCGAACCGTTAGACGATCACGGACGAAACGCGCTCCATATTTGCGCACGATACGACTCCCCTAAAACGATGAAATTAGTCATCGAGTATCTGTCGTCGCGAGAAGAGTATACGCACAAACTGAACGATATCATCAACTGTCGAGACGGATTCTCACAAAACCACGACGGGAACCGCACGCCGTTGATGACAGCCTGCAGCTTTTCACCTTCTTGTGCGTTACTATTGATTGAAAAATACGGCGCAAACAGCTCGTCGATCCGATCTAAATGCGGCTGGACGGCTTTATTTTACGCCATCGAACAACAGTTTCGAGATTTCGACATCGACGGCGATAAAGACATCGCAGAACAAACCCGCGTTATTCGTTTGCTGATGGAAAAAAGAGATATATTCCTGCGTCAAAATCCTTCGACAGGAATGGCAAAATCCGACCCGGGCGTGGAAGAAAACGCGACGAGGAAAACTATCCTCCATCTGGCCGCGATCAACTCGCGATCGACGCAGACGTTAAAAATTCTCTTCGAATCCAAGTCTCTCGTCCAAACCTTCCTCTCGCAACCAGACGCGAACGGTAAAACACCGCTCCACGACGCCGCCTTTCGAGGATGCATGGATCAAGCTCTGTTCCTTTTACACGCCATCGAGAAAGAAAAAAAAGAAAACCCCGGAAGAAGAAAAGAAGAAGCCGATACTACCGGAAAGCTTCGCGCCGCCGACGTAAACGTAAACGACGAAAACGCTCTCGCAGAACAAATCCAATCCGCGTTCGGCAAATCGAAATTTGCGGGAATGTTGAGTTCGCCAAAGCTCTTCCGCGCGTTTCCGAGCGACGACTTCATGGTCGAGACTCGAAATGTTCGAACCCTCGCCGAGAACACGCTCGAGTATTACGAAGACAAGCTCTTCTTTGATACTCAAAATTAGGGGAAAAGAAACGACGACTGATACGCACAGAAAGAATACTACAAACGCGCGTAAACGTTCCGCTACAACATCTATTTAAACTCTACGCGCGCGTTCTGCTTCGTCGTCGTTACGCTTTCGTCTTCATCTTCTCCATCTCTCCCTCTAAAAACTGTAACCTTTTTTCCGCGTCTTTCACTTGATGCACTAAAATCTGCGTCGACTTTTCGATGTCTCCGCGTAACTTGTAGAAACCGATGGCGGAAGCGGTTGCGAATCCGACCGAGAAGGAGACCAGGCGCGTGCGGAGCATTATTGTTTTTTAGCGCGAGCAGTACGTGAGAGCGGTTTTGTTGTTGTTGTTGTTATGTTGTTTGTGTGAGCAATTCAGGGGAAACTTTGTGAGGCAAACACGAAGGGATTTGAGTCTAAAGCGCTTCTAAATACGCGTGTACGCGATCGACGATCGGTACTACAATGAATACGTTTCTGCTGCTCTGCTACGTTCTATGACGACGACGAGGTATCATTCTCAATTCGAAATCCTCAACCGCCCGATGTTATCGTTTAAGACGGAGTTTTCGCCGTTATCGTTATAAATGTTGTTGTTGTTCCCGTCGCTGTTCACGCGAACCTCGAAATCTCCCATTTTCTTTCGCTCGCTCGAGGTGAGCTTGGCCGAAGCGCCTTGGTGACCGCTCGACGCGGCGGTGGTTAAATAGCGAACCCATTTCGTAGCTTCGTATCCTTCTTTGCTCCACACTTTGAGAAAGCGAATGCGGAGACCGGAGGCGGTGAACATTGGCAAGGAAAATTGGACGTTTAAAGGCGGTTGGGACCATTTTTTCTTCCCTCCGGATTTCTTGTCGTCCGCGTCGTCTTTGATCGAGCCGACGAGCATGACTTCGGCTTGTAATCGAATTTCCTTCCCTCCCGGTAAGTTTTTTATTTTCCATCGCAAGCACTCCTCTCCGGCTAAGTATCGAGCTTTGCCCCCAGAACACAAGACTTTCACTTTCGCGGTGTTTGGCGGGACCGGTATGCGGACTCTTATTTCTTGCGCGACGGTTTTCTCCGCGAACACCGATTTGAACATGACGTCCACGGAGACTCGCGTTCGCCCTAATTCTTTCACCATGGCGATGACTTTAAACGGAATCGAAACGTTTTCAGACACTCGATATTTCATGAGTTCGAATTCACCGTCGGGTGGTACGAACGAGACGACTTTATCGCTGGCGAATTTCGAGAGGTTCACGCAGTGATGAAACTGTAAGTCGTCTAAATCGATCGTTTTTCGTTTATTCGCTAAAGAGGGCATCCCTCGGAAATCCATATCCTTACCATCCCCTCCGGCGTCAACGGCGTTCGGGTTATTCCTACCACCTTTTGCCTCGTCGCCTAAACTATCGTTCAATCCAATCTTCAACTCAGGCATGCCGCTCAACTTTGCGTTCAATACCACCCTTCCGCTACACGAGGCTCTCAACGCGTCGCCGTTCGCTTGCGTCACGCACGAAATAGTCTCAATCACGTCTAAATAAACCTCGTTCTTCTTATACATCAATCCAGGCCGTCTCCATTGCACTGACCCGGTCATCTGCGCCGTCGTCTGCCTCGCTCTCGCTAATTTATTCATCGCCTCTTCTTTCTCGTCCTTCGACGACTTCATCTGTCCGTTGTCTCCTTTATTATTTAATTTCCCTTCGATGATATCCATCACCGACGCTTTCTGCGTGATGAACTCTTTCAAAACATTCGCGGACGTAATCTGCGGGTACCCGTTATCGCACATCTCGTCGAACAACTCGTACATCAACACAAAGTTCGCCCGGATGTTGTTCTCGTTCACTTTCCCAAAGTACGACTGCGGTAATAAGATTCCGCGCGAGCCAGATGCGAAACGCAGAGAGAGAGAGAGAGAGAGAGAGAGAGAAAGAAAGAAAGAGAGAAGAGAGAGTCAACGTCAGTCAATTGTATTTCTTGGTCTTTTTCTTCTTCTTTAAAGATTGAATGTGAATGTGAATGCGATTGCGAGAAAACGCGCAACAACAGAACGAAGAACAGTTCAACACGTACCTGAAAGGTCCCGATCGCACTTTTCAAAAACGCAAAGCACATGGACACGTTCACGTTCAACTTCGTCGCCGCGCATACGTATACATTCGCGACTCGAATGAACATGAACCGAATTTGTCCGACGATTCGTATCGGCGGTAAGGATTGCACGTCCACTTTCGAAGACGTCGTCGAAGCGTTCCGTTTACTCGAACCGTTCGATGATTTCCGTCCCGAGAATGGAGACGAAGACGATGCAGAGAGCGATAATATTTCCGTCTTGAACATATCGATGTTCGCCCGAGAAATGTCAGATCGATACTGACGTTCGATGAGCACGTCCCCGCGGAGGTTGACGATGAACACCGCGGAGAGAGCGATCGGCGGTGGGGGTGGTCGATTCATTTTTTAATGTGCTTTTGTGGGTCAATTTTGAGGCATTTTGGAGAGAAAAGCGCTCGAAATACGAACGGGAGATCGGATTTGAAATCAAACCTTTTGTAATGCTACTGTACAACGTAAACACTCTTATTTTATGTGTGTGTGTGTTCTTGTGTTCTTTATCTAATCTGAGGAGGACGGTTTTCCTTGAATCGTCTGAAAATCTTCCTCCTCGCGGTGGGTGTTCGTTCGCTCTCGCGAGTAGAGAGGAGTAACTATCGGATCGCTCGAGATTTTGATGGTCATCTTTTTATCGTCGGCGTCGTCACTTTGTTCTTCCTTAACTTCTTCAGGCTTTGCGAATTTTGTTTATGGATGCTATTCTTTAATATATAATGTTCTTCGGCGCTCGCGCACCGCGACTCGTTTCCTCTCTCGTCTTCTCGTACGTACAAAGAGAGAGAGAGGAAAAATCGAGCCGCTTACGCGCCTCAGCATTTTTTAATCGCCGACATATCCGTCGTGTGCACCGGCGTGCCAAAAAACTGAATCTTTCCTATTTTTGTCTGCGGCGCGTCGCTTTGATTCGTCTCCACGAACAACGTGATCGTTCGTACGTTTTTGAACAGCGTCTGCGTTGTTCGGAGGAGAAAGAAAGAAATGGTCAATATCGCGACGCGAGCGCGTATCGGTACACTCAAGAGTACGCATCGTACTCAAACAAAAAAGCGCAAACTCGAAAACGCGAGGAATCAACAACAACAACACTCATAAAAGCGGATAAAAACAAAACAAAACCATCCGCATCTCTTCTTTCCCGCGTTTACGCTCGTTCGTCTTCTAATCTCACCTGGTCCAACTCCATCGCATTTCCCTCCCTAAATATGCACTCGTTCTCCTCGAACAAAAGTTTCTGCGTCGCTTTCTTCGTCGAGCAGTCGTCGAATTGGTAGTTTGGTTTGTTCGCGAAGAGCTTCACGCGTTTTGGTGCGGAAATACGTTCTTCTCCGCTTTTCCCGTGGACGAGAACAGCTCGTAAATGGACGATTTGATTGAACTGAATCGTGAGCAAAAGTTCCCCGTCGTCGAGTTCGGAATCTAACGACAACAACGGGCTGTCCCTTCCTTCGGTCACGGCGAACTTCCAACTCGTCGTCGAATTGAAACACTCGACGTTTTGAGAGTGGATTTCAGAGACGAGGTCGTCGGCGTCTTTTGAGACGGTCGTCGTCGTCGCGTGTTGGTCCTCGCCAGACGTGGGAACCGACTCCATGGGGGAAAAATGTGAGGATTTTTCCTATTCGAGCGATACATTACAAACTACTTTATTCGTACACTGAACACACTATATTGTACTAAGATGCGCGCAAAATTGAAAGACAAGGAGGAGCACGATGTGAGAGTCAAAAGCTGCTGCTTTTACCCCCATGAAATTTTTGTCGATTGTCCTCCGCGACGACGCGAAGACGACGAAGAATTCGAGGACAACAACCGCGAGACTCTTTCGGCGACGTCTGCGAAGGAGACGTCGTGCACCGAGGCTATCTCGCGCAAACCTACGAGAAATGCGCGAGCATCAATTTCTACCCCGGTGAGTCCTTCTTTGTCTTCGTCTTCTTCTTCCCCTTTTCTTCCTCTTCTTCTTTGTCTTCTTTCGCGACCGACGGCAAAGGCGAGGTCCGAGCAGTTAGACGCGGTGAAACCGTTGCCGATGAAAGCGCAGGCGGCGCATATTTTGACGAATTCGCGTTCGTTTATTGTTGTTGGTGGTGTTCGTGTCGTTTTAGAGGAGGATTGGCAAAAGGTCGTTTCGAAAGCGTTCGCGACTCGGTCTTCGAGGAGGATGTCCTCGATTTTGGCGTCTTCGTCAGCCTCGTTGTTTTGGTATCCTATCAACGCGCGCGCAAAGTTGATATCGTTGTTGTTGCTATTTCTATATCTATTCGTGTACTCTGCCGCTCGTACTCTCCACGACGAAACCCCCAAAGACGAAGCGGCGGCGGCGGTAGTGTGATGAGTCGTCGCGGGAGGCGGCATCGTCGTCATCGCGCGCCGCCGATTTGAGAAGACGTTGTTCTCGTACCCGTCGTACTCCCGATACCCATCACTATCATCACTCTCTCCTTCTTCTTCTTCTTCTTCTTTCTGCGCCTCCTCTTCTCTCCTCCTCTCAATCGCGTACGCCGTCGCCACCACTCTCTTCCCGACCACTTTCGCCTCCACGTCGTACGCTTTCGCCACCTTACGAGCGAGCAAATGCAAAAATTGATCAAAGTTAATCGATGATGCTCTTCTTCTTCTTCTCCTTTCGTCGTCGTTGTTTTCATCCTCGTCCTCGTCCTCGTCGTCGGGAGTAATATCACCGGCAAAAATGATGTTTTCAAAGCATCTCCTCGCTCGCGCGTCCGAGAAACCATTCGAAAGCAAATTGGACCGTCGCAAGAGGTCGAGCCATTCGTTCGAGTGCATTTCATTTAAAGAGGAAGAACTAAAGAGCGCGAACGCAGATTTCAATCGTTTTGTCATCGATCGAGGGAACACCACTGCTACCTCTTTTGGTATATTGTGACCGCTCTCACTCTTCTTAGTCTTCTTAATCTTCTCGGGAAAGTGATTCTGATGAAAACGCGCAGAAGCGGCTCCCGAATTGGAATTCAACGAAGATTCCAAAATAACGTCCGCTTCGAGGCACAAATCCGCGAACGAGACGACGTCGACGTGACGGTAGACTTTTTTAGTGGTAGTGTTGTTGTGAGTCTCGTTCGCATCGGAGGAGGAGGAAAAGGAGGAGGACATCTCGTCGTCGCGTTTACTTACTCTCTGTTGTGTGATAAGTGTGAGTTGTGAGGAAGTACGAAAGGAAAACATTTCACTTGTGTTCGATTATTCGTCGTTCAAAGAGGTATCTTCGCATCTACCAGCGCGCGCGTGATGGGATACAACGTATACAGATATACAGCTCACCCGTGTTTACAAAAAGAGCTAATGTTGAGTGCGCATGTGGTACTTTAAAGTATTAGCGTGACGATACCTCTTCTCGCACACATCGCATTCGTACGGTTTCTC
Organism: Bathycoccus prasinos; assembly: GCF_002220235.1. Classification (NCBI taxonomy): domain Eukaryota; kingdom Viridiplantae; phylum Chlorophyta; class Mamiellophyceae; order Mamiellales; family Bathycoccaceae; genus Bathycoccus; species Bathycoccus prasinos. The sequence continues at coordinate 360,654 of NC_023993.1, read as the reverse complement.
GTTCGTGTGAATACGCATGTGGTTTGTCAAATGACTAGATTGAGTAAAACGCTTCTCGCACACGACACATTCGTACGGTTTCTCTTTCGTGTGAATACGCTTGTGGTATTTCAAACCATTAGAATGACGAAAACGCTTCTCGCACACATCACATTCATACGGTTTCTCTTTCGTGTGAATACGCATGTGGCTTTGCAAACTACCAAGTTGATTAAAACGCGCCTCGCACACGACACATTTATACGGCTTCTCGTTCGTGTGAATACGCTTGTGGCTTTGCAAAGTATTAGAATGACGAAAGCGCTTCTCGCACACATCACATTCGTACGGTTTCTCTTTCGTGTGCGTACGCTTGTGCCTTATCAAAGTACTAGAATCACGAAAACACTTCTCGCACACATCACATTCGTACGGTTTTTCGTTCGTGTGAATACGCACGTGTGTGGCCAATTGGGACGCGCTCACGAACACCTTCTCACAAACACCGCACTCGTGTCGTTGCTTTCTCTTTCTCTTCCCTCCTCTCTTCGTCTTCTCGGTCGTCTTTTCTTTTCGCGTCTCATTTTGCGCCTCGATTTCATCATCATCATCATCATCATCATCATCAGGTATTCGCAAACAGAACAACCCCAAAACCGGTCGTGCTTCTCCCTCTCTCTCCTCTCTGGTAACACTCCTAACCACCTTCGTTTTCGCGCATTCCGCGCGCTCAGGACGCGGATTCTTTTCTCTCATCTTTAATTAAGTTTGTTCGTTGTTATAAAAGTATTCCGTGCGTACGAGTTGTGCGGTCTGTCGTTTTTCCAACGCATCCACACAAAAGAAGACGCGCTTTGAACAAAGGAGCGCTTTACTACCATTTACGACTCAGACGCAAACGCGTGGGGGCAAGAAGAGAGAGAGAGAGTTAGATTTGAGCGACAAGAACGACTCGTAGTTTTTTGCACGAGAGGCGAGAGAACAACACATTATAGAATAAACAGAGAAACATAAACCCGCGCAACAAAAGTTTGTCTCTGTCGTCATCCAATGTATCCAAAAATGATGCGTTCTGTGTCTGCGCTGAGACGAGCACTTTCCTCCTCCTCGCAGTGCACTCGGTGCTTTTATTCGTATTATTCATCGTGTATGACGTCGCCCCCTTCTTCGGTCGGGTGTGCGACCACACCCACCCCGGCAAAGAAGACCTTTTGGATGGATGAAGATTTGAGTTTGAGTAGGAGGAGTTTTAGGAGGAGTTTTAGGAGGAGCAGCGCGACGAGCGAAAGCAGGAGTAAAGACGAAACAGAGACAAAAAAGAACACGATTAAAGTCACGTTCACGGAGAAAACGGGCGAGGAAATCACCGTGAACGCGGAAATCGGGAAATCTCTCATGGAAGCGGCGCACGACAACGACGTCGAGCTCGAAGGCGCCTGCGAAGGGTCGTTGGCGTGCTCGACCTGTCACGTCGTCGTCGAAGATCAGAACGTGTTCGATAAGCTTCCGGAGGCGTGCGATGATGAAAACGATATGCTCGATTTAGCGTTCGGTTTGACCGAAACGAGTCGATTGGGGTGCCAAATTATAGCGAAGGAGGAGATCGACGGGATTCGGGTGAAGATACCGGCGGCGACGAGGAATTTCGCCGTGGACGGGTTCGTGCCGAAACCTCACTGAGAACAAGAGATATAATAGTTTCGTTTAGGAGTGTGTGTGTGCGTGTGTGTGTGTTTGCGTATATGTTGTTGTGTGATTTGTTTATTATAGCCTTGTAATCAAACGCCGCGGGTAGAGAGTCATCATCAAATAGCCTGATACTACTGCTACGTTTTCTAATCAAAGTAGTCTTCGATGTCCACGTCTGGGTCTAACAAGTCGCTCTCGAGGTGCGAGACGTCGATTTTGTCTTGGATTAAGTTCTCGAACGTTTCTTCCAAGTTTGTTTCGCCGACGAGAACGGCGCCGACGACTTTGCCTTTGTAAGTGACCACGCGAATAAACGATGAATTCGAGCACAAAGAAGAGGAGAAAACATCTTCTTTGTTTTTACCCGCTGCGTCGTTGCTCGTCCCACTAGCGTCGTCGTCGTCGATAAACTTTCGCGAGAGTATTCTCACGTCCTTCTCGTCCGCCTCCGGGAGAAATTTTTGCAAATTGAAGCTTCCCAACAAGACGACTTTTAAGCCGAAAAACGTCGTCGAGTGCGTGAACAGCTCAAAATTGAAACCTAATCCGTACTCGTAGCCGTCCACTCGTAACATCGATCTCGCGCACTGCGCGCCGCTTTGCGCGGCTTGCGACCACGAACGCATTTGGAACCAATTTGTCGATTTGTCCTCGTTTCGCCGTTCGCAAAGCGCGCAGTCTCCGGCTGCGAAGAATACGTTTGGTTTGTTTGATAACTCGAGCTCGAACGTTTCCGTGACGCGCATGCCATCGGTGATAAACATGTTGTTGTTCCCGTCACTTTTAACGAATCCAAACGTTTCCTTCGCGGTAGCTTCGTCTCCGAACAAATCGCATCCATTTGGTTCGACCCCAACGCACGCGGCAACCACGACGACGTCAGAGACTGATGTATTGCTCGTCAAGTGCACGGTGGCATTTTTACACCCATTCTCGACGAAAGGGACGACGTCTTTGATTTCGCAGTTCGTTTCAATCGACAACCAGTCCGTCTCGAACAGAACGTTCACTACGGATGTTAAGCACGCGTCTAAATCCTCGTTTTGGTTGTTTTCTTTCTCTTCGACGTTATCTCTGTCGTCGTCTTCGTTATCTATTTCTACTACTTCTCCTTCTTTTCTTTTCATTTTTACTTCTATCGCATCTTTCTCGTCATCAAAAATGTCATCAAAATGCAAAGACGCGTTGATGCGTTTGAACCAATCGGGACCAGCCGAGGACGTCTTCGCGCGCAACGTCGCGCCAAACGCACCGCGACGTCGCGGATATGAAATCTTCTCGTCAAACGTGAACTGTTTTTCAGTCGTTGCGTCGTTTTCCTTTTTAATGATCGTCGTCGTTTCCTCTTTTTCTCCTCGCTGGCGGCTGTGGTAGTCGCCGTTGTCGTTTTTATTCACCCTCTTCACCCGCGCTTCTTCTATTTCGCCAAGAATTTTACGTCGCGCCGTTTCTCGTCTCGCCCGTCTGTGCTCCAATAAGAACGCGCTCGCGTCGCGATCGAATAAAGCGTCTCCGATAGATTCGTGTTTCACCACCCACACGACTTGCATTCGCTTCAAGGCTTCTATCATCATCCGTCGGCGGCGGTGGTAATGGTGGTTCTTACCACCAACCGCGCGTTCCAGCTCTGCCTTAACAAACGAATTCACCATTTGCAAAAATGACTCGTCCAGCGCGTTGATAATCTCCAACGCCACCGCGCCGTTCCCAGAAACCACTATTCTCGTCGTATTCGTATTCGATTTTTCCTTTTTCTCCTCCTCCTCGCCGCATCTACTACCACTACCGTTTTTGCTTCTCTTAAAAGCCTCTCGCAAAGCGTCGCTTAAAACCTCCGCCGACTCCGTATCTCGCACGTACTTAACGATAGTATCGTCGTTTTCATCATCATCATCATCATCATCAGTCGATATCGTTTCCGACAACCGTTTCGGCCTCGCGCCGACGGCGAAACAAATCTGATCGAAATGAATCTCTCGAACTTTAACTTTGGTGCTGTTGTTTTCGCCATCAATATCGTCCTCATCATCCTCATTATCCACCACTCTTCTCACCGTAACCGTTTGTTTCTCGCCGTCGATTTTGATCGCTTCTCCTCGTAACACGTGCAATCTCCTTCTTTGTTCTCGTTGAGAGGAAAAAACCGTTGTTCTGGTCATCATCCCTGTTTCTTCATCGAAACCCTTCAAAACTTTTGACTTTTCGATCAACACGATCTCGTAACGATGCAAAGGAACATCCTCGGTCAGTCGGAGTAACTCTTCCGCGCATTTCGCGCCCGCGATGCCGCCTCCGAGCACGACCAGAACTTTTCTTTTTCCCATCATCGCGTCGGAATCATCGTCCGAATCATCATCATCTTCATCATCTTCAAAAGAAGACCAAGGAAACACTTCGGACGAAACATTTTCCTCCTTTTGCTTCTTAAACGCCTCTTCCTTTCTCCTCGCATCGAAGTCTTCAGAGTTCTTCAACGAGGAAAAGAAAGAGCGGCATCGTTTACACATGTCTCTCTATTGCCTTTAGAAATGAAGAAAAATGAGAAAAATTTTAATTGAATTCCTTCAAAACGTCTCAATTTTTTTTTTCCTCCTCTCTCTCGCTTTTGATCTGTTCTTACGTTGCAGTACTACTACTACTACTACTAAGAACAACAACAAGAACAAGTGATGAGACGAAAGAATCCACACCCAAAACGAGCGGTGAACGCGAGGACGGTTTTGAAGGTGGCGAGAGAAGAACCTTTGGTGTTGTGTTCGAAGATTCCTGACGAGGATGATGATTTCGAGGGAAATCATCATCAGATACAAAAAGAAGAAGAAGAAGAAGAAGACGAAGCAGACGAAGACGTAGAGCGATTGCGAAGGATTCTGAGCGTGCCGCGTGACGACAATGTCGTGATGGAGCAAAATCATCAGATGCGAGAAGAGGAAACTGCTTTTATTGCTAAAGGAGTGAAGAGAAAGAGAACGTACGAGTGCGATGTTTGCGAGAAGGTTTTTGCAAAACCATCCGATTTGACCAGACACATGCGTACACATACGAAAGAGAAACCGTATGAATGCGATGTGTGCGAGAAGCGTTTTACTCTAGCTGGTAATTTGAAAATCCACATGCGTATTCACACGAAAGAGAAACCGTATGAATGCGATGTGTGCGAGAAGCGTTTTACTCTAGCTGGTAGTTTGAAAAGCCACATGCGTATTCACACGAACGAGAAACCGTACGAATGCGATGTGTGCGAGAAGAGGTATCGTCACGCTAATACTTTAAAGTACCACATGCGCACTCAACATTAGCTCATTTGTAGTTCTAAAATACACACATACACGTCGTACATTCATCGTTGAGATACCGAACAAACACACGAATCAAACTTAGGGTGTTAAACCCTATTTGCAAAAGTTCACCAAATGAGTCCACAAAGATTAGTCCATCTCCGTCACAGAGTGACGCGCTTTCGCTTTGCTGCTGTGAGTACTGCCGCACAAAAGAACGACGACACCTTTACCCGCGAAAGATCAATGTCGTCTCTGTTTATTTCTTCGATTTTACCGAGGAAAACTGGATTTGGAGGCGTCTGTTTTACCGCGAACAAAACGACTAATCATCATCGAAAAGTTTCCATCTCGAGTCCCAAAGCATCCGCCGCTGGTGATGATGAAGGCGCGAAGACATCATCATCATCCTCGTCGGAGAAGAAATCATCTTCGAAACCGTCGTCGTCTTTGACTGCTGGGAGAAAAAGAGCGACGACGACGAAAACGACGACGACGACGAGAAGAAAAGCCAGCGCGAGTAGTACTCGCGGCGCAACAACAACGAGTGCGAATGTGATTGAAAATTTATCCGAGGTGCGAGTGAAAACGAGAACGAAGAAAAATGTAGGAAAACATGGACGAGGTGCGGGGAGTTCTTCCGGCGAAGAAGAAGAGGAAGTGCTGCTGTTCGAACGTCGGTCGGTTTTCAACCCGAGTGGAAGTCACCGGATGGAAATCGAATCCAAAGAGTTCATTAAAGAGAATGGAAGCGGAGACGTGTACGTTTCGGTGACATTTTCGCTGGCGAAGAAGGACGATGTGGAAGGTAACGATGGTGAAGGTGTTGAAAATATGGTCTTACACTGGGCGACGAAGACGACGACGTCGGAGGATCCGAACGCGTGGATCATGGCGCCGGATGCGATAAAACCGGCGAATACGAGCGAGTTTGGGGACGGGATCGCCAGTCGAACGCCGTTCGATGGAAACGGGAAGCTCGAGTTTACCGCGAAGAAAGAAGACGTGAAAGAAGTGACGGAAATTGTGGGGATTTTGACGAGAGGCGAGGAGTGGTTGCACGCGGAAGAAGGGGACATGAAAGCGTTGACGCAAGACCCGAAGCTCGTCGTGAGAGCGCCGCCGTGCGGAGGATCGGACGACGACGCTTCCAACGACATCTTTGGCGACGACCCGAGCGCTTCGGTGTTGAAGAAAGTCTGCGACTTTGAAGGCTCCGATAACCGAAACTTGTTCAGTCGCATATGTCTTTTAAACGACGTGTTAGAGGACGCGAAAGAGTGCAACGATAAAGGTTTAGGCATCGTTTTGGCGTGGTTGAGGTTATCCTCCACCAAGCAATTGCCGTGGTACGAAGGGCACAACTACCAAGGGAAAGATATGGCGCACTTGCAAAAAGTCATCGCCAGTCGCTTGGCATCGGTCGCGGCGAAACACCCGGACGGCACTTCTCGACAATACGCGAGAATGGCCATGCAGTTCGTCGCCAGAGGTGGCGGCAACGGCGACGATATTCGTTTGGGCATTTTGAACATCATGAGAGAACACGGCATTAAAGAAGGCCACCGACCGGGCATCGAAGATCGATTCATCGCCCAGTGGCACCAAAAGTTACACTCAAACACGACGCCGGACGATATCAAGATTTGCGAAGCGTATTTACACTTTTTACACACCGGGAACTGGGACGATTTCTGGACGCACTTGTGGGAGAACGCGAAATTGACGAGAGAAGATTTAGCCGGCATGAAAGCCGGTTGGAGAACCGAAGGCATTTCCGGACCAGCCTGTCACTTACCGCACATGATTGACTCGTTTAAACACTATTTATGGATTTTGAAAACGACGCACGGGGGTGCGGACGTCGATACGGCCATGGGGTTCGCGCAAGGTAAAATTTCCGACGAAGCGCGAAACGGCGTCTGGGACATTCTCGGTAACAGAGACGCGCATTGGATCCCGGGGAAAATCGTCGAGGTCAGAAAGTGCATGCTGAGCTGCTGGAAACACGACGGGGAACCGGACCGCGACGTAGTCATGCTCGACGCGGCGTTGGAGAAGTTCTTTCGAACGAAAGTCGAACAAATCGATTTCACGTCCTTGGACCAAGATTCCAAGTTGTCTTTGTTAGAGCTCGCGATTGAAAACGTCGCGTTGACTGGCGAATCCGAAAACATGCAAAAATCGTTGGACTATTTACGACGCGCGCAAGGTGAAGAGTGTGGCCCGAGATGGTCCGAATCTTGGGCGTTGACGATGAAAGCCGCGTTGGATAACGTCACGTGTGCGATTGCGAAAGACATGGACGCTTTGTGCGCGGTTTCGAACAAAACCGCCAAAGCCATCGCCTCGGTCGCCAAAGGGTCGGTTTCCGACGCGTATTTGATGAACTTTGGAGAAGAGATGGTTCGAGGTCACGCGTTATTCGTTGCCGCCGGATTATCGAACGCCGCGTTCAACGACGCTCGAAACGCGTGTAAAAACAAGTCGCCGTGGTTGGTTTCGAGCAACGGCGAGTCGCCGGACGCGTTGGCGAAGTGCGCGGGTAAAGTCATCCTCCAAAACTTGGAAGACGCGCAAGGCGAAGATTTTACGACCAAAGACGACGGGCTACCCGTCGTTTTCTTTTCCGAAAAGCTCGGCGGTTTAGAGGATATTCCGAAAGGCGTCTCGTGCGTCATCACGAAGACGCCGGTGGACGTGTTATCGCACGTCGCGATTCGCGCGAGAAATACCGGCGCGTTCTTAGCGTCCGTACAAAACGACGACATTTGGAACGCGTTAATTGCTCAGGATTTTAAGTACGTGGCAGTTGCGAAAAGTTTAGACGGTAACTCGGTTGAGTTTACGAACGTTGAAGAAAGCGAAGCGAAGACTTTGTTGTCGACGAGTAGTAGTACTGCGACGTCCTCTGGCGGCGAGAAGAAATCCGTCTCCGTGCCGAAAACGAAAGCGACGAGGAAATTGGTCGTTTTCCCGGACGCCTACGCCGTGGGCGTTGTTGGTGGGAAATCGCAATCGTTAGCCGCCTCGGCGAAAGTGGCTGAAAAAGCGAACGTCATCGTCCCGGCTTCTTTCGCTTTGCCGTTTGGCGCGTTTGAGAAGGCGCTGAAGAAAGATCCAGAAACGAAAGCGAATTTAGACGCGTGCTTAAAAATTGCATCCGCGACGGCGAAATCGAACGACGTGGAATTGCGAAGGAAAGCGTTAGCGATGGCGAGAAGAGTTGTGAGCGAGGGATTAGAGTTACCGGACGATTTCGCGAAAGAGTTGGAAGCGGCGATTGAACAAACGTCAAAATCGTCTACGAATAAAGTCTCCGTGGACGACCTGTGGGCATCCATTTGCGGCGTCTGGGCGTCCAAATGGACCGAGCGCGCGTTCAATTCTCGCTTAGCGGTTGGTATTAAAGAAACTGAATTATCCGTGGCGGTTTTGAACATGGAATTGTGCGACGCCGAGTACGCGTTTGTCTTGCACTCGAAAGACCCCACGTCGAGCGAGGAAGACGGCGGCGCGGATATCATGTGCGGCGAAATCTGCGTCGGTTTAGGCGAAGCGTTGGTTGGAAACGACCCCGGACGCGCGTTAGGTTTCCGAGTGTGCAAAAAAACGAAACAAGTTTTGGAAATCACGTCGCAACCGTCGAAACCGGTGGCGTATTATTCGCCTCCGAACGGGGCCTACATCGCTCGCTCGGATTCCAACGGCGAAGATTTAGAAGATTTCGCCGGCGCCGGTTTATACGACTCCATTCCAACCTCCGAAACTTCATCCAAACCGGCAGAATACAGCGCGTGCGATTTGATCTGGAACGCGACGTTTCGAGACGACTTGTTGCAAAAACTCTGCGCTTTAGCCGTCGACGTGGAGACCCTCTGCGGCGGGAAAGCGCAAGACGTCGAGGGGTGCGTCGTCGTCGAGAACGATGGCGAAACTCGCTTAAAACTCGTCTTGTTACAATCCCGCGCGCAAGTTTAAAAATTACTCTGTTATATATTATTGTTATCTAGAGAGAGAGAGAGAGAGAGAGCATCATCCGTCGCGTCGCATCCATCTCTTCGCTCTCGAAAGAAGAGAGCTTTCTAATAAAACCCTAAACAACACCAACCCCCCTCAGCGAAGAGACCCCGCGGGCTTCCGTTTAGTCCTCAAAAGAACGCATCAACAATCGAGACTCGAAGACGTTAAAGAACGCATCTTTTATAACTCTCACGCATTGTTTACAAAGTTCTCCGTACTACACTCACTCTTACACTCGTAACAAGATGAAGGTCTACGGTACCGTAAACAACACCAGTTCTATGCATGGAAAAGAAGACGCTCCGTTGCTCTCGAAATCATCGAATGATGGAACAAAAGGTTCCAATTTCAAGAGACTCGTCGGCGCGACGTTGCTCGCCTCCGGCTGCGCGTTTGCCATCGCCTCTGGTTCGAACAGGATCTCTAATGGCGTGGGTAGTTCTGCGTTAAGACTCGGGGACGCGTTGGACGATGCCAAAGCTGGTGCGTTCTCGTAGAAAGTTCTTTTCGTTTTCGTATTCTTCTCTTTAAAGGAGCCGCGCTTTGGTGGATCAAAATCTCCAATCTTTTCTTTTCTTTTTAAAGCGCGTGAATAGAGAAAACGCACGAACAAAGGATCGAGGGGTGTTCTTTGCGCTCGTGCGGTGCGCTTTACGCGGTTGGCGAATCGATTTTTGTCCTCTTCGCGTATCAAAACGTCGTCGTTTTCTCGTCATCGTTTCCTCCACTTTTGGGGGTCGATGTAACACCCTTTTCTTTATTTAGGGTTTTTGTGACCTTGCTTTGCGCTTCGCGAAACTCACCGCTTAATGCTTCTCTCTCTCTCTCTTAATCTCATGATTATCATCATCACACGTTTAAACGTTCTCTGTTGTTGTTGTTGTTTTTATTACGTTGTTGTTGTTTATTATGTGTAATAAATGCGTGGAATAAACGAATATAAAGAAGCGGCAAAGATTCGCTCGGAAGCGGAAAACTGCAAGGAAAAATCCGATTGCGTGGAAGAAGCGGGAGCGGAGATCACGGAATCCTTGGACGAATTCGCGGATACGATGACGGATTTGGGCCGAGACGCGAACGCGATGGTACAAGGCGTGACGGCAATGACGGAAGCGATGGATAAGTTGAAAGCGGCGACGCACGTCGGCGAACTCGGATCGACGGAGGATGTCGTCGGGGACGTCACGGATGCGGTTGAAGGCGCCGGGGCGACGGTTACCGACGCCGCAACGGACGCCTCGAAGTCCATTCAAGACGGCGTCAAGCACACGATTGAAGATTTGCAAACCGCCGTGGCGAAAGCGCAAGCAGAAGCCGAACAAGCGGCGACGGACGCGCAAGCGTGCACGGAAGACGTGGAAACGTGCTGGGGAAAAGCAGTCGACAAGATGCAAGCGGACGTGGCGTTGGCCAAGGTCAAGGCGCAATTGTGGGAAGCCAAAGCCGCGCAAGCGGCGAAAGATGCGGTCGAACCGGCGCAAGAGTGCGTCGGCGACGTCGCCGCGTGCGCGAAGAAAGCGCAAGACGACGCCGCGCAAGCCGCGCAAGACGTTGAAGCCGCCGCCAAGCAAACCGGCACGGACATTCAAGTGTGCGCGTCGGACGTCCAAGACTGCTTCCAGCAAGCACAAGCGAAAGCACAATCGGACATTGAAAAGACGACTTCTGATTTGAAAAAGTGCGCAACTTCCGCGTCGGATTGCTTCACTTGCTTGACGGAAACCGATCCGGCGGCGTGCGTCTCCGCGTTGCCGGCGCCGGGCGCCAAGTCGCAACTCGGCACCAACGACGTCTTTATGGACATCCAAGCCGCGTTTGAAGACGCCAAGGCGAAAACCGAAGCGGCCGGTGCGGACTGGCAAGCGTGCGCGTCTGACGTTGCTACGTGCGCCACGGACACCGAGGCCAAGGCCAAAGCCAAGTTGGAAGCGGACGCCGCGATGGCGAAAGCCAAGGCGGAAATGATGAAAGCCGCGGTGACCAACGGCGTCACCGCTGGTATGGCTGAGTTTTCCGAGTGCACCGGTTCTTCCGACGCGATTGCCGCCTGCGCGAACGCGAAGGTTGAGCAAGCGCAAGCGGATGCCGAAGCGGCGAAGGGCGACGTCGAAGCGTGCGTCGCTGACGGTCAAGCGTGCATCGAGAAAGCCACGTCTGACGCGAAGGACACGTTGGGTTTGCTCGGCTGCGACGACAAACCGGAGGACAGCGATTTGATGGCCAAAACCTCCGCGGAATTGGAAGCGGACGTTGCTAAGTTCAAAGCCGACGCCGAAGCCACCGGTGCGGAGTTGCAAGCCTGCGCCGATGACTTTGAAACGTGCGGCGAGAAGATGAAGGCGAAGATGACCGCGGACGCCAAAATGTTGCAAGCGAAAGCGGCTTTGATGGCGAAGCAAGTCCAAGAAGGTACCACGGCGTCTTCCGAACACTTTCAAGAGTGCGTCGGCGACGTCGACGCCGTCAAGGAGTGCATCTCGGCTGACTTGGAAGCCGCGAAAGCGAAATCTGACGCTTCGTGGGCGAAGTTGCAATCTTGCACTTCCTCGATCGACTCGATGCAATCGTGCTTCTCCGAAATGGGCAGCGATGTTACCGATACTTTCTCTTTAGGTACCGCAGACGCCGGAGAGCAACTGGAATCTGCCTTCGCGGACGCGCAAGCGAAAGCTGATGCCGCCGGAGCTGAATTTAAATCCTGCGTCGGCGATGTCGTCGCGTGCGGTGCTAAAATGCAAGCCAAGATGCAATCGGACGCGGAAGCGTTGCAAGTGAAAGCGGAATTGATGACGAAACAAATGCAAGAAGACGCGACGGCGAACAGCGTGCACTTTCAACACTGCATCGGCGACGCCGACGCCATCAAGGAGTGCGTGACTGCGTCAGTCGAGAAAGCGCAGGCTGACGCCAAAGCTGCCGGCGACAAGATGCAATCCTGCGCCATGGACTTGCCGTCCTGCTTCGAACAGATGGGCAACGACGTCGAGGATACCTTCTCCTTGGGTGCAGAAGATATGGTTGCGAAGCGTAGAGAAGAGTTGGAATCGACCGTCGCCAAGTTCAAAGCCGACGCCGAAGCCGCCGGCGCAGAGTTGCAAGCCTGCGCCGGTGACTTTGCCGCGTGCGGCGAGAAGATGAAGACGAAGATGGAAGCCGATTTCGAATTGGCCAAAGCGAAAGCCGCGTTGATGCAAAAAGAAGTCGAGGAAGGCGCCACGGAGCTCTCTGAGAACTTTTCCGAGTGCACCAGCGACGTTCCGGAGTGCACCACGAAAGCGGTCGAAGACGCGAAAGCCGACGCGGAGAAGAACGGAAACAAATTGAAAGAGTGCACCGCGTCTGTGTCCGCCATGAAATCGTGCTTCGAAGAGCTCGGCGATGGAATCACCATCCCGTCGTCTTCGTTAGGTTGCGAAGCGGAACAAGCCGCGTTCGATGCCGCCAAATCCGAAGCCCAAGCGGCGGCGGAAAAGGTGAAATCCTCCTGCGACCCGCAGTCTGAGGCGCAAGACTGCTTGGCCTCGTTAGTCGATGCCGCCAAGGCGGACGCCGCGGCGGCCTCTGCCAAGGTTGCCTTGATGGCTGAGCAAGCGAAAGATACCACCACTGGCGTCACGGACGACATGGTTGCCAAATCCAAAGAAATGGCGGCTCAAGTGCAAGCGAAGTTTACGAAGTGCACCGCGGACCCGTCCTGGGAGACCTGCAAACCGGAAGCGCCTCCACAAGCGGCGTTGTTGGGTGGCAGCATTACCGACGACATCCAAGAGTGCTTCAAAGACATTCCGGAGTGCTGGAACAAGCTCGTCGCCAAGGTGAAGGGCGATGCGGAAGAAGCGCAAGAGAAAGCGGAAGAGGCGGAGCAAAACGCCGAAGAAGCGGCGGAACAAGCGAAGGATGACGTATCCTCTGCGGCCAAGGAGACGGCCGCGAAGGTGCAAGATGAGGCGGACACGTTGAAGGCGGAGGCGGAAAAGTTGGCGAAGGAGGCGGAGGAGTGCGCCGCGGACCCGCAAGCGTGCTTTGCCAAGTTACAAGGACGATTACAGTAATCGACGCGAGAATGTCCTTCATTAAGTTATATTATTATTATGTTCTTACTGCCTACACAGTTAAAACACAGATAGTGTAGAAGATCTACGAAACTGTTTATATATATTGATTTTCCTACGTATACTACTAAATACTAAAGATGATGTAACTCCTCTGCAACAAATGTATAGCGGCGCCGCGTATGCTCTCGCGCGTCTATTTTTATCTCGTCTCTCTTTTCGCCGCCGCCGCCGATAACGCCGCAGTTTTCAAAATTTTCATATTCGTTCGCTCGAAAATAGGACCACACACGTCTTCATACCCGAGCTCCTTCAACATTTCCATCGACGCGAGTAATCCCTCTTTCGTCTCCTTCGCTCGACAAAGAACAATCATCGCCGATAACGCTTGCCACGAGATGTTGTCTTCTTCGCTTTCTCTTCCTTCTCCTTCTTCGCGCGGGTGTTTTTCTTTTCGTCTTCCGTTCACGACGGAGGCTAAGGCGGGAAGCGCGTCGAGCTCTGTGAGGAATTGTTTCCGAGCCGGGCCGTATCCAGCCGCGTTTCGAATGCAAAAAATCACGTGAAGAAGAAGCGTTTCTTCTTCCATCCTTTTGTTTGTTGGCTCTTCGGAGACTAACGAAACCAACGTCTCGATTAAAACTGTCGCCACGTTTCTCTCGAACGCCAACTGGCGGTTCCTCGCGTTCGCGCACAAAGAGTCTCGCAAACCAGACGCCGCGCGAAGTCGGTTTTCAATCGTGTTTTTGTCATTCTTCTTCTTCAAGTGCGTGAAAAGCGTCTCCAAATATTCGCTGGAAACATCCATCTTTCGAGTATTCGACGACGACGGCTCGGAGGAGAAGGAGGATTTGGAGGGAAGCGAAATCAAGTCTCGTTCCACGGGAAGAAGAGGAAGAAGAACGTCCCTCTCGTTTTCGCCGAGTTCGCGAGACGATGATGATGACGCTGAGAGCGAAAACGTCGAAAACACCTCGAGCGCGTCGTGAAACCCCAAAAGAAACGCCCAATCTTGCCCCGTGCGGTTCCAGGCGTCCGTGGCGTGTACCACACTTGCGGAAAATCTCGAGAATTGGTCATCGTCACCATCAAACAAAATGTCCAAGACTGCTCTCACCGCCTCGCGATTCCCCGATCTCGAGGCTAAATGTAAGCACGTTTGCTCGTCCGCGTCTTTCATGAAAAACAGCCGCTTTTTCTTCTTCTTTTCGTTTGTGCCGACATCGTCCTCGGCGACAAAACTATCGAGAGATTGGTATAAAATCTTCAAAATCTTCGGACATCCTCTCGCGGCAGCGATGTGAATCGGCGTCGTTTTCCCGCTTCGCGTTTGCGCGAGCGCGTCTGCTTTATACTCGCAAACGAGAAGTTCGACGAGCGGAAGAACTTTTTCTTCCGACAAATAGTCTTCGTTTATGTTTGCTCGAGACGTGAGGACGTGTAACGCGGTAAGGTTTTCATCACCGTCTTTGCCTCTCTTCTCGTTTGTCGTCGAAAGCGCCGCGGCGTTTCCGAGAATCTCGCGAAGAAGCTCTGCGTCGTTTACGAATGGCGCGACGAGCGCGCAAACGAGCGACACGTCCGTGCCTCTCGCGCACGCCCGATACACGGCAGCTTTTGCAGCGAGCACGTCTGGATGTATCTCTTTGTCTTTTTCTTCTTCTCTTTTGTCTTCTTCTTCTTCTTCCCTCTTTTCTTTAGCGGATGATGATGCCAATGATGATTTCGATGCCAATTTTGAATTCAGACCAACGAAATTCGCCCTGAGGAACGCGCAATAGCTCGCGAGTGCTGGACGCCTTAAAAGTTCGCACGGCGCGAGCGGGCCTTCGCCATCGACGCCCAGGAATGCGCCGCATAAACGTCGGACGGTACTATTTTCTTGCTCCTCGTCGTTGTTGTCGATATTCTCCGGCGCCAAGAGCGCTCCGGCTTCGGATTTCTTCACCCCTGGTTCTTTTTCCTCCTCATTTTCGTAACCATTTTCGTCGTCGTTCTCGTCGTTCTCGCCGAGGAAACTCCTCCTCTTTCTCATCGCCTCTCGCACTTTACGACACGCGATGAGCGCGGACATGGAGTTACCGCCGAGGCGCACGAAAGAATCGTTCTTTCTTATGTTCTCAAAGTTCACGCCGCACGACAGCGCATCCGCCCAACATTTCGCAACGAGCGTTTCCAGCTCGTCTTTTTTCTTCGCCGTTTCGTCTCGTTCAGAATAGGGTGAACAAGCGAGTTTGACTGCGACTCGTTCTTTACTTCGATGTCGCTCGTAAAACGCGCGAAAATCGCGTTTACCCGTCGCGGACAGTGGAATCGACGCGTCTTCGTCTTTCTCGAGAAAGACGAATTTTCTCGGTACCATCGCGGCGTTGTTCCCCGAGAGAGACAACCACGGCGCGCAACAGTTTAAATCAATCGTCAAAAGTACGTCCATCCGCCTCGCGCGCCTGTTTTCTTCTTCATCGGCATTGTCGTCATTCTCTCCAATGAGCTTTATAAACGCGACTATTTCTTTCGCCGCGTCATTCTCGTTATTATCGCTACTGCTGCTACTACTACTACTCGTACTGATATTTTCGTCCACGAAACACAAAATCGACCGCTCGATCACGTTAGGCATCAGCGCGCACTTTTCGCACCGCTCGCGCAGAAGGCTCTCCACGCCTTCCAATTCGATGCGATGGCCGCGAATTTTTACCTGGCGATCGGATTCGATTCGTCCGAGAAGGTAATATTCGTTCGTTTTCGAATCAAAATATCCGAGATCGCCCGTCATGTAACATCTTCTTCTTTTGACGTCGTCATCGTTATTCGCACTTTTGATCCCTGCTCTGAATTGAATATCGCGAAACGCGTTTCTTCCGCGAGGAGGTGCGTTGCTTTCGAGATAGCCTTCAGGAGGAACGCCTCGGCCGTAAATGGCAATCTCGCCGACGGTGTTATCCTCGGCAACTTCCTGGTCGTCGTATTCATCATCGTTGTCCTCGTTTCTTCTATCGACGATGACGAGGGAAGCGAAAGACTCGTCTAGAGGTGTGCCAATGTTCGTCGCGCCTTTGTATCTCATTACTTCTTCTTCTTCTGACGAGGGAGTTGAAATTTTCTTACTCGTTTGGTACACCGTAGCCTCCGTGACGCCGTAGACGTTGAGTAAAGTAATTCCACTCTCTCTGAAGGAATCTTTGATCGATTTCGACATTTTTTCGCCACCGAGCGAGACGAATTTGAGGTGCATTGGAAGGAGTAAACCGTTGTCGTCGTTGTCGTCGTCCAACATGCCGCCAAACTCCCAAAAGGACGGCGTGCAACACACGTGCGTCGCTCGGCTCGCAACGAGTGCGTTTCTCAACGCGTTCCCTCCTCGCATCAACGCCGCTCTGGAAGAAAACGTCGCTATCGCTGACTTACCAACTATAGCGCTCGCGATATCTCCTATGCACGGATCAAACACGTGCGCGCTGACCAACGCGAGGATACTCGACGCGTCTAATTTTTCATTCTTCACTTTCGCCCTCGCGTACGCTTCGATGTTCTCTCTCGTTGTTTTCACGCCTTTCGGTCGGCCCGTCGTACCCGAGGTAAAGCACACGTACGCCGTCGCCGCCGCGTTGTTATTATTATTTTTTGCGGAGGAAGATGAAAATAAATTCAAATCCTCCATCGCTTTCCTCACGAACGCGTCTCTCGCTCCAACGTGACATCCTTTCGAGGACGACATCATCCTCGCGTCGTCGAGCGGCTCGCGCAACGCCGACGATTTTTCGGTCAGTATCACGAACTCTTTTCCTCCTCCTACCTTCTTCGCATCATCCTCTGATGTCAGCAGTCCCAGCGTTTCTTCCAAAAACGTTCTGTCTCGCTCGAACGCGACGGCGAAAGTGCACGGATTCCACCGCTCGTCGAATACGAGCGCTCGTACCTCTTCGCTCGTCTCCACGCACGTAAACTCGATCTCGAGTAAAAAAAGTGCCAGAATTGTCACGACGAAATATTTCGAGGAACTGTCCATGAATATCGCGCATCTTTCTTTTCTTCTTTCGATTGACTCCTCGTTTTGTGCTTTCCGCTTAACTTTCAGCGTTTGGTGAATGTTCTGACTGGTGAACAAAACCGCCAATTGCATTTCAAACCTCGTGTATTTTTGTTCCAGTTTGAACGAACACGAAGAAAACGAGAGGCTCGTTTTGTGGTTGCTCGTGTTGTTGTTGTTGTTCTTTTTCGATGCCTCCTGATGTTGTTGTTGTTGTTGTTGTACTCGTTCTTCTTCGAACGCGTACAAAGCGATGGAGGTGTCGTTCGTTACGTCTTCCGTTATCCAATGTATCATCTCGCTGAGAGAATCAGGACGACTCGTCATAAAATCCCTTCTCTGTGACCACATCATCGAAAGCAAAAAAGGGTTGTCCGCGTGCACTGCGTCTCTTTCTTTTCGAGCGCGAACGCGGGTGAACGCGCGCGCTAAGCGCGCGTCTGTTTTTAAGAAGTCTTTTCGCACTTTTTTACGTCTCTGAGAAAAATATCTTTAAAAAGTGCACATGTGTATTAAGCATGTAAAATGTATGCGTGTTTAATATGATGTAGATGATGAGTATTACGATGTGTGCAGCTCTCCATGTTCGTATCGCCAACCGTGCGGTAAAGGGCAGTCGTTGTCGAGGAGGTATTGTAAACACTCGGGGTGGTTGTTCTCGTGCGCGTAGCGTACGGCGCGAGAGTCCCAAGGCGCTTTGGCGGTTTCGTGCAAGTACTTCAAACAGTCTAAGTGGCCTTTTCTGGCTGCATACCAACACGCACATTCGTCATATTTATCATACTTACGTTCAACAAGATATTCGAGTATGTGAAGATGACCACTTAAAGCCGCCCCATTGGCAGTATACGAATTCCAAGGCGCTTTGACGGTTTCGTGTAAGTACTTCAAACAGTCTAAGTGGCCGTTCTTGGCCGCGTACTCACACGCATCTTCGTCATATTTATCATACTTACGCTCAACAAGATATTCGAGTATGTGAAGATGACCGTTTTCAGCCGCCCTATCGGCAGTTCTCGAATCCCAAGTCGCTTTCGCTTCTTCCCGTAAGTATTTGAGTACCTCGAGATGACCGTGTAAGGCAGCACTTGCACACGCAAACACATTGATAGGACACTTCTTTGCAACGCAATACTTTACCATTTCCAGATTACCTTGTTCTGCGGCCGCACAAATCGTCCTGTAATCCCACTTACACTTTTTCTCCTCTCGCGCCCACGTGAGCAACTCGAGTTTATTCGTTAGAGCAACTCTCCAGCAGAAATATGATTCGTACCACCAACTCGTCCACGACGATTTATTCTCCCGCGCAACTTCCAAAGTCGATATCGACGACATCTCATCAATATTAAACTTCTTTTTCAAATCACCCGCGCGAGATGATCTCTTCACCAACTTTCTCGTCTCACTATTCACCTCGTACAAGAATTTGATATCAGTTTGATTCAATCTCGGTAAAATATGAGTCAAACAAATATCGTCGCACTTCACGATCAATTCCCACAACAACGTCGTCATCACGCGACGCGTAGTACTAAAAGCGGAAGAAAAACCTCCGAATTACTTTTCTTTCGAGCGCGTTTCGCCCCCTTTCGGTTTTTTCTTCTTCTTCTTTGTCTTCTTCTTCGTCTTCTTTTTTCTCTCGTCTCACGAGTGAGATCTTGGAAATTGTTTTTCCTCGTTTGAGTAAAGTGGCCGTTTTTTGATTTGACGGGTCGACGATTGACGAAAAAAGAGGAAAAGAGGGACGATGAGAGGAACATTTTCTGCATTTTTTCACATTTTTTCGTAAAAATAATTTAAACCCTAAACTCTAAACCTCCTTTTTTTCTTCTCTCAAGTGTTTTCCGTCAAAACTTTCTCTCTTGGGAAACGAAACGCGGCTATCACTTTACTTCAGAGAGATCAAGGTCGCCTTTCGCGAGAGAGAACACACACTATACAAAAGCACACACACATCATCATGAACACCATTGGCACGATGGGTCATCTGTTGAAAAGAGAGGAGAATACTGGCGAACGTCTCTCTTTATTAGAGGAAGAAAAGACTTTGGCAACATTACCATTAAAGACGAGCCGCGGGAAGATTTCATCCTCCTCATCCTCGAAAACGAAAAGCGTTGGATTCATCTGCGCGTTATCTCTCGGCGCGTTCGCTTTGAGCGCTTCTTCGTCGAGTAAAAAGAATAGCGGCGCGTATAACATCGACGCGGCGTTCAAATCTGGCTCTCCGATGTCTTTATTGGGCGTTTCCGATCAAATCGATGTCATGAAAAGTTTGATCGTGGACACGTGCGGGAAATCCGCCCTGCGTGACTACGAGAAGACGTATTCCTTGTTACCGGGAGAAAAGGCAGCGTCGGAGATGGGCGAGAGAGAAGAAGAAGGAGACGATAAGAAATACGCCAAAGCGGACGCGTTTTTATCCAAATTAAAGAATGCGAACGGAGGAAAGAAGGAGGATCAAGAGGACGACGACGAAGATTTAGAAATCGATTCCTCGAAAAACACGGATACGTTTTTGCGAGAGTTCAACGACATGCAAAAACGGATGAAGGAGACGAAGAAATTCGCGAACGAAGAAGAGGATGATTTGGAGGAGGCAAAGGAGGATTCTTCTTCGGACGGGGAGCGAACGGTGGAAGAGCGAGAGGACGCGAGGTTCGAGAAGAAGTTGACGAAGACTTTGGCCAAAGACGATATCGACGAAGAGGACGAAGAAGAGAAAAAGCACCGACCCCAATCATCGAGGAAGAAGCAATCGTCGTCTTCGGATCAGAAAAGCAGCAGCCGCAGCAGCGCTTCTGAGGACGAGGACCATCGACGTCCAAGCAAGAATTTTTCCGGGTACAGGGAAAAGTTTCACTCGGACGCCGACGACGAGGAGTTCGTGGAGAGAGAGACGGAAAGAGACGAGCGACGATCCGTCTCTTCCTCCTCTTCTTCTTCTTCTTCTTCTTCTTCTTCTAGAGACAACAACAACAACAACCAGAGAGAACGTTTGTACGAACGCAAGAGCAGCAGCGGCGATAAAGACGACGACAAGTCTACTTACGCCTCCAAAGGCGCTCGACGCATGTTGTTGGAAGAAGCGTTGCCAAACGCATCCGAAGAGAAAGAGTTGGTTGAAGTCGCCGAGGAAGAGATCAAGCACACCGGGGTGTTCGCTTTGTTGCAAAAAATGGTTGGCGGCGAACAATCGAGTCAAGATCCGGTCAAGCCGGGACAAATGCCGCAGTTGGGTTTACCGCAGCAAACGAAGATGTTGTCGAAGAAGAATAAGAAGAAGTCGACGACGAAGAAGGGAGACTTAAACGTTGCCGCCGGATTGGGCAAATCCATGGGCGTTCACGTCGATGAAGAAGTCGACGACGAAAACGAAGGCGACGAAGGAGAAGAAGAACAAATGAAAGAAGAAGAAGAAGAACATGAACAACAAACCGAAGAACAAACTCGAACCGATAAGGTGTTAAAGCTCGCGCAAGACGGCGAAAAAGCGTTGGAACGCGAAGCGATTGAGAAAGTCTACAAAGGCGACGGCTCCAAATCCAAGAAGAAATCTGCGTTGGAGATCCAACGAGGCGAGACTTCTTCTGATATGAGCGAAACGGACGAAGAAGCTTTGGAGATTGAGAACGGCGCCGCGGATAAGTACTACGACGTCACGAAAGTCGAACACTTGGCGCAAGAAACGCTCAAGAGAAATATGGGTGGTTCCAAAGGTGAAGCGTCCATGGGCGAGCAGCAGCAAACCATCAACACGAAAGCGTTGGAGGAAGCCATCGGGAGAGCGGCGAACCAATCGCCGGACATCACCAGAAAAGAGTTGTTTTCCACCTTGGGACGCAAATCCAAGGAAGAGTTTGTCAACGCCGCGCGATTGAAGAAACTCGTCGAGTTGAAACACATCGCGACGACGTGCAAACCGACGCTCAGCGACGGCGGTAAAGCCATGGAACGTGCGAAAGAAGCGGCGCAACAAGCCGCCATGAAAGTCAAGCAAGCCGCGGCGAGAAGAGCGGAAGCGGAAGCGAACTACGAGCACTCGCAAGAAGTTGCGAAAATCGCCGCCCAAAAAGTCGACGACATCACCGAACTCGCGCAAAAGAAGATCCAAGAAGTTCAAGAAGTTGCCAAGAGAAAAGTGCAAAACGCAAAAGACATTTCTCGATTAGCCGGACGTAAAGTCGAAGACGAGTTTGACATGCTTGGGAAAACCAAGGAAGATTTCAACTTGCACGTGCAACACGCGATGAAATCAGTCGAAGCCGCGAAAGAAGCCGCTTCGTCGGCGTTGGAAGAGACGAAGAAGAAGTCCCACACGGCCAAGCAACGCGCCGCGGCGCTGGAAGTTTCATTGGCGAAGGAATACGAAGAGGCGAGAACCGAGCGCGAAATCGAAGAGAAGAAGTTGGCAAAGGCGGAAGCGCAAGCGGAAGCGGCGGAGACGGAGAGAGAACAGAAAGTGTTGGAAGCGCACCAAAGACAGATGGAAATCGAAAAGGTTGCCAAGGAGAGACAGTACAAGTTGGAGGAGGAGCAAAGACAAATGGAAGAGGCGAAGAAGCGCTCGATGGCGAAGAGCACGCAATACCGCACCTCCGCGGAGGACGCGTTGGAAAAGTTGTCCGTGATTGATTTTAATAACAACAAGGATAGCGACGACGTGGCGCGAATCGGGTTTGGCGAGGAAGACATCGCTTCTGGGTACCCCGACGACGACGAAACGCAAATGGCCATGGGCGGCGCGTCATCCTCGGATGGTGATGGATTCGATCCGTGGACCCGCAAGTAATAATAAAAAATCTGACTAACCGCGCGTCAAAGTCGGCAAACAAAGTTGTACTAAAACCGAGGAGGAGGAAGGAACAACCTCCTCGGAAAAGAAGAAGGAAAAGAGAAGAGTTACACACATCTACACGTTTTAATTATTTATATATATATATATTATCTACTGATAAACACGACACACGTATGTGGTATCACTACGCTTTCGAACTGAACCCAATGCTGCAAAAATTCAAAAACCCTAAATATCGGTGTCTAAGTTCCCCCTCAAAATTCAAATGTCTCGTCAGTATAATTGAGTAAAAACCGCACGAAATACTCTACCACATCTCTTCGTTTTGCGCGTTAAAAGACTGAGTTCAACATGGAGAGGAACGATGATACCGTCGTCCCTTTCCCTCCTCCAAATCCTCCTCTGGGCGTCGTTTCAAGGTAAACATAGGAACAATTCACATTCTTTTCAATCGATCCGTTTCAAAATTTGAATTTTTCCATTCTTCGTTCCTTTCCTCTCTGTCGCTTCTCTCTGTATTATTACTCACGCCGCTTTGGGGAAACTATCGCATCTTCTCTCTCTCGTTCTCTTTAAACGCATCATCAGGGTACCTCTGGGCGCACAACCGATGAACAATAACATCAACAATAATGGACAAACGACGCAAATCAAATCCGCGTTAAAATCCACCTCCCGGTCTCTCGTGTACAGACAAAACCAACACCAACACCAACAGATGGAAAACATGAACGAACAACAAAGACGAGTGTCTTTCCAATCCGGACGCCCACCGGTGGTGGAAGGAGGCGCGAGATTAGCGCAACTGCGAGCGGCGAGGAAACGAGCGGCGCAACAGAAAGCACAAGAAACATCGTCGAATACTAATGGCCAAGGGAATAAGTTACCCTTTGGGACCTCTTGGGGGAATCAAACGGACCAAGCGGGAGCGCAAAGAAGGCGACATCAAAATCTAACCCAACATTCGTCGATGTCATCTTCGCGAATGGAACGGTTACGGAAACGAAAAGGCACCGGGCGACAAGTGAAACCGAGACCGTTCGTGTTGGTGATGAAAGCGCCCGCGGAGAGTTTGGGGAGAGCAGCGCTTCCGGATGGAGGAGCGAAGAAAAGACGAACGGCGATGGTGGTCGAGGAGTTGGATGGGACGAATTTTACTGGTGAGGGCGAACACTCGGCGGCGGCATCGAGAGACGGCGATCGAGCCGGGTCGTTCGCCGAGAACGAAGGATTTGCCGGGTACGATTTTAACGGGAACAGGACGGCGCAACCGATGTTTCGACCGAAGAGTCCGCACGCGAAAGGACAACAACAGAGAAAAGTTTCGATGGAGATGAATTCGCAGTTACGATTGCTTCGCGAGCAGCACATGCAAGAAGGCGGAGTGTTAGCCGAAGCTATCGAAGAGGAGAGACTGAAGAGAGAGCAAATGGAATTAGAGAAACGACGAGAAATGTTACGCAAGAGCAGCATGGGGAGCGGCGGGGAGGTGACCAACACGCCGATGGCTGCGGAAGCGCTGGTGAACATGTTCAACATCCCGGGACGAGAAGACGAAGCTATTTTGCATCAAGACAGTCCGGATTGGCAAGGCGTCTCGCACATGGGGGCAGCAGGCGGTCAGTCGCAACCGCAAGTGCAACCGGTGGGAATGTTGAACGAAAACTTGAACAACGACGACGACGAGTTTGGCGGAGGATTCGAAGCCGGCGACGACGACTTTGACCAAGAAGATTTAGTAGGCGGTCAATTCGCTGACGACCGCGCGTTCGATGAGGAAGGATTCCCTATTCGCAAACCTAGAGGTGAAGCGCACAAACGCTTGCGCGAAGAAATGGCCAGAAGAAAATCTTTAGCCTTTGGCGGTTTACAAACCATCGTCGTCGAAGATTTAACAGGCGGCTCACAAAAGGTGCGCAAAAGTTCGCGCCAAAGACAAAAACCGTTGGAGTATTGGCGAGGCGAGAAGAAGGTGTACGAGCGCGTCCATGGATCGTTACCGACCATCAAAGCCACGCAACGGCAAACCCGAAACAAAATGTGGCCAAGAAAAACGCCCGGAGGCCCGTCGGAAACATTCAGGGTGCTCAAATTGAGACCGACGGAACAGTTCAACAAAATCGGCGCCGAACGACGAGACTCGTTGGATCAGTTGATGACCGCCAGAAACGGCGCTCCTTTGCACGATTCCGACGCCGAAGATGAGGAAATCTGGGACGTCGATGGCGTCGAGTTTGATCAACACGGTCGCAGGATAAAAACGTTCGCCAAGACCCCGAAAGAGTATTACGGACGAAACGGTCGCGCGACGCCGAATTACAACAACAACAACAACAACAACAACAACAACAACATGAACAACAACGGGAGCGGGAAGAAGAAGCGTGGACGACCTCGAAAGAATCCAACAGTACTCGTCGATGAAAACGACGACGACGACGGACAGCAACAACAACAACACCAAGAGGAAGAACAAAACGAACAAGTCAGAGGGAAGCACATCCGACTGGCGCCGGACACGGACGACGAAGACGAGGAAGACGAAAGAGACGACGAGCTCGAGGAAAATACGCGAAGGAACTCTGAAGCGATTCATAATACTAACCACGACGACGACGACGATCAAGAAGCCGAAAAGGAAGCGAACGAAGCCGCTCGCATGGCGGAGTTGGAGCTCGAAGAAGAGAGAGAAGAAGAGGCGAGAAAAGCGTCGAAAGCGAAGGAGGATTTGATCATGGAAGCGGAACAAAAGGCCGCGATGGAGTTGAAAATCACGCAAGAGGAGATTCCAGAGGAGGAGGAAGAAGAGGAGGAAGAAGACGACGAGGAATCGAGAGCGTTGAAGAAACGACTGGCGGATGCGGAAGCCGAGCTCGATGCGCTCGACGCGGCGAACGAAGCGGCGAGGAAGATGTTAGATCAACACGACGAACGAGACTCTTTAGAAGAAGACGGGAACGGCGATGCCCTGCCGCCTTCTACTGCACGCGAGAAAGACGGGCAGGCGAAGGTTGAAGAGGAGAAGACGAGCCGGTTTTCGATGTCTCTCGAGGCAAACAAAGGTGTATTTTACGACGAAGAGGCGGATAAGGATTTAATAGAAAACGATCCAGCGATTAAGAGCGGGTCGATTAACTTGGAGGAAGATTTGGATGACGGCGATGATGATGATGACAACGAAGACGACGACGATGAAGAGGATAGAGATGTTGCCGCCAAAAGAGATTCGCTTTCTTCAAAATCGGAAGAAGAAAACGACCGACGAGATAACGACGCCTTGGCGATTCCCATGGACCTCGACGAATAGATAATATATACACAGAATAGTATTAAACTTGATTAATAAGCATTTGTAAATTCTAATACATGAGTATTAAACTTCTCTTTAAGTTGAAATAACTACGTAGTATGTGTGTATTATGCGCTAAAAACTCTTCTATACTCTCTACAAGCTGAAACTATATCGCTCGCATTTCGCGCCGAGCTCTGAAATCGTCGCCACGCACTCAGTCGTTAAAGAGAACGTCAACTCGTCGTCGTCGTCGTCGTCAAAATTTCTACCACTACTAATGCCAGCAGTGACGTGCGAAAACTTTCCGCCCGGTCGTCGACTGCCACCATTCTCTTCGTCCAATAAAGTTCTATTTCCATCCACGACGCTCCCGTCCCAGTCTAAATACTTGGAATCCACCGTTCGATGTCTCGTGACAACCTTGACCAACTCACCTTTATTACCACCTTCGGAAGGTAACTTGGACGTCGTCAACGTCACGTCGGCTAAGTTTTCAATCAGTAATTGCATCGTCCCGCGCTCTCTGTCGTCCTCGTCTAAGAATCCATCCTCGACATCCTCCGCCGCCTGGCACCCCGTCACTAAAGCCACATTCTCCATCGCTCTCAACCGCACGAGGAACCGCACGACCGCTTTCTCGCTCGTTCTCGCCGCTAACACGTCCAACGAGTCGATAAAAATACTCGCACCACCATTTCTGCTACACTCTTCCATCGTTCTTCCGATAGTATCGTCTCCGACCGTCCCCGATACCTTCTTCGCGATCAAATCATACAAACCATCTAAACTCGACGTTGCACTCGAACGCGCGCCATTCACCGTAAACACATTCTCCTCCTTTTCGTCTTCTTCTTCTTTATCATCGTCATCGTTGAAATTAAACGCCATTGGTGTCGACCAACAATCGATGGATTCGATCCCAAATTTTTCCTTTTTTTGGTACAAAAATTCAGCTTTTTTCCTCCTCAAGTGCGGACTGATTGAAGTTTCGAACGGTTTCATCGTTTCCACGAACACTATTGCAGCTCTTTTTCTTTTCGATGTCCTCGAGCTGCTCGTTTTTGTTGTTTTCGTCGCGTTCCTCTCGTTCTTCGTATCCTCGTCTTTGTTGTTCTCATCATCGTCAGAGTCCTCCTCGTCTTCGTTCTTTTTGTCGTTGCGTTGGATTTTGAGGCATTCGTGCACGAAATGCGCGAAGAGAAACGCCGTCGGGCTGTCCTTTACGGACACGAGATGGACGTGCGAGGAAAAAGGCAGAGGAGAAGAAGAAACGGAATGCAACGTTTTCGTTGCTGAAATTCGAACGTTTAAAGCTTCATTCATTATGTTCTTTGTCTTCTTCTTCTTGGAGAAGTGTTCCGTAGAATTTCTGAGGCGAAAAGCAACAGTGCAACACGTATTTACGATAATACAATAATAACAATAATGATAATAACACTAACAGGAAGGAAGGAAAGAGACGGATGAGAGAGCAGCTCGAAATGTTACTAGTCTTGTTTGCTCTTTTGACTCAAAGTTTCGTTGATTTCGTGAAAGTCGCTTTGACCGACGAGCGCGATTATGTTCCCGGTTTTGGTATCCGACGGAGATTTTCTGCCCCCGCCCGTGGTTCTTCTCGCCGGCGAAGCGAACGTGTGATGAAGAAGAGCGGCGTTGGTATTCTCATCGTCGTGGACGCCTCCCCTGTTGTTTGAGTGTACGAAGGCTTTTTCTCTCGTCTCCGGACGCATTGGTGAGACGTACACGTTCCCGGCGCCTGCGGTTCCTTTCACCTCCCGTATGGGGGATTTGAGCAACGCTTCCGAATCGAAGTGAACTCGAGATCGGTTCGGCGTGCTTTGAATGGCAGTCATCGTCGTCCCTGCTGCTTTTGGTCGTTTCGGCGTCGACGTCATTTTTGTCGTCGTTGTTGTCGTCGTCGTCGTCTTTTGCGATTTTGTCGTGAGCGCGTCGTCAGAATTTCCTCCTCCTGCTCCTCCTCCTCCTCCTTTTCGTAACTGCAACATGAACGGCCTGACGTTCGGGACAAACTGCTTGTTGTAAAACGCGATGATATCGCCGCGACTGACGACTTCCAACCCGGGATTGGTCACCGTTAATGGGCAGCTCCAAAACACCTCTTCCACGCACTGCGGTTGTTTGTGGTATCGATACACGATGTCTTTGAATTTCACGTTTCGATCTTGTTCGCTGGATGCGATTTTGCACGCGCCGTAGATGGACGCCAAGATGATTTGATCGAGATGTCGATTGTACAGCAGAGAGGTTTTTTCAAACACGACGAATTCGCAGATTTGGAACGCGCGTCGGGTGACTTCTTGGTTGACGTGGAGCCGGGCACAAATATCAGCTAAACGCACGGCGGCTAATCGGAGGACTTTGGCGAAAAAAACGTCCAAGGAGGCTTTCGCGCGACGCTTTTCGTCGTCGATTTCGAAATCATCGTCGTCGTCGTCGTCTACGGCGTACTTGTCTGGTAACGGTAACGGTATTTTCGCACCAACGCCGGGCGAGGAAACCGCTCGATTATACTGCTGCTGTTGCGCGTGCGCAATCCCACTGATTCGCTCTACGTCTGAGGACGATGATCCCATGTTCGCGTTATCGGACGCTCGTCTCGCCGGAGTTGAAAACGCCGTAAACGCGCTTGTTTTCAAAGGGGAAAATGCGCTCATATGGCCACTACCAATAATAGTCGTCGTTCGAGGCGGCGAACGCAACGCGGTATGTGCCATTTGTGCCACATCTAACGCCTTCTTCTTCTCTTCATCAATCGGAGAGTCATCATTCGAGTCTCCTCCTCTTCCTCCTCCTCCTTTCCCGAGAACATTGCGATCGAATTGTTGCATATGCGTTAACGATCGCGCTGTGTGGTGTTTTGAGAGCGGTTTGGTGACTTTTTGCCCGGATGCTAACGTGCCACCGAGAAGTACGGCGGCGATTTGATTGGCGCTGTTTGAGTGGATGTCGTTGTTGTCGTTGTTGTTGTTGTTGTTCGTAATATTATCTTCGCTCTTTGCAGCAGCAGCAGCAGCAGCGGCAGCAATCGCAGCGGTCTCTCCGATGTTCTTCTTCTTCGCGCCGCTCTTCGTCGTCGCCACGCGCAAAAGTGGATACAAACTCGAATCTTTTTTCCAGCTTAACTTTTCTAACATAGACTCTTCGATTCGACCAAAGTACGCTCTAATTTCTCGCGGCATTTCCGGTCTCGATCTCACGAACGGCTCGATGCCGTTCAAAACATCAAACGCGTTTAAACCAATCGCGTTGGGAATAGCTGGAAAGCGCAACGTAATCGCGCGATTACCGCCATTCCCGGTGAAACTTGGACCGACGTCGTAGATTCCACTACTCGTGCTCAAATGGACTCCGTTTCGCGCGACGGAAACTACCTCGACGGATAAGGCGACGACTACTTCGACGAATCGTTTCGAGTCCACGAGCATCGATATCGCACGCTTCGTCGAATCAGAGATGGTGTTTGCGTTCGTCGTCGTCATCGTCGTCGTCGCCTCCATGCGATTGATTTCGTCTCTCAAAATCGCTCGAAAGAAGTATTTGAACACGGCCAAGGCATCCGTCGCCCTGTTGTCGACGATGTTATCGAGTGATTTCGAAACGTTGCCTCGCTTCGCAGCGGCGTTGAGATTTGTGAACGCATCTTCGCGAGTGAGCGTGTTGCACTTGGTAATCATACGCTCGGCGCGCGCGTACGCGTCTTGGAGTTTATCTTTGTCGTTGTTCTTTGTTCGGATGCATTCGCGGAGTAAACGTAAAGTCTCGTCGTTTTGCTGCGTGTTATCAACGTTGTTTGATGATGGCGAAACGATTCGATCGATCCATTCGACGCCGTACATGACGTTTGAAATCGGCGTGTTTTGAACGTTGTTATAATCAACCGCCACGCCGGCGACAGTTTTATTGAACCCGGCGTACGGCGATTGCGGCGTAGGCGGAATAAAAGTCCCCCCGATGTTGTTAGTAGTATTCGTCGCAGCAGCGGTAGTAGTAGCAGCAGTAGCTACTGCTACAGCTGCTTCCACCGCGGATCCGGTTCGAAACGTGAAACTTTTATCCTTCTTGTGCATCGGCGTTGCGGCTCGCAGTCGCGCAAAACCAATCGGTTGTTCTCGCAAATCGCCTTTGAGCACATCAAACGGCGCGGGAAGATTTTTCTCTCGTTGCTTCTCCTCATCTATTTCTTCTTCCGCTAAAAGGAACGGCACGTACAATTTCTCGTTGATTGCGCGACATCCGAATTTCTCTCTCACCGCTTCCACGTACTCGCGTTCAAAGATATCCGAAGCTAACTTGACGTTCTCCATCGCCGTCTTATTCTTCTTATTCTTCTCGAAATACTTCTTTCTCAACGTGTTCTTCTCTTTCAAAATAGATTCGTGCAACTTTTCGATGTTCTTCAACATTTTCTGACAGCTCGCGAGCTTCGTCTTGCTCGATCGACACAAAGATTCCAGCGCCAAAGGCTCGCCGGTTTCCGGATCCTTTTCCGTCATCGAGAGCATGTTTTCCAAGCTCGTTCTTAAACACGTTTCCGGGGCATTGGTTAACGCGAACGCTTGAATCGCGACGAGAAGGTGAAACTGCTCGTACAAATTCGGTACTCCTCCCGCGTGTGTGGTATGGGACGAGACTTTTTTGTTGTTGCTCTCTCTTCTTTCGGCCTCTTCTTTTTTAATCGTCTCTTTCTTTTCCGCGTACGTGCCTTTCCTCTTTTTATGTCTCGAGGACAACATCAGCTTTGGTTTCTCTTTCGCTTTCTTGTCG
This sequence comes from Bathycoccus prasinos, assembly GCF_002220235.1. Lineage (NCBI taxonomy): Eukaryota > Viridiplantae > Chlorophyta > Mamiellophyceae > Mamiellales > Bathycoccaceae > Bathycoccus > Bathycoccus prasinos. Next base: position 330,725 of record NC_023993.1, on the reverse strand, counting down.
TCGCCGTCCTCCTCGTTATCCTCGTCTTCGAACAAGCTCGTACCTAATTTCACTTTCGTCAACGAAAACGCGTTCCACGCGAACCGACAATACGCTCGTCCCAACGTTTCGTCCACGCGAAAGTGCGTCTTACAAAACTGCTCGAACTTTGTCGCGATGACTTTGCTAAACGCGAACGACGCTCGCAAATTATCCATGCCTAAAAATTGCTCCAATCGTTTCATTTCGGCAATTTCCAAGTCCTCGGAATCATCCGCGTTGAGTTTCGGAGATTTCGTTTTTCTCGTCGGCGCTTTCTTCGTTTTTGTATCCTCGTCGTCCTTCTTGTCCTCGGTTTTCTGTCTCTTCCTCGCGTTTTCATCTCCGTCTTCGCTCTCGTCCTCGTCCTCGTCCCTTTCATCTCCTTTCAAAAGAGGATGTTTCGTTTCCTCCCTCAAAATCTTCCTCAGCGGTTTGGCGCACACGCACGCGAAGGTCCGACACGCGGTGAAGAAATCCGCCGCGTTCACGCGAAAATGAATCAAAACGTCCCCTAAATTTTTCTTCACGAAGTACTCGTTTGTGTGTGCGTGAGATGTGAGTACGACGTACGCGATGACGCAATGCCACAGGTTTTTCGTCTATATATCAGAGAGAGAGTTCGTTAGAGAGATCAATTCAGAGAGAGAGAAAAGAAATAAAAGCAGCGCTTAATGAAACGTTCTTCGAAAGAGAGAGAGAATGTGTATAAATAAAAACGCACCACGCCATCGCTCGCTTCTTTTTCTTCGCCTAGAATCTCTCTCGCTCGTAAAGACGGGAAGCAGACTCGTTCGATTTTCGAGGCGAGATGTGTCAACGACGCATCGATTGGATGCAAAAATGAATCGATTTTAGATTCATCTTTTTCTTCTTCATCGTTTTCCTTCTCTGGGAGCTTCTTTTTCTTCATCTCTCTTCTGACTCTTCTCTGCCGTAAAGGTCGAGTTTTGAATAATTCGAGAAAGAGAGAGGAGGCGTTCGTCGCGAAAGGCGAGTAGTTTATTATTCGCGCGCAGTAAATTACGTTTGTATCTGCTTTTAATGAGGAGAGATTTTGGCGGGAAAAAAATCTGATGCATTTTCACACGCAGGCAGAAGAGAGTAAGAAGTACGTACTAAGAATTTAGGGTGTAAGTCTGTATTTCTTACTCAAATTGAGCCCGATGAGTGCGTATTTCTTACTCGTAAGTGCTTCGTTCTTACTCTTTAATAATGAGTCTGTATTTCTCCCCTTCGTAACTCCCTTTTCTCCTCAGAGAATAAGACGTTACTAAGATGTTGCTGTCGTCTTCTTCTTTCCTCCTCCCGACAACAATCGCTTCTCGGAGGAAAAAAGGAAGAAACAACAGCAGTAAAAGAAACGAGGTGAAATGCTTTTCGTACGCTTCTCATTCCTCCTCCTTTTCGCCGTTCAAATGTCCCACGTGCGCAAAACCGTTGACGAAGCACTCGATGGCATTACGCTGCCCAAACGAGCACTCGATAGATATCGCGAGAGAAGGATTCGCGCACTTACTGACGACAAGAACAGTAACAGGAGATACTCGAGAGATGGTACAAAGCCGGAAACAGTTTCTCGACTCTAAAACGTTTGATTTTCTCTTCGAAGAGAAACTGAAACGAGAAGTGCTGGAGGCGGTGTCTCGATGCCTTGAAAGCGAAGAAAAGGAGGAAAACGCTGACGATGAGAAGAGCAATGGTATAAAGAGTAGCAACAGCGAGAAGAGCGAGAAAACGCAACATCATCCCGAGGATGGGAATACTAATAGTGGCTTTAAAGTTGGTCCTCGACGGAAAAAATTGGAGGCGAAGAAACGCGCGCGAGCGGAACAAGCGCTCGAGATGAACAATAAGAGGAAAGAAGAAGAAGAGGCGGAAGAAGTGGTTTTTGTTACGATTGCAGACATCGGGTGCGGCGACGGGTACTGGTTGGAGAAGATTTCGAGGTGGTTGGTGTTTGGGGAAAACGATGAAGTCGTATCGCTGCGCGAAAGAGCGAGGAAACGGAACGTTCGATTTAGATTTATCGGCATCGACGCGAGTAAAGAAGCGGTGAGAGTCGCGGCGAAACGAATGATGATAACTACTGCTGCTAATGAAGATGAAAGAATTTTAGAAGAAAAAGTAAACGGGGCGGAATTCTTCTTTGCCGTTGCCGACGCGAACGACGTGCCGATGGAAGACGACAGCGTCGACATTTCTTTGAGCGTCTTTGCGCCTCGAAACGGAAAAGAAATCGAAAGAACGATGAAAGAAAAAGGCACGTTCCTCGTCGTCTCTCCGTCGCCTTTGCATTTACAGGAGTTGCGCTCGAACGAGGCGAAAGAACGCGGGGTTATTTGTCTCAACATCGAAGACAACAAATCCGAACGCGTCGAAAAGCAACTCAAAGAATTGACGTCCTTAGCGCCAATTGAAAGTAGTAGTCGTAGTGATAGTAATAGTAGTAGCGAAATCATCGAACGCGCCGTTCCGATGTCTTCGCAAGACGTTCAACTCCTCCTAAAAATGGGCGCGTCCGGGTTCCACCAAACAGATGCGTCCTTAAATGCCGCGCGCAACTATTGGAACTCGAACAACACCGTGGCGAAAACAAGCGCTTCAGCGAGCGCAGAAAGAGGAGGAGGAGAAGGAGTAGGAGTACACGAAGAACCGCCGCATAGGAAGGTCACCCTGAGCTTCCACGTCCGCGCGTTTTCAAAACAGAAATAAACAGAACAAGAGGGCAACAACTAGACCTGTGATGACAGAGGAGTAAAGTAGTAGTGTTACAGCGAGAGAAAAAGAGAGAGAGCTAAAGAGATCTTCTTCTCGCCGCATCATTAATGTCGCTTTCGCGTATTTTCTCACATTTTCCAAGTGGTAGACGTCACAAAAAACGAGAATTTAAGCGCGATAAGACACCATTCACACCACCATTTTTTATACGAAACAAGGTTTACTTTCTTTCTCCGTTACGCGCACGACACGCACACCTGCGCTATACAGCCCATCTTTGCGTTCATCTTCTTTGCGGTCGTCGTTTGTGCATCTCTTATCTCTTCTTCTTCTTGCTCGGATTACTCGTTGGCGGCTCCCCCACGGGAAAGATTCCACGACGAGAAGATTATTCATGAGCACGAAACGAACAGCCTCGGAGGTTCTCAAAGACGCGAGGAAACTCGTCGTCGAACGGATGAAACGAGGAGGAGTACACAGAGGAGAAGACGTGGTTGCAAAACAACAAATTCGCTCGAATAAGAAGGATTTTTACGGAGCACAACAGACGAGTACGAGTAGTAGTAGTACTACTCCTACCAGCGCGTTTGGTCGGATCGAAAACGCGAGGAAGACTTTGAACGAGTACTGGTCGTCTTTTAGTAGCAGTAATAGTAAATTGAGCAGAAGGACCCAACAACAACCTTTGAATCAACAAAATCATCCGACGACGGAAGCGGAAGCGGGAGTAGAGGGAGGCGGTTCCTCGGCGCCGTCGTCGTATTTCTTTAACCCGTACTGGCAAAAAACCGAGCAAGTGATCGATTACGCGACCATAGATGCGGTGGCCAGAGCGTATAAGAAACCACCGAACCCGATTAGTTCTTTACGTCACGCCGGGGTGAAATTTCCGAACGTTTTGTTTCATCCGGCGACGTTGAGATGGTACAAGGAATATTGGATGTGTTTGTACGAGAAAGTGTTTTTAGAGAAGCCTTTTTTAGCCGCCTTGGCGACGAGTGTGTTTAAATGCGTCAGTTCAGACGCGTTCGTCCAAATATTCGTGGAAGGGAACACGCATTTGGATTATCAGAGGGTTGGGTGTTTCTTCGCGCTCGGCGTGGCGTACGTAGGCGCGTTTCAGTACTCTTTGTACAATCACATGTTGAAACCGCTGTACGGGGTGATGAAACCAAAGATGGGGATCCCAGGCGCGACTGGGGCAATCGTTGCCGCGGATCAACTCTTCGTCGCGCCTTTTGTATACTTTCCAACGTTCTTGGCGATTAAGATGTGGTCGGAAAACAAAACCAGCGCGGGAGAGTTTTACGGGACTTTGAAAACGTTATGGAACGATACGGTGTTTGAAACCATGCGCGCTTTGTGGATCGTCTGGGTACCCGCGCAAATGTTCAACTTCTGGGTCGTTCCGAGGCACTTGACGATTCCGTTCATGAACATCGTCGGGTTCGGGTGGAACGGGATTTTGTCCTTCGTTCACGGACAGAGGAAGATTTTAGACGCCAAGGAGAGGGAGGAGGCGAAGATATTCGTGGAAAAAATGTCGCCTTTGTTGAGCGGAAGCAGAGAGGCGCATCCTTCTATTTCTTCTTCTTCTGAAGAAGAAAAAGCAAAAGAACGAGGCGAGGAAAAGAAAGAGGACGGATTAATCGCCGGCTTGATGGATTCTCAAGTGTCGACGAAACCACTTTTACAGTCGGAGCCGGAGGAGGAAGAGCCGGCCCCCGAGAACGAACCGCGAGAACAAGACGCGCAACAATAGAGAAATATAAACATGTGCATATAGAATTAGTCCGCAAATAGAATAACGATCGATATAGATTGATTGATCGATAGCAAGCAAACGCTTTTGTATTTTTATGTGATGTAGATGAAATGTACCAGTAAGTAGTAATGAAGAAAATATAATTTTTACACAAGGCGTCGTTAAGTTGATCAAAAACGGCGAGAGCGTCAAAGGCGTTGCCGCCTCTATCTCTCTCTCTCTTTCAATCGCGTCTACAGACCGTCCATCTTCTTGCCTAAATCCGAGGCCGTTCGCCCGTCGCCGGAGGTGATCGTGTCCTTAAACGAACCCCCACCTGGAACCATCGGTAACACGTGCTCTTGGTGAGGCACCATGATGTCCAACAAGTACGGCCCCGGCGTGTTCACCATGCGTTCAATCGCGCCTTTCAATTCGCTCATTTTCGTCACTCTCTCCGCGGGGACGCGGAATCCTTTTGCGATGGTCACAAAGTCTGGGAAAATCATCGACTCGTCTTTCGTTTCGTGGTACTCTTCGTGGTCTGGAGACCCTAAGTACGTGTGTCCTCTATTCGATTTATAAAATCGGTCCTCCCATTGTACGACCATGCCTAAATATTGGTTGTTCAAAATGAAGCATTTGACCGGCAACTGCTCGGCGTGCAACGTCGCCAACTCTTGAATGTTCATGACGAAGGACCCGTCGCCGTCGATATCGACGACAACTTTATCCGGTCTCGCGGCGGCGGCACCAATAGCTGCGGGTAAACCAAAGCCCATGGAACCTAAACCACCGCTCGATAACCAATTTCTCGGTTCGTCGAACAAATAGTGCTGCGCGGCCCACATTTGATGCTGACCGACGCCGGTGGAAATCACCGCCTCGCCGTTGGTCACTTCGTACAACAACTGAATAGCCGCTTGCGGTGAAATCTCGTCGTTTTGCAAGTTTGGCATCGGGAATGGGTGCAACTTCTTTTGTTCGTTGCATTCGTTTCGCCAGGCGGAAAAGTCCGGTAAGTTTGTCTCTCTGCTCATTTTCTCGTTCAACAATCTCAACGCCGGTTTGATGTTTGAAAAGATGGAACAGTGCGGTTTTTTGTTCTTGCCGATTTCAGCCGGGTCAATGTCCACGTGCACGATGGACGCGCGAGAGGCAAAAGCGTCTAATTTACCAGTCACGCGATCGTCGAACCTAACGCCAAAGGCCAACATTAAATCGGCGTTATCGATGGCGTAGTTCGCGTACACCGCGCCGTGCATACCCAACATGCGCAAACTCAAATCGTCGCTCTCCGGGAACGCGCCTAAACCCATCAATGTCGAGCAAATCGGAATCCCAGCCTGTTTTGCAAACTGTGTCAGTTCGTCGGAGGCATCCAAGCAACCGCCACCGGAATAAATCACCGGCTTCTTCGCATTCTTGATCATCTCCATGACTTGGTCGATTTGCGGCGAACTCGGCGGAATCGGCAATCGAGACAAGTACCCGTTCAAACTCACTTTCGGCGACCAATACGGCACGCTCATTTGCTGCTGCACGTCTTTCGGGATGTCCACTAAAACCGGTCCGGGTCTTCCGCTCGCGGCTAAGAAAAACGCCTCGCGAATAATCCTCGGAATCTCCTCCACGTTCATCACCAAATAGTTATGTTTCGTAATCTGCCTCGTAATCTCCACGATCGGCGTCTCTTGGAACGCGTCCGTACCAATCATCGCTCTCGGTACTTGACCGGTAATCGCAACCATCGGCACCGAATCCAACAACGCGTCCGCTAACCCGGTGACTAAATTTGTCGCGCCCGGTCCACTCGTCGCGATGCACACGCCAATTTTCCCGGTGGCCTTTCCGTACCCTTCCGCGGCGAAGACCTCGCCTTGTTCGTGTCTGCACAACACGTTCCTGATCCCAGTCGTCGAACGCGTCAACGCTTGGTGAATCTCCATCGACGCGCCGCCTGGATACGCGAACACGCAATCCACGCCTTCTCTTTCCAACGCTTCGACCAAAATATCCGCGCCTTTCCTCGGCTCGTCGGCGGCGAATTGCGATACAAAGGTTTGATCCGTCGGGCGTTGCGAGGCCAAATTTTTCATCTGCGACGTCGACAACTGCATCTCGGTGAACTGCGACGGGGAGATAAACGCAGGCGTGAGATCAGATTGGCGTCCTTGAGACGAAGGTGGTTCGGAGACTGCTTTATTTTGCAAAGCTTTCGCCCCTCTTAATTTTTTCTCGCCCGCACCGTTTTTGCCTCCTTTGCCACCATCGGAAGGGTTTTTAGCATTGCATCGAAATGCTCCTTTCCTCCCGCCGTAATAAGAAGCAACTTTCACAACTTTTATCCGCGTTCGAGAATCTTTCGAGGCGAGTAACCCCTTACTTCCTGTCATCATCTTTGTGCTGTTTGTCGTGTTCGTGGTCGCGGCGGCGCAATGAATTAATGTCGTCGTCATTGTTCTTTCCAATTATATCTCAAGTAGAAACAGAGAGATGCTCACAACAACAAACGAGAGAGACACTGTAATAACACTAAAACAAAAACAAAGAGTAGTAAAAGCTCTCTCTCGCGCGCGCTCTCGTCTGCTTTTTGTCCTCTCTCCTCGCTCTCAAAGTTCTCTCTTACGCGCAGCAGCAGCAGCAGCAGTAGTAGCAGTACACCCAAACAAAGCGCTTAAAAAGTGCAAGACAAAAGACCGACGTTTTGCTCTTTTTTTCAGCTTATATTTAGGGTTGCAAATGAGACCCTAAATGAGCGGTGTCGATGTTGCTCTGAGAGTAGACTGTTGAGAGAGAAAAGACGTCAGAAGTACGAACACACGATGGGGGTGGATGATCGCGAGTATCATCAGCAAAGGCGGCGTTTACGCGGGAGGAGCACTCGAAGTCGTTACTCTCTCTTCGAGAGACGCTTTTTTGAAGCGTCTTCTGTCCTTTCTTCTCTCTTTGTATTCTTCTTCTTTGTCTTTGCAAACGCTTCTTTGGATTCTTCCCGAAAGACATTAACGAATCCAATCAAAGTTCTCGGGTACCTCCCAGACTGGCGAATCGCGAACGAAACAACCTCCGAAAGCATCGTAAACGCTTTATGCGCACGAACAGATGCGATTCTTCTCTTCTCCATCGAGGTGGACGAAAACGGACAGTTGGAGAAGCTGGACAGATTGCCGTCGGCATTGAATCTCGAAAGGCTGAAAAATGCCAAGAAACGGTTCGAGTGCGAAATACACGTAACGATAGGCGGATCTTCACGAACGAACGGTTTTGCAAAAGCGACGAGCACGAAAGCAATGCGAAAGGAATTCGTGAAATCGGTGTCCAGTTTCTTGTACGAACAGTACGAGGATATCTTTGACGGGATCGATTTGAACTGGTCGTACCCGAACGACGAGACGGAGTGGCGGAATCTGGGAAAGTTCGCGAAAGCGTTGAAGAAGGATTTTCGGGAGCACGACAGGACGAAGAAGATAAGCATTGCGTATTACCCGAACGAAAACCAGGAGCAGATTTTGGAGATGTTGGAATGTTCGGAGTTCGCGGATGGTTTACACGCGATGGCGTACGATTTGGACGATCGAGACGGGCACGCGAATTTGAAGTTTGCGACGCAGACGTTGAATTACGCGCAGGATTCGTTCACGGGGGGGAAGATTATGCGGCTCGGTGTGCCGTTTTACGGCAGGTCGATACCGGAAGATGCATCGACGGCTCCGGAGTGGCGGCCGTACGGGGACGTACTGCGAGATAATGAGTACGAATTGAAGGACGAAACGAACGTGGCAAAATCGAAAGACGGCGTCGAGGTGTGGTTCAACGGCAAAGATTTAATCAGGAAGAAAGTGGAGATGTGCCGATTGTTTGAAGACGTGTGTGAAGGTATATTCGTCTGGGAGTTAGGACAGGACGTATCGATGAGCGATATCGAAGACGACGAGGAAGAAGAGGGAAATAGCAAGAAGATTGATTTCCGGACGCGTCGCGAGAAATCTCTTTTAGCCGCGTTGACCCGAGCCGCCTGGGGCGACGAGAAATACGACGAAATGTTAGCAAAAGAGATGCAGTTTTATGAAGAAGATGAGAAGAAGAAGAAGAAGAATGCGGAAAAGGAGGAGGAGAAGAAGGATGAGCTTTAATTTTTTATATAAAATTATTTATACGATACGAGTACTCTTTTACCTGGTGCGCTACTACAGCTTCCAATGCTTCGACGACGCCTCTAAGTAGGATTGTAAAATCTCTCTGACTTTCTTTCGGTACCGTTTCGCCTCTTCCATTCGTCGCGCGGACGTCGTCGGATCTCCTTTTTCCTTGTTGTTTTCTTCTTTGCTGCCTATTTTTTCTTCCGATTCGTCGGTTTCATCTAAATGTTTCAAAGCCGTTTCAATGGCACGTTTCAATCCTCTATTTTCCAAACGTCGATGGTCGGTGACGATTTCATCCGCGTCGACGGTATTTTTTTTACTCCTCCCAAACGAAGAAAACAATCTTCCTTTTTTCCGTTGATTCGCGCGTTCTTGCTTAGAAATTCTCTCCGCAGGTGTCAACGCTAACGTTTCTTTAACCCCTAATAACGCTCTCAGCTCCATCGCCAACTGTTCGCCTTGCATGCCTAAAATCCGCAACGCCTCTCTCACCTCGGGATCGCCGGAGAACGCGCTCGCACCTTTTTTAGCGTTTTCCAAATCTAACTGAACGATTTTCGGTAACCGTTTCAAATCTAAGCAACTCGAGTACGTTTTCGTATCTTCGTCGTCGCTCCAAACGAACGGTAAAATCGTGCTCATCACGTCCTCGTCGACGAATCCGTACGTGAAAAAAGCTCGCTCTAAATTTTCAACGCCGTAGGTTATTTTAATCTCGTCTTCGCTGGTCATATTGTCTTCAATTTTGGAAGGCACGCGTAACTCCACGGATTTCAAATCGTTCGAGAGTTGATACCGCGCGTTTGGTTTCTTCGTGGAGTGATTACACGCATCCACCAGAGGGACTAACGCTTCGACAATGACTCGACCGTTTTCGATAGGAATGGTCAGCGCTCGCGTCCAGAACAAAGCCTTCGCCCACAAAAATTCCTCAAAAGAAAGCGGAGAAGTATCGTTGGCGTTTCCCCCGAACAAACTCACAAAAACACTCGAAGACGAGGACGGTATGATCTCTTTCAGTTTTGGCAACACGTTCGCATCGAACGCGTCCTTCACCACAGTTTCGTATTCTTCCTTCAATCTCGCCTTCTGCGTCTTCACCATCTCGTACAACACCGTCCCTTTCAATCCTCTCTCAATCTCTCGTTCCGTCCAAAACATTGGCACTAAATCCATCCTCCTCGGTAAAAAATCCACGTACGCTTTCCACCCGCTCTCGCTTTTCAATCTTCTCTGCGCTAAAACAAACATCTGCGTCGCTTGTCGAGTGTTGATTTTGTTCTCGTCCAACATCTTCGTAAACGTCTCGCCCAAATCTTCGTCGCTCGCCGCCGTGGACGCGGAGACGATGTACGCATCCGGGACGTTCAAAACGATCGTTTCCCCGGACTCTTTTCTCACCGAACGTCGTTTTTCTTTCCTCGATATCTCGCCGTCGCTAAAGAGACCAAAATGAACGGGAGCATCTGCCGATTTGAGCGGTTTCGCGTGCGCTAAAATTCTATTCTCGTCGCCCAGAAAATGGTGCAATTTGGCAACCTTTTCGTGCGGCGTTAAACTCGATCTATCGTCTCTCGGATCTTTCGCGAGACGATCGTTCTCGTCGTTCTCGTCACTCGTCGGTAACGAATAATAGGCGAGCGCGCCCCCTAACGCCGCTAACCCGCCCCCGAGGAAACGACGATGCTGTTCAGAAGAACTTTTCCCCGCGTTGTTTGGGGAAACCGTTGAGAATGATTTCGAAGAAGAACACCCCCGATAAGCGGCGTTGCTGATGCTATTGCTGCTCCTTTTTCCATGAAGAAACAACGACGAGAACAACAGCAACGCTTTCTTGCCGTCGTTGGAGGTGTAGTTGTGGTTTTTTATGAGCAAGAGCCGCTTGAAAAACATCTCGTCAGCAGGCAAAATCTGAAGCAAATTCGTGAGAGCAACAGGGAAGCGATGTATTGACGCGCGGTGCTAAGTACCCAGGAGTAGTTTAATAAGAATACGAATAACAATAAGAATACAAATGCTAGTAGAAGATTAATTCGGAGCAGCAGCAACAGCAGCAGCATTAGGTCTCTTCTGCTTCTTCTTCTTCTTCTCTTTTGGTTTCACGACGAATCGAACCCCGTCTCTCGGCGACGCTCTCGTGCCGCACTCCACTCGCAAACGCGTGGTTTCCATCTTTTCCTTGGCGACTTTCCCGCGCATTTTCGACCATTTTTCGCTCTCTCGTCTCGTCTCGGAAACGATTTTGACCAGATTTTTCTTCAAACTTTTGTCGATGGCGACGCCAATCGGCGCGTTTTCAATCAACTCGGCGTTGAACAAAATCGGCGGCTTTTTCTTCTTTTCGGAAGATTTGCGCTGGAGGAGAAGAGCGAAAGAAGAAGAGGAGGGGGAGGTGGAGGAGGAGGACAACAGTGCTGCTTCTTTATCGCTTTTTTGCGCCAACTCGATAATTTTCCTCCAAAACAGTTTCTTTTCCTCGTCGGTGCACTCCGCGGTGACGGCGTTGACTAATTCGCACGCCCCTGAAATATCGCCGAGTTCAGTGACAATCACGTCCAACGCTTCAAGCACGCGTCCGTTCCTCGCTAACGCGTGCGCGTACGCGTCTGGGACGTAACAGTACGTTTCATTTGGATCGTTCAAATTTCCAGAGAAGAACTTCTTCGTTTGGGCGTCAAAAATGTCCTTCTTCTCTCTTCTCGAAAGCTCTAAAGGTAACTGGTCTGGAATAAACCTCGCGGATTTGACCAATCGCGACAACAACTCTTTCGGGTTCCTTTGCGCCGTGAGTCGACACACCGCTTCGTGATGCATGTGATACCGATCCGGATCGAGGTCGCACAACGCTTCGAGATACTTAAGTTGAGCGTCTCGTCGCTCGGATTCGTCGGTAAACTCGTCGCATCGGTCGAGTTCGGAAAGCACGATCGAGTCCGGGATGATGGCGTCCTCCGCCGCTACTTGTTTCTCGCTCATATCGCCGAGATGGTGATGGTTGTGATGGTAAAAATCATCACTCTTACACTCGCACGCCGCGAAAACTTTCGCCGCTTTCACTGCATCCGCCACGAACAATTCACCGATTTTATCAATCGGGACTGAGCCACCTAAATTTCTCCGGTCGATGAAATCCAACGCCGAAATCGTCGGCGGTCGACCGTTCGAGAGATACGCTTCCAACGCTCGATCAACTTTACCGTCCATGACGTACAATTCTGCCAACGCTTCGTCTAATATCGATTGCGTTTCGCCAATCATCGTGCTGTAAGGCATGACGCTGGACTCCTCGAAGTTGTTCATGGAAGACGTGGACGCTACTTCTTGAATGGAATCTTCTTTGCTGCCTTGACGACGACGATGATAGTGATGCTCATCGTCCAAGAATCCATCAATCGACTGCGCCGAAATCATTCGTCTCACTCTCGCTGCTTTCAAACGAACTTCTCTCGTCAAAGCACCGACGTCAAAACATTTTGCCGGCCACGTTTTCACTAAAGCTAAAAACGTTGGCTGCGTCTCCGGGTCGCTCAACGTCGCCATCAAGATGAGTTCGTAAGTCGACCGTTTCAGAGGCGCTTCTCCATCCGCATCGCTACTACCGGAAGTTACGGGAACGTAAAACGCTAAATCGCCGAGTTTGTTCACCGAGGCAAACTTCTTCGCCCAAAAGCGCCACTTCTCCGGATTTCTCCCCAACGCGCGCGGGCATCTCTTGGCTGCCAAGGCGTAGTTTTGAGCGTCAAACGCGCGCGTGACGGACGCTTCTGCTACAGCTAACGCCGCGCCTTTGCGAAGTTCACCTAAGTGCTCGTATTTTTCGCATATATCTAGCGCTGAATCGTCGTCGTTATCTTTTTGCCGACGGAGCGCGTCGAATACGGTGTCTTGCGCGGACCGTTGTTTAGCGATTAAAACAACCTCCGAGGACGCGACGAGGTATTCGTGCTGCTTTGATAACAACGAGATGGATTTCAAGTTCGATGCAGATGATGTCGAGAAAGAAGAAGACGTTGAATCCGTAGGTTGGTAATGCGACATGCTCACCGTGTTTGGCGATATCACCGGACCAAATACGACGTCCGAGCCTGAAGATGACGTCGTTAAAGGCAAGGCGTCAATCCAAGATGCCTCGTCGCGCCAATCCGCGATGCGGAGTTCGACATTTGACAACGATACTGATTTCTTCTCGACTTCGTCGTTATCGTTGTCGTCTTCTTCTCTCGGAGGCCACCAAATTAAAAGTACCAATTTTTTGCTCGCGTACGGCGCGATACCGCACACCAAATACGGCGTTTGGAAAGTCGCACAAATCTCCACCCGTTTGACCGCATTATCGCTCTTCAGAGGCGGCGTTCCACTTCTTAATAATCCAGTGGTGATGGTGTTCTTGTTGTTCCCGCCGCCCGAGCTGCTAGTACTTCGCGCTATGCTTTCGATTAACGCAGCCGCTGCGTTTTTACTACCGCCCGCGTTGTTGTTCTTGCTATTACTATTTTCTGTTGTCGAGTTAGTTCCGTTACCGGTACCACCGCCGTTACTACTTTGTCGAATCCGAAACACGACCACGGCGTCTGCCCATGCCAACATCAACTCCGCGGACCCTTCCGTCGTGACTGTCTTATCGTTCCACGCGAATACCGGATCTCGTTGCGAGAACCTCGCTTTCGATCCTGGCGGTTTCTCCCACCTCGCTAATCCAACCGGCGCGGTCGCGTCTCGCAATCGCACGCCCGCGTTGGAGGCCCACGCTAAGACGTTGTGTCGCCAGGCTACGGCTCTGATTGGACCGTCGTTCTTTTGTAAGACGATCGTCTTTGCTTTTGTCATTTGCGAGGCGTTTTTTGTGTTCGCGAAACAGTGCAAAACCAATTCCGAGGACTGACGTCCTCCAAACATGACGAACCGGTTCCTTCGACTGGCGAAATTCGGGTCGATGACGCAACAGTTTACGGAAGATTTGTGCGTGACAGCTAAGGTCTCGCCGTCCACGTCATCGTGCACGCGAATTATTTTTTTCTTCTTCTTCGCGTTTATCAACTTTGGCGTCTTTGGAGCGCCATCGTCGTCGTCGTCGTCATCGTCATCGTCATCGTCGTCGTCGTCGACGACGACCACGTGTCTAACTCTCACCGTCCCGTTCGCCGAAGAAGAGCACAAAAACGTCCCGGTGGCATCAAACGAGATGCACGTGATGCTATTGTTGTTGTTGTTGTTGTTGTTGTTGTTCTCGTTGTTTTTGTCGTCGCCGTCGTCATCATCATCATCTTCGGAGGACTCTCTTTTAAACAGCGCCACCCGTTCGCCCGTCTCGGCATCCGCGACGAGCAAATCCCCGTTTGCAAATCCAAACGCGCACGCGACGCCGTTTTGCGACGCGCACGTTATCCTCGTTGTCGCTTCTTTATCATCGCCGTCAACATTTTCATCGTCGTCGGTCCCCGCTCCTCCTTTTCCTCCTCCTTTTCGCATCATCATCTGCGATATCGCTTTCGCGTACTTGAACGGTCGCCGTCTCATCTTCTTTTCCTCTTCGTTTTCGTTTTCTTCTTCTTCTTTCTCACACGTTCTTTCCTCGTCGTCCGAAACATCGTCGCCGGCGCCAGAAGGAGTTCTAGGAGGAATAGTGTTGGGAACATTCTCACTGTCCGTCCTATTATTATTCATTAATAAACTTCTGTTCGTCGCGTCTCTGATCGCGTTCAGTTGTTTCAGCAGCTCCATGACTTTGTTTTCTTTCTGAGTCTTCTTTCTTTTCGCCTCGATATCCCACGCAAAGTGTGTTGTTATGTCAATTACAGCGCGGAATGCATCTCCAATGCACTTAGGGGTGATGCTTCGATTTTCTTTTACTCCTTCTAAAGACTTTACAAACGCGCATAAAAGAGCTCTCTCATTCGTATTCACGCTTTTGCATCGTCGTCATCTTTTTGCCGTCGGTGTGGTGGTCGTCTTTACGCATCGTTTTGTCTTCGCGTCGTCATCCTTTTCGCGTTTACGTGTTACTCTTTGTCGTTCAATTCGCGCAATTCGCCGCAGAAATATGTGGAGATTTTCGCGCGTTACATTCGTCATTAAGAGTAGGAAACGGGTCGCGAAACGATGAAGAAGAAGAAGAAAGAAGACGAGGACGACGACAGAGAGACTTCTTTATTCAATCCTAGGGGTATCGATGCAAAAAATGCGCCTAAGATAGAGCGAACGTTTCCGACGGTGATGGAAAAGAAACGAGGACGAATAGTCTCCGTGTCCGGATTCTCGAGCGAGTGTGAGGACGTTTTGCACGAGGCGAGAGCGAGAGCGAGAAAGTTTGACGATACGAGTAACAACAAGAATAACGAGCTGGAAAAGAAACGAGCGTTCGTTTTGAGAGAGAGTGTACTCGGTGCAGAAGAGGAAAAGGAAAAGGAACGAATTCAATTCCCGCTG
Source organism: Bathycoccus prasinos (assembly GCF_002220235.1). Taxonomy (NCBI): domain Eukaryota; kingdom Viridiplantae; phylum Chlorophyta; class Mamiellophyceae; order Mamiellales; family Bathycoccaceae; genus Bathycoccus; species Bathycoccus prasinos. The sequence goes on along the minus strand of NC_023993.1, from coordinate 315,671 downwards.
ACCACCATCGGGGAGGATTTTTCGATTGGGCAGTCGAACGCGAAGAAAGAGGGAAAGGCGATGAAAGTGCGAGGACAGAGAAACGAGTGCTTAGAAAACACGAACTCGCAGGCGCAGATAACCACGACCATGTCCATGATGAAATGGCACACGAAAGTTATGCCGCCTCGATTGAGAAGGGAGATTGATTTAGCGAGCGTCGCGAGGCATCCGGTGAGGGCGAAGAGAAGAGGGAGAGAAGAAGACAAAGACAAAGAAGACGCGAAGAAGACAAAGAAAAAAAAGAGTGAAAAAAGTAAGAGTAACGTTATTCTCCACGTGGAAGTGTACGATAATTGGCAGTTTGTGAGGTATCCGAAACTGAATTGCGAGGTTTTAGTGCACGGCGATACCCGATTGACGCAGTTGAAAGACGAGATTGAGTGTTTGGCAGATTACAGGCAAGCGGCGGTCAATCACGGGTTGGTAAACGATTTGAGAAAAAAGAGCGACGATGATAACGGCACTGGGAAGAAGCGAAAGGAGAAAGAGAAAGCGAGGAGTAGCAAACACATCGGATACAAAGAAGCGAACGAGGCGAACGAGAGCGGATTTTTCTTCATCGAGAATGTGTTTTACGACGATTTGAGGAGCAAGAACAGCGTCAGTTTATCGAAAGGTATCGTGGACGCGTCGAAGAAGTGTTTCATTCGATGTCCTGGGATGAAATTGGACGATAGCGATGAAGATCAAGGAGGCGAAGAAGAAAACGGAAAGGGAAAGGGAAAAGAAAACGGCGCGTCAATAAAGAAAAAGACAAAGGAGAAAATCAAACCGTCCAATTTTACGAGCCGCGACATGCGCGAGACAACGTTTAGCGATTTAGAAATCATCCCGGGAAAATCGTATTTGTACAGACATCAAGGATCGTGCGATCACATCCTTCGGTTTCGCGACGTGCGAGTGGCAAACATGGACTTGGAAACCGCGAAACTCTCAGGCGAACACTATCCAATCGTCATCTCGGAAGCCAGGAAGATGCGGAAACCGTGCATGTGCTGCGAGATTCACGACGCGACTACGACGGCGTATGGCGATAATATGGCGGTATGTTCGCCATTCTTTTGGTGCGATTCGTGTTTTAATGCCGCGCATCCAACCGAAGAAGAGAAGAAAGGGACGGAAACGTACCCGTACTTTTTTGAATAGAATAGAAACGCGCGTTTAGTTTTTTTAGTAGTAGTTCTTGCATTTTTAGGTACTCGCGGCGCATCACGATCACTCATACTTTTTTACGGCTTTACTTTGCGTCATCAATATCGTAATTTCCGCTGTTATCGATCAAGCACGGCGTTGCTCGAGGCTTGTGCGGCTTCACCCCTTCCTCCGCCGCTACCGCTACTAAACCGATGCGTTCGGTCACCCCGCAGTTGCCGTGCGACATGCCCGCCTTGGCGCACATCGACTTGGACGACGCGCCAAGTTGCACCGCGCTGACAAACTGTAACTTCACGTCGTTCGGGTGTAAACCAGTCGCTGCGCCAATTTTCCTTCTCAAATCGTTCTTCGAATCTTCCTCCTTCACGGCGATCGGAATGAGAGTACCTTTCTCGCCCCACGGACCTTTGTGAATCATCTGTGTGGTTGTGTGGTTGGTCAAAGACGTGAAAGAAAGAAAATTTTAAGAAAAAAAAACGCTCCTAATAAAAGTCGCTTTTACTCAAAGCCACCCCGGTGGTTTACGTGCAAAACCGCGGGTCGTCGTCGCACCATCCACCCGCATTATCGTCGCGGCGCCAAAATCGCATTTGCGCGCGTACACGCGTGCGCGCACATGCACAAACTTGCGAATGAGAGAAAGAGAAAAAAAAAGGCGTTACGAACAAAAAGAAAAGAATCTCCCCAAACCCTTCGAAAGCTTTGTCGTGTGCGCGCGCGTACCTTAACTTCTGTCGTTCCACCCATGATGATGAGAACGAGTGCAAGTGGCACTAAATACTATCGTCGTTAAAGTGTGTATGTGTATACCTTTCGCGGGCAAAAGCAGTCTCTTCTTTTGTGAGCTTTTTTAAGTGGCGAGTGGAGTATTTTTTCACATCATCGGAAAAAATCGAACACACAGACTGAGACAACAAAACCCCATTTGCTGTGTGGCAAAGAAAAGGAATAATAATGGGGAAGAACCTCTCCGGCGCGCAGAAGAGGAAGAAGAAAAAGGAGAGGGAAAAAGCTGCAGCGGAGGCTTTGGCGGATATGGAGCGGTTGAAGCTTGGACCGACGAAGTTATGGACCGGATTGGTGTTGCATCACAAGGATGTGTTTGTCTCGCATGTGATTTCGAAATTGAATAGGACAGATCGGTTTTTCTTTTCAAAGGTGAATAGAGAGAGTTGGAGTGTGCTTGCGTACGCAGGGGTAGAGCTATTATTGAAATTACAATGGTGTGTTCACGAATGTTCATCCATCTCGACGTTGGAATGGGCGTGGAATAACACAGGTTGGGGAGAGAAAAGTATAAGTGGAAGAGTGAGAGATCAAGCCTGGTTTTGCTGGCAAGTTGCTTGTACGAACAAACTCGAGTTTCTCAAGTGGGCGAGAGATGTAAAACATTGCGAGTGGGATGAAAAGACGATTCTTCAGGCAGCATTTAGAGGTAATCTCGAGATGCTGAAGTACTGCTTCTCTAATGGTTGCCCGTGTGATGAAGGAGAGTCGTGTAAACATGCTGCTCGTAAAGGACATCTCGACTGTGTTCGATTTCTTTTCGACAAAGTGAAACCTTCGCGAAAGACGGAAAAAGAAGCGGCAGGACAAGCAGCATGCGGTGGTCACATGGACATGTTGAAATATTTCGTCGAAGAAAGAAAGATATCTGATGAGGTGAAGAGTGACTGCGTGGGAAACGCTACAATGTATGGCCAACTCGATTGCCTCAAATACTTAGTCGAAGAGGCGAGAGCGCCTCTTACCGACTGGCGAGACATCGCTTTCGCTCGGTATAACGAGCATACCGAGTGCGAAAACTACTTGCGAGAGAAAGGGTGCCCAGAACCAACGGACGAAGAATACACCACATATTGTACAGTGAGGCACCGAATAGAAGAAGAAGCACGGCGGCAGAACAGCAGAGAGTGAGAGATTTTGTTTTCACCTTTTAAGAGACACGCACACAGAGACACACACACTTGACCAAAACTGCCCTCACAAAGTTTTCCCCCACTTTCCGTATATGACTTCGCTCGTCCTCGGTTCTTCGTTCCGTTTTTGCTGCCGTCAATTATTCACGAGAACAACGAAAACAAAAACGACCGCTTTAGCGCGAAGGAGAGCCGCAATCTTTTCCTCTTCTTCCTCGATGAAGAATAAGAGGAGTAGTATTAAGAGGAGAAACCAAAACGAAGAAAATTGGAAGTCGTTACGAACGACGAGAGATGATTTGAGTTTAGATCGAACGCTGCCGACTGGACAATCGTTTCGATGGCAGAAAGTAGAAGAATACGATGAGAATGATGAGAATGAAAAGAAGTATTCGACGTACGTGGGCGTTATCGGTCGAAGAGTGGTTCAGATTCGAGAGCGAATGGAATTCGAAGAGGAGGAGGAAAAATCTTATGAAACAACAACCATCGAGTTTCGCGTGTTGAATACTAACGAGAGCAACATTTGCAAAAACGAGGATAAAGAGAACGGAGAACAAGAAGAAGAGCAAGTCACGAAGGACGTGCGAGCGTATTTTAACCTAGACGACCCGATTCCTTTGAAAGACTTATTCGAGCAATTCTCGAAAGCGGATCCGTACCGGTTCGGACGGCTGAGCGCGTACGTGCGAGGCGCGAGGACGCTCCGGCAACCACCCGCGGAATGTTTGATTTCGTTCGTTTGTTCGAGCAATAACAACATAGCGAGGATTAAAAAGATGGTGGAGAGTTTGTGCGAGAAGTACGGGGAGGAGTTGGTGTGCAATGTTAGTAGTAGAAGTAGGAGTAGGAGTAGTGGTAGTAGTGGTAGGGACGACGACGAAGAGAATGAGGTGAACGACAAAGAAGAGATAAACGAGAGTAAAATCTATCACGCGTTTCCAACCGTCGAGCAGTTGGCAGAAAAATGCGACGAACAAACGTTGCGTGATTTAGGATTTGGATACAGAGCAAAATTCATCCCAGCCATGGCGAAAGAACTCGTCAAACGAGGCGGCGAGGCGTACTTACTGAAATTAAGGGACGCGCCGCAAACGGAAGAAGAGAAGTACAGAGCGATTACGGAATTGACGAGTTTACCGGGCGTCGGTCCGAAAGTCGCCGGGTGCGCGGCTTTGTTTTCTTTGGATAAGAAGAGCGTCGTGCCGGTAGACACGCACGTCTGGCAGCTCGCAAGAGAACATTTCGATCCAAACGGAGAGTTAGCGAGCATGGAAACGACGGCTTCGACGACGAAAGGAAGCGCGAACGAAGAAGGAGCAGAACAACAACGACACAAAGAATCATCCACGCCAACGACCCCGACAAAACAAAAGGACAAACCACTCTCCATAACCCCGAAAATGATGAAAAAATGCGAGGAAATGCTCGTCTCCATCTACGGCGCGTACGCCGGTTACGCGCACACCGCGTTATTCGTCGCCGAACTCCCAACCGTTCGCGAGAGTTTACCCGAACATCTCCGCACGCCGACGAAAGCGGATAAAAAACGAGGAGAGAAGAACGGCGAAAAGAAGCCTGAAAAGAAGAAGAGAAAGTTTTTAAAGGTCGACGGCGAGAACAAGAGCGATGATGATGGCGCGTAATATGTATAATAGCTCAGAGAAAGACATATTGTTATTCGTGCATTTATGCACTCAGAATAGAAATACACGCATAGATAGACACACACACACACACACAGAGAGAGAGAGAGAAAGAGAGAGATGTTATTCGCTAATCGTTTATTCAATAATGAAAGATGGTATCTCTCGCTCGCTCGTAAAATTTTCCTCTCTCTGTGAGTCTCACTACAAAAGCAGACAACAAAACGTGGATAAATTCGTCACAATTTGACGCGTACCCGACGACGACGTAAACGACGACGATGCGATCTACCACCCCCACGAACAACTCGTTCACGACCACGACCACGACCACGACGCTCCGTAGTAAACGCATTACTGTTCACAGATGTTGTGTAACCCGGGGCGGCGGCAGAAGCGCTGAAAGGTCGTCGTCGTCATCACCATCCTCTCGCGCGCTTTCGATGACGATGCCGTCGAAGAAAAAGAGCGGAAGAAAAGCTGCTTTCGTTCGCGCGACGACGCAAAGCAGAGCACCGGCGATTTCCAACCCGGACGTGGTCCGAGACGTCGTGAAATCCATGGACGACATCGAAGACGAAACGGGGGAAAAGATTAGTAATTTAGAGGCTGTCGTTCTCGACTATTCTTTGGGATACACGGAAAAGTTGTTAAAAATCAACCAATTTTTCAAATCCAATCCTCTCGAGTTAGCCGCACGATGTGGGGAAGTCATCGCGCAATTTTCATCCGTTCTTGCAATTTGGAAGTACGAAGATGCGATGGACATCCCGTTGGAGAAAAGAACGCGGGCGGGGAAGTTGAGAGACGTGGTGGCGAAGCTCGGTCCGGTGTTCGTGAAGTTGGCGCAGACCTTGTCGACGAGGCCGGATATTATCGGGGAGGAAGTCGCGGACGCGTTGATGACGTTGCAGCAAGACGTGAAGCAGTTTGATTCTGAGGTGGCGTTTCAGACGATACGGGAAGAGTTGATTAATAGAGGGAGTTTGAGGTTTATTAAGGACATCGTCGGAGGCGATCCGGAGACGAGTTTGTATTCGGAGTTTAAGGAAAAGCCAATCGCGGCGGCATCGATTGGTCAGGTGTACGAGGCGCGGTTACACGACGCGCAAAAGACGAAAGTGGCGGTGAAGGTGCAAAGACCTGGGATGGTACGAAGAATCGCGTTAGATTGTACGGTGATTCGATTACTGTTGACGTGGTTGGAAGAATCCGGCGCGAACGGGAGCGAGGATTTGCCGTTTATCATAGACGAAGTCGGCGCTGGGATTTTTAGAGAGTTGGATTACACCTTAGAAGCGAGGAACGCGAAAGCGTTCAAAAGATCGTTGAAGTTTTTACCGTACGTGAAAATTCCTCGCTCGTGGGATAACTTGACCTCCACGAGAGTTTTGACGCAAGAGTTCATCAGCGGGAGACCGATGAAGAAATTAAACCTGGACGAGCAAAGAAAAATGGTTCGCATGGGTGTCGAGTGCTCGTCCGCGCAGTTGTTTCGAACCGGATTAGTCCACGCCGATCCTCACGAAGGGAACATGTTGTATACGGACCAAGGCCAATTGGCTTTGATTGATTTTGGTTTGATTTGCGAAGTGAACAACGCGCAGCAAGAAGCGATGGCGTCGTGCATTTTGAACATCTTAAACGCGCAGTGGGACGATTTAATCGATAACTTACGCATCATGGGTATGCTCCCCGATAAAGCGCAAATTTGGAAAGATGAAAACGGAAACGTGGCGGATTACACCTCCGACCCGGGAAAATGGTACGTCATCACCGACGATGAGTTTCGTCGGGCGTTTCGAGAAGCCATGGACGGACCGGACGGGATGGAAAAGAAACAAAGGAACAACTTTACAGAGTTAGTCGTCGATTTGACGAAAATTTCCACTCAATATAGGTTTAACTTACCTCCGTACATGGTTTTCGTCATCCGATCGTTGACGACGCTCGATTTCTGCGCGGTGAGAACCGGCGCGAACATGTACGAAGTCGCCGCGCCGACGGCTCTTTTCCGCGCGTTATCGCCGCGAACGGCGTACGGTAAACAAGTTTTAGAACGCACCATTATGGACGAAGAAACAGGCGACATCGATTGGCAAAAGTTCCTGGACCTTTCGAGACAAGCTTCCGGGAACTCGGCCTCGAGCACCGCCTCGGAGTCCGAACGTTCGGACGCGCAAGACTCGGTCGAAAAGCTCGGAGGCGAGTTATTAAACTCCTCCGCGGGAAGCTCCTTGCGCTCCATCATCTACAAAGCCTCTCCGAAAAACTTAACTCCGCCGAAAGAAATCCAGAAGCAGCTCATCCAATTAGCCATCCAACACTACGCCAAAGTCATCGCCGAATTCAGCATCCGCACCGCCGTCTCCAACGCCTTCGCCTTCCTCACCAAAGCGAACGGAATGAGTCAAGGGGAAAACAACGAAGCCGACGAAGAGTGCGAAATAAACTTCGACGACCCTGACCTCATTCTCGATTGCAAAACGCAGTTAGCAAAAAGAAGACAAAAAATCGGCTTGATGTTGTTGCGGAAACAGTTGTTTCAATCCGGCGGTTTGTGGACGTTTACGAAAATCTTCCTCGCTTTGATTTGGGCGTTTACGAACGGCGTGTTCTTAGGCTTGATACGGAAGTTTTTTTCCTCCTCAAACTCCTCCTCCCCAAACTCCTCCTCCTCCTCCTCCGAGGAAAACCGAGGAGAAGATTCTTCGTTGACGACGACGGCGACGGTCGCCACCACCCCCGCGTAGCAGTTTCTCATAAAATCTGACATCCGCGTATGTAATAGAGGACATTAGAGCACATGAAAGTTGTTAATTTTTATCTATTCGTCCACACAAAAAAAACGTAAAAAATGGCGACTTTAGCGGAGACTTTAGCGGACCCATCGAGACCGTCGTTTCTTTTCGGTACGTTTATTCTTCTTAGTAGTATTACTCTCTTTTGTATATCTCACGACAAAAAGATCGAGCAGATCTGCTCCTTTCTCTCGTTTAAACTCGCGCTCTTTTCTTTCTCTGCAATAAGTGATGATATTCGTAAACGTTCGATTGGAAATGATGGATTTCTCTCTGCGCTCGCTTTTGGATATGGTGATGATGATTAAAGAATTCATTCGCGCACTCCTCTCTCAGAAGGCAATAATTGCTTCAAAAGAAGACGAGAAAAAGAACAGAGAGGGCGTTCAGAGTCTCTCCCCTTGTTGCTCCCAAAAAGATCGATCCTCTTCTTCTCGTTTACGAATAATGTCTTTATCGCTTTTTTCTTGACTGATGATTGAATTTCTCACTCTCTCTCTAAAAGGCCTGACCCCGCCCTTAGAAGGCGCTTCGGACGAGGAAACGTTACAACACGCGGAAAAATTCATGAACAAATCTCGCTCACTCGCCGTGGACGGGTACATCGTGTACGACATTCAAGACGAGGAAGGTAGGACTGAAATGGCGAGACCGTTTCCGTTTCGAAAGCTTGGAGATCCGGCGGCGTTTGCCACCGTGTTGGAGCGAGTCTCCGGAGGGAGGGCCTCGGTGGTGTATAAGTGCGTGGCGGAGAGCGATAAGGCGTCGTTTAACGAGTGGTTGAGTCACGCGGTTGAGAAGTCCAAGAACATGTGTTTTAATTTTGTCGGTGGGGCGACGCACAGTAAAGAGTATAAAGGACCGACGATTCCAGACGCGGCGGATTTGTTGACGAAACAATTGAAAGGCCACTTTGGCGGCGTGACGATCGCGGAAAGGCACGAAAAGAAAGGAAATGAACACGAAACGTTGTTGAAGAAGCAAAGTTTAGGCGCGGAGTGGTTTATCACGCAAGCTATTTACGATCAACAGCCGACGATTAAGTTAATCAACGATTACGGCAAGTTGTGCAAAGAGCGAAACGTGAAACCGGTGAAGATCATTTTAACATTCGCGCCGTGCGGGAGAGAGAAAACGATGAACTTTATAAAATGGTTAGGTGTACGAGTCCCGGAATGGGTCGAGCAGAGAATATTTAGCGAAGACGCGACGCCGGCGAAAACGCCTCTGAACAAATCGCCGGTGGAAAGATCCGTTGACATTTTGTGCGACATGTGCGAAGATATTTTGGAGCAAACGAAAGACAGCGGAGTCCCGTTAGGCGTGTCCGTGGAATCGGTTTCCATCTTTAAAAACGAAGTCGAAGCCGCGCACGAGTTGTTCAGGCGATGTCAGCACATCGCGTTGGACTTTTTTAAGAGACCGTGGAGAGTGAACGTAGAGTTGATTGACGATAAGAATAGAAAGACGAATGACGCTAAGAAAAAGACGAATGTTGCGAAGACAACCGAAGGAGGAGTTTTAGGCGAAAATTCCACGCGCAACATCAACCCGTTGATCACAACTCTAGCCGCCGTCGTCGGCTTACTCGTCGGTCGTTTGGCAAAACCTTAATCAAACAGAGACTGAGATAAGAATGAACATCAACAACTACAATAACACGGCCGTCGTCATTACATTATAGCAGAAGAAGAAGAGGAAAAACAAGACGAGAACGAAACGACGGGTAACGCGTAATACGAATACTAATGACCAATCACATCACATCATTCAAATCGAACGACGACGTACTAAAAGCCATCATCAAACCACGCTTTTCTGCACAAACACAAACACTCCTCTCAATACTGCGCTCTGTTTCTGCTGATGTGAACAGAGAGAAAAATTCTACGTCCTGTATTTCAACGCTTTTTTTCCTCTCTGACTGCTTGATTTCGCCGTCACAAATCCATCGCGAGAGAGACTCTTAGTATTTAATAAACATAACACATAAGCATGCCGTCATTCTTCGGCTTGGAAATTCCTCCGAACAACAAACCGATCAAGTTCCGCCCGGACGTGGCCACGACCGTGGTCGTCTGCCAAGCCGCGTTAGGGCAACCAGTAGTATCATCTTTGTCTTCTCCCACACCATCGGCGGCGGCGTCCATTTTCGTCCAAACTTCATCCGTGACCGGTGACGATGAAAACGACGAGAAGAAGACTAAAAAGAAACTCCTGTGCATTGGAACCTTGCGCGATGTGTCGTGCGAACAGTTTTCCTTCGGGACTGGGCTGACGTTCGCCAGCGGGGAGACGGTAACCGTGACGCAAAACGGGAAAGGGAGAGCGGTGTATTTAAGCGGGAGGATCGAGGAGGACGACGAGTTCGACGACGACGAGGATGATTCTGATGACGACGATTTCAGCGACGACGAGGAAGACGACGACGAGTCGTCGGATGACGATGAACTCGATGAGTCAGACGACGATGATTTTGAGGAAGACGAGGATGAAAGCGAGAGCGATGGAGAGGATTTCATGAAGCGAGCGGCAAAGTTGGCGAAAGCGGCGGCGGAAGCGAGAGAAGAGGACGACGAAGACGATATGCCGGCGGTGAAGCTCGATCGAGCGAAGAAGAACAAGAACGAGAAAGAAGAGAGCGATGACGACGACGAGGACGAGTTCGCAGAGCTCGAGGATGGAGACGAGGATGATGGACCGAGTTCTTCGAGCGAAGAAGATGAGTCCGACGACGATGATGACGAGAGCGAAGAGGAAGAAGAAGAAAAATCGTCGTCTTCTTCGGACGATGAATCATCGGAAGATTCGGATTCGGAGCCTTCCTCTTCAGATGAAGGAGGGAAGAAGCGAAAGAGAGGTGGCGTAGACGAAAAAGCGGCGAAACATTTCGATAAGAAGAGTAGCGGTGGCAGAGGTGGCGGTAGAGGCGGAGGCAGAGGCAGAGGGGGCAGAGGCGGAGGCAGAGGCGGCGCCTTTAACAAACGCCGATGAATTAATTAAGTATTATTGCATAGAGAAAAGATTTATTATTGTTATTATTACCAATACATATGATTACTACATCAAACGGATTTTAAGTTGCTACGCCCATCTGCGCGATTTCGCCGCTCTCTCGCGCGCGCACGTTTTGAAACTCCCAGTTCTCCGGTAACGAATCCAAAATATCTCGAACACATTTCCCGAGCGCCTCGTACCCTCTCGGTTTGTCCGGATGCAAAGCGTCCCTCATCAAATCGTAATTTAACATCTTCGCATCGCTCTCTTCGTCGACAACCGTCAAAAACGCATCTGCGCACTCGCGATAATACACCATATCTCCTCCAACTTTCTCGTTTTCAACGCCTCTCTTCACGGCGTCGTTGACGAAATCAATCGCCTTGGTAAACACGTTCGGTAACGTAAACTGCCCTTTAAATGCTCTCGATTCTAAAGCGTCGGCGTCTGGTAAGCGTTGCGACGTCTCCATATCGTGAATGGACGCTTGCGGCGTGCCTGTCCACGCCCTCACATTTCTCAACCCTCTCGGTAAAATACCTAAAACTACGATTCTCGAGTTTGGAGACATCACTCGAATCTTTTCAATCACCGCTAAAATCCCCGCGACGGCGTTTGGAATCTCCTCGCGAATCGCGCGCACTTGCTCTTCGTTCAAGCACTCCTCGTCAGCTTTCTTCATCCTATTCGAATACTCCACTCCTAACCGGTACGCGCGTCCTAAATTATTCGTCCCAATCATCACCACGATGTCGTCCACGGTCGCTCTCGGAAACGCGCCGTGCGTCAACCGATACAGCGCGTGCGACGTCTCGTCCCCGCTAATCCCATTCACGAATACGTCGCGTTCATTCTCCACTCTCAGAGTTTTCATCAAAACTTCTCTGTTCACTCGTAACTTCCAATACTCCGTGATTGAATCTCCAAACAGCATCAGAGGAATTGATTTCGACCTCTTTTCAAAAATCGCCGATTTCGTCCTCGCGTCTGCACGTACATTCGATTCCGCTCGAAACCACATTTGCCCTCGGTCGGTGATTTTTATCGGTGGATCTTGTCGTCTGTTTTGTACCTCGGATTCTAAAATCGGATCGATCGGTGATTCGTATAACTCGCGAGCGGAGGAAGAGCAGAAATCGATCCAAGAGTTCATCTTCTTTTCCTCCTCCTCCGGATTAGACGATGCATCTTCTTTATCCAATACATCAAACGAAGCAGCAGCTTCATCATCATCTGCTGAACTCAACGCTCCTCTTCTTCCCGTCGTCGACGCCGCCGAAACTTCACCAAAAGCCCCGAGATTTTCGAATAGGACGACTGATGATGAGAGCAGAACGAAGATTTTCAGCGGCTTCATCACCCCTAATTTTGTTGTTTTTGTTCTCGTATTTTGGACTGAAAAATTTTTTGTACGGACAAAGCACCATTTTGTACGGACGTAAGTGTCTCTCACCTAAAAATTCTTTCGTCATTTACGAGTACTCTTTCGTTTTTTTCGAGACGGAGGAGTTTTGCCCCTGAAAAAATTCAAAAATCAGACACACACACAGACACACCTCTCACTTGCAACAACACACACAAAACACTTTATTACACGACATTTTGTAAATCATCATCATGGCGCTTTCCAATAATGCGAATAATACTATTGCTTCGAAAAGTAAGAAGACAAAAAAGAAAAAGAAACCAGATCCACCTTTGTTGATGAAGAAACGGGAGAAACCTCCGTCTCCGTCTTCTCTCAATATTGATGATACTACGAATAACGTGGTGCAAAAACGCGCGAAAGAAGAAAACAAAGATTTGGGAGGCGTTTTTTTAGGGGAAATGAATGAAGATGAGGCGAAGAAAGAAAGACAACACGCGGTCGTTCTCGTTTTGGGCGATTTCGGGCACTCGCCGAGGATGCAAAATCACGCGAGTTCCTTACTGAACAAAGGATACGAAGTCACCGCGATCGCGTACAAGAATGGATCGATGATGAAGGAAACGTTGAGAGAAAATGATGGATTTCGGTTCGTAGGTATCTCTCGATTAAACTTTTTACGAGTGAAGAAGACTAAGATGCCATTCGTGCCATCGATCGTATATTTCGCGCTGAGAGTCCTCTTGCAGTTTTTACAAGTGCTCTTGTGTTTGTTCTTTGAAACTGGGAAAGTGAAAGTGACAAATGTGCTGGTGCAAAATCCACCGTGTTTGCCGACGTTTCTCGCGTGCGCGGTGGCGAAACGGGTGATGGGAGGAAAGTTTACTATTGATTGGCACAATCTCGGGTACTCGATTTTCAGCATGCAAAGGAAACGAGGAGGGAAAGATGTGTTGGTGAGAGTTATGAAGGCGTACGAGAAGTACTCTTTGAGGTATTTCGATCATCATTTGACGGTGACGGAGAAGATGAAGGATTTTTTAATTCGCGAGTGGAGCGTGGACGCGAGACACATTTCCGTGGTGAAGGACGCGCCGGGGGAGCAATTTTTACGATTAAACACCAACGCCACGAGAGAAAAGAAAAAAGGATTCCGGAAAAAGACGAGCGATGTTGTGAATGTTGTCTCGAGCACCTCATGGACGCCGGACGAAGACTTTGACGTTTTGTTACACGCGGCGGTGTTGTACGACGAGAAGGCGAAAGAAGCGAGCGGAACGGCGACGAAGAAAAAGAAGAAGACGAAACAACGACTGCCGCATTTGAACATTTTGATCACAGGCAGAGGAGATTTGCGAGAATCGTTTGAGACGAGAGCGAAAGAGGCGAAATTGAAACACGTCAGTTTTTCGTACGCGTGGTTACCTATCCACGAGTACCCGGAACGCTTGTCCATGTCCGACGTAGGTTTGTGCTTGCACCAAAGCTCTTCGAAACTCGATTTGCCGATGAAAATCGTAGACATGTTTGGCGTGGGTATTCCAGTTTTAGCGAGAAGATACGAGTGTTTGCGGGACGAATTAGTTCAGGAAGGTGTGAATGGATTGACATTCGATACGAGCGAAGAGTTGTGCGACGCGTTGATATCTTTGTTGGAAGGTTGGGACGGGAACGAGAACGGTACGGAAGCGTTGAATCGACTGGAAGCCGGGGTGACCAGAGATCGGTTGGATGAGATATTCTCTTCTTCTTCTTCTTCTTCTTCTTCTTCTTCTACCACCGCGAAAGGGAGAAGAAAAGTACCCGCCACGCGTCCTCCTCCGCCTCTTACGAAGAAGAAGTATCAATTAGAAGATAGAGATGCGAAGAATAGCTCATTAGACGAAATCGAAGATGAAGGAATGGTGAACTTTTGGGAGGAGAATTGGACGAGTGCGAAGATTTTCTAATAGTTCGATGATAAAACTCTGTATTATTAAATCTATAATTCGCTGCCAGCGAGGAAACATCCGCTCGCTCGCACTAATCGTTCGCTAATTTTAATGTTGTTAATTTCTCGTTCTTGTTCGTCTAATTCTGTTTTGCTATTCGTTTGACTTACGCGAGTCGCGTGTTTCTTTGCCTCTTTGCGTTTCTCTTTTTCCTCGGACTGCGCGAGTTTTGCCGCCAACGCGAGTCTGGCAGAAGCAATAGTTTCTGCATTGCTCCTTGGATCAGATTCTGCCATTTTCGACAAATCGCGAAGCATCTTTTCGTCATCGAGGTTGAAAGACGATACTCGACCGCTCGCTCGAGGACGCAACTGAAGGCGATTCAAGCACGTCTGAAGGACATCTTGGTTTCGCGCGTCACCCGGGTTTAGAACCGTAGCAATGGCAGCCATGCGATTTGCGCGACGAAAAAGAACTTCTGATCTTGTTTTATCGCTTTCAATATCATCACTTTTTACGGGATACACGTATGCTGGAGAGTTGGCGATGCAAGACCACGCGACGCTTCGTGCGACGGAACTTTGTTCTCGGAAATCACCTTTACCTCCCGCGTTGTTAAGAAAAGGTGCTCTCGGTTCGGATACCACGTTCAAAGCGAGAAAAGTTTCGTCGTCATCATCTTCTTCTCGTGCTAACAGTAACTGCGCGAGATGCACTCTCGCGTGGACGTTAGAAGGGTCTTCGCGAATGGCGTTTTGCAAACGTCGCTTGAGCGACGCGTACGTCGCGCAAGCTCCATCATTGAGATCATTTTGCGCGGCACTCGTCATTGCTCGCCTCTTTTCCAGACGCTCTAAACCTTCCTTGCAGGCATCAGTTATTGCGTTTCGACACTCATCGCTCTCGCCGTAACCGAACGTGAAATCTAGAGTCGAAGTATCACCATTAAGAACACCGTCCAATGCGTTTTCAAACGCCTCTTTTGCCATATCAATCAATCCTCTTCGTTCGCACACCATCGCGAGCGACCAGTGTGCGACCGGATCGTTCGTTCGCGCTCTCGCCGCTCGAATTGCGGCTGCGATATTCTCGTATCTGTGTGTGTTGTGAATATCTTCCGAAAGGACGGCAACTGCCGCCGTCGCCGAAAACTTGGCGTCGGCGATGCGCGCGTGCTCTGCGTCTTCAAACGCACACTTTGTGGCGACATCGAACGCTTTCGCGGCTTTCTCGTAATAAACACTACTATTTCCTTCGTCTTCGCCAAAAACGCTTTTGCTCAAAATCTCTTCGCCAGTGTGAATCCACGCGACACCTTCGTGCGGATTCAGAGTGCGGGCTTTATCGAGACACGTCGCGGCGGCGCGTTCGAGTTCTTCGATGATATCTTCCGCACCACTACTTTTTTGTCGTCGAGCATCTGCGGCAGTTTTGTATAACTGCGCGAGAGATGCCCAGACAGTCGCTTTGTTCTGCGAGACGCCTAAAGATACCGCGCGGGACAAACACGTTTCGACGCGACCAAAATACGAAGCGTCGTCTTCTTCATCTTTCCCTCGAGGAATCTTAGCGAGTGCGCGCCAGGCGGCGGAGAAATCGGAGCCTTCCGCGCTCGCGTAATCGATGCACGCCGATTTTGCTTTCGAAGTAGCATCATCGTCACCTCGTGGTAAAGAAGAAGCGAACAACAACAACGCCCGAGCGAGATTTTCTCGCGTCGACGCAAGCTCCGGGAAAAGTTCCACACACTTTTTGAATTCACTCGCGGCTGAGTCGAAATTGTTCATCAATAAGTGCGCTTCGCCTAAAAGCGTTCGAACGACGCGTTCGACGACGGCATACTTCTTTGTATTTGATGATGTCGCTAAAACCGCTGCGTCATTGTTGATCGCGACGAGCGCTTTCTCGCCGTACGCGACACACTCTTTCGCACTTTGCTCACATCTTGCCGTCGCGCCGCGCATGGCTGATCCCGACGCGTCCAACACGAAACATCTCGCAAGTCCAATTAGGATTGGAACGAGAACACCTCCTTTATCGCTGCTACCCGTGGAAGAAGCGTTGAGGAAAATGTCGTGCGCGATTTTGTACGACAACTCCGCGCGCTCGAGATTTCCGAGCTGTAACGAAATGTTACCTGCAACTGTCGCGGCGTATAAAGCGTCTCTAAGACTCGCATCGGCAACCGGGTCTCGTTGCTTATACAACGTAACAGCTTTTTCCAACGCATCGACCGCCGCTGACTTTCTATCCAACTTTCGATAACAATCGCCCATATTCGTCCACATCGCGACACTCTCGCGTTTCGTGCGAATCAGAATTTTCAACGCCGAAAGCGCCACGTGTGGATCCCTATCGCTCGCAAGTCGTTCAGATGCCCATATACAGTTTGGATTCCACTTTATGGCGTTTTCACAAACTTCTCGACATCTTTCAGGAGAAGAGGAGTTCGTTTCAATTGGTCCTGAAATCTCGTCGCTCGGATCCAACGCTAAAGCTTTTTCGCGCAATTTCGAGGCGCGAGCGGTGTCGCCGGATGCATCCACACAGAGAGAGAGAGCGCTAAACGCGAGTGCACGGAATGGATTTGCACCGCTACTTGCTTTTGCCGCTTTAGCCGCTAAAGTAAAAATCGATCGATCGTCGCGCGAGCATAAAATGTCGAGTTGCTCCTCTGAGGTGGCCAAAGACGCTCTACGCGATGCCCAACGCGCGGTGACATCCGCGGGTAGCTCCGCTCCTTCGTGCGCATCTATCCATGAATAAACAATCTGTTCGCACGCATCGACGTTTCCGGATGCCCACGCAAACTCAAACGCACACCTTGGACTCCGAGGCGCTGCTTCGTACGCGCTTCGTAACCATTTCAGTTTTTGCGCCTTGGCATCCCGGGCAACGCTCGTAATGGCAATATAATACGCGCGAATGCGACAACCTCTCGCCGGCGATGCTTTAACGATCGCGTCGTAATCAAACGGTCGCCCAAGCTTGGCGTGTGATTCAGCGAGTAGTAATTGTGCTCTTTTTTGCGTTTTTGCTAATCCCAAAACCGAGCAAACCGCATCGCGTCCAGCAACGTCGAGCGCGCCTAAAGCGTCGCCGAGATACGCACGAGACTCTGCCAAGAGCATCGAAACCATGGCGAGTTGTAAAGTGGAATACGAAGTCGAAGATAGAACTTCATCGCTCTCGCCGTCCGCATCAATGGAGCGTTCCATAGCGTCAAACAATCTGTATACCTCTTTGTCCATCTTTGCATCCCTCGAGCCTAATTCAACTCTCGTCCCTTCATGGTGACACTCGAGATCGTTCCCAAGACACGAACGATGGAACGACCCTCGACTGTGATTTTGATTTGCAGTCCACGCCGTGAACAACACCCAAAGCGGATTTTCGACGTCTGCGTCTTTTACGTATTCTTTTATCGCGGTTTCGAGGGGAGATTCTTCTGATGACGAATCATCGTTCCAACCTTCCTCTTCGTCGCCAAGGTATTCCCCCGTAAAAGCGACGACGTCTAAAGCGAGCGCCAAAACGTTTGTTTCATCGACGACCACACTCTCAGAACTTTTGCTGCTCATGAAATCATGCAACATCGCGTCTGCGAATTTCAACGCATCCTTCTTACCATTTTCTTCAACATTTTTGGCGCCACAGTCCAATCGAGCGCGCGCGAGCTTTATGGCAAACTTTTCGATATCTTTCACATCGTCGCTGCTCGTTTCTACTTTGTCGTCTCCTTTCTTCGGCTTTGCTTTCGTACGAAAGTACCCGTCCAAAAACGGAATCGTCTCTATCGCCAGACTCGCAAAACACTCGATCGACGCCTCCTTAGCAATCCGAATCTCGTCTTTTCTCGAGACGATCATTTTAGATTTCGCATCGGCGACGGCTTTGCTCGCGCTCAACTTCGCTTTTCCTTCCGTAAACAGCACCGCGCATTTCGCCGCTTTAATGCTACACGCAGCTGCCGCGCCGCCTACCGAAGAAGCGTCGTTCTCTTTCAACATCAAATCATCTAAATCTCGATACGCCTTGGCCGCTTCCAAATACAAATGTTCCCCGCACCTCGCGTACCCGTCGCCCAACTTTCCCAAGTACTGCTTTTGCTTCTCCACGTCCTCTGTTTCGGACGCTTTTTGGAGTAAAAACGTAACCGACGGAATGACCTCTTCCTCAACGAATTTCACGTCGTCGTCGTCGCCATCAAATCCAACCTCCACGATCCCTTTGTGCGCTTGCTCTCTCTCCGAGTCGATTCGAGCAGCCTTGACGTAACACTCTCGACTCTTCGCGTGTTGTTTGAGTTCGAAGTAACTCTTCCCGGCGTACACGTGAACCTCGTATGTATCGTCTTTCTCGTCGTCTTCGTACAGTTGGACCGCCCTCGCAAAGTCCTTCGCTTTCATCGCCAGCGCAATCTCTTTCATCAGGTGATGCTGTTTCGTCATCACGCGCACAACACTACGCGTAAAAAAACGTCCTCCACGCCATGATCAGGCACCCGATCGACACGTACGGCGATAACCGCTCTCCCACTCTCGCTGCTTTCCAGAACACAGATTTCACCAACCCGCCTCCTTTTCCTTTGTTCTCGCCGGTGGTCTCTCGTTCGAGTAAATACGGCGCTTTGAGTTTCACGTACGTGCACGCGCAGATGAAGAATAAGAGGGTGGTGATGAACGAGTTCAAGTCGAAGAGTGCGGACATGTTTTTGTCGTTCTTCTTATTCTTTTAAAGTATGGTGTGTTAGTACACGCGCAGAGATTTGTTCTTTCGTTGTGGGGAAAAGTGTTCGTCACAAAAGAGAGACGAACGATGCGCGCGAGCACATCACCAAAACGCATCTCTATCGTCGTCGCGACCCCCAGAACAACTCAAACTTTAAAAAGGAAAACGCGGCGTTTTTTTCTCCTCTCGTCGTCGTCTTCGAGTTTGGAAGAGAAGCGCGAGGACGAGAACAAGAACGCGTTCAAAACCTGTTGGTCCAACCACCCGCAGACGGAAGACGGGGAAAACATCATCGTCAAAGAGGTCGTCAAAAACAAACTCTACGTGTGCGAACGACAATTTTTATGGAACACCATCGACGTCGGCGGACGAATGGCAGTGGTGAAACTGCAAAACGGCGAGTTGTGGGTGCACTCGCCGATCGATTTAGACGAGGAGACGAAGAAGGAGATCGAGAAGCTCGGAGAGGTGAAACATATCGTCTCTCCGAATTACGAGCACCTGAAATACGCGAAAATGTGGAAACGAGCGTATCCGAACGCAACGCTGTGGGGATGTCCCGGGTTGAAAGAAAAGAAACGAGGAGAGATTCCGTACGATAAGGATCTGGGAGATGTAAAAGAAGAGTGGAAGGACGAATGGTTGAACGAGTTTGAGATGGTGCATTGGGATTGCGAGAGTCTCTTCTCGAAGCCGTTTTTCAACGAGGTGTCGTTTGCGCACAAAGAAAGTAAATGTTTGATGGTGACGGATGTGTATTGGAATTATCCGGACGGCGAAGGAATGGATGAAAAGTTGTACACGTTCAAAGAGAAAGGGTGGAAGTTTCTCATGGATGTTATTTATTTGCCCATTTACAAGAACGTGTTGTGTTTCGGAGAGGAGAAAAAGAAGAAGTTGAGAGCGCGAGTCGAGGACGTGGAGCGGCTCGATTTCGATACCATCGTACCGTGTCACGGGACGATTGTGAAGGATGGAGATGTCAAAAATACGCTAAGGAAACACTTGTTGTAATGATGTATAGTATTGTACAGTATTCATGTATGTAAGATATATGCACCACTTCTAAAACTAGTCGCGGTGATGGTGATGTCTCGCCGCTAAAATCGATCGCACGCCTAAAGTAATCACCAAGAAAATACCTAACGCGATGACCAACATCACGTCCGAGTTCTTCTTTCCCCACTCGATTACTTTATTCGTTTCTTTGACGATGTGCTCGGTTGCACTACCACTCGCAGCAGAGGACGGAGGGGGATTCGTTTTCTCAGTCGATATGACAATCTTCGCCGGTTTCGGTTCGTCCTCGCCGACGCTCATAATATTGGAGTTGAAAATTCCAGGTCTGAGCAACAAGAGTTCGCGAAAGATATCAGAAACTATCGTTCTGTAGTCTTTATTCTTCCAATTTTTCTCGTCCACCCACTCTCGAAATCGTAACCCCCAAAGCGCGAATTTGACTATAAACTTAGCATCTGGCTCCGCCGATAAAGTGGAATCGTAAAAGCGTTTGGCCAAGTGGTAATCTTTCGCGACGCCTCGTCCAACTTCGTGCATTCTCCCGAGATTGAACATAGCAGCTGCGCTTCGTAAACCAGCGGCTCGTCGGTAGACTTGCGCGGCTTTTTCGTAGTTGGAATCTGAGTTCGCATTGGAAGGAACGAGCACGTTTCCGTCTTCGTCGGTTACCATCAACGTCTCCTCGGAATCGTCGTCTTTTTCTGATGAAATGGAAGAAGAAATCCACCCGGCGTAATGCGCGTCGCCAATCGTGAGTAACGATAAGACGTTCCCTTGATCCGCGGCGAGTTCGTGAAAATACAGCGAAAACCGTTTCCTTTCTTCTTTCGATAAGTGGTTTTGCACGCCGCCAAAGTTCCTCTCTAAAATATACGCCGCGTTCGCTTGCGCTAACTCGACGCCCATTTCCGACGCTTTCGCGTACGCGTACAAGGATTCTTTATAGTTTCTTCTCACGAAATGTTCTCTCGCGTTCTCCATCACGTTTATAACCGTCGAGGAGCGTTCCGCTAACAGTTTCAACTTATCCAACGCCGGCGCGCACGCAATCGGGGCGCCTAAACCTCCCAATTGCATCATCGCCAAGTTATAAGAAGCTAACGAGTGCCCTTGCGCCGCGGCTAAACCGAAATACGTGTTCGCTTTCGTGTAATCTCTCGCTAACGGCGCTACTCCTCTCACGTGCAAAGCGCCTAAATGAAACTGTGCCTCCATGCTCCCTCTCTCCGCCGCTTTCAAAAGCTCCTTCACCGCCTCTTGCGCGTTTTTTTCCACTCCGAAACCGCTCAAGTACATGTACGCTAATCCGTAACTCGCGTGCGGAGAACCCAACTTTTTCGCCTCTTTGAACCATTTCAAAGCGGTTTCGTTATTTTGCGTCACGCCTAACCCGTTCGCGTACGCGTGACCTAACGAACTCATCGCCTCTGCGTTGCCTTGCGCGGCGGCTAAATCTAAATATTTCACCGCGACGTCGTAGTTCACGTCCAAACCTTTCGTGCCTACCATATACGCGTGTCCCACCGCGTTCTGCGCTTCCGAGTTCCCCAAATCCGCGGCGTACTGGTAATACGTCACCACGTCTTTCTGCCTTTTCAGTTTCTTTGGCGACTTCATGTCTCGACTCAACCGAAAATTATCGAATCCTTTCTGCCCGTTCTCGCCCATCACCGGCGCAATCACCGGTTCTACCGTCTTCAAACTCGCCGGATGGTAATACAAAACGCTCGCTTGACACGATTTTGGTGCGAACCTTCCCTTCGCGTGTCGATGCCCTAAAGCTAAATGCGATCGCACGTCACCGCCTCTCGCCGCGAAATAATGGTGCGTCATCGCCAACCGCTCGTCCTTCTCCACAACGCCGCCTAATCCGGTGCTGTACAAAAACGCCAACTCAAAGTGCGCCTCCGCGTCGCCTAAATCCGCCGCGCGCTGTAAAAAATATACCGCTTTCTTTTCCGCGTCGATTCGTTTCCATTCGTTCCCATTCATCGTCATCATCACGTTCTCGCCGTTCTTCTTCTTTTTCTTCTTCTTCTCTTTCATCTTCTTCTCTTTCTCCTCGTCTTTTTCTTCTTCACCATCATCGCTCCTCCTTTCCGACAAAGCTCTCGTCAACGCCGCGTCCGCCGAACCTCTCCCTAACTGCATCGCCAAACCCAACTCTCTCCACGCCTCTTTCCTCTTTGGATTTTCTTTCACCATATCAATCAACGCGTCGATCGCATCTCTCTTCGTCTTCACCATCGTCTTCCCCTCGCCGCCGCCGCTGCCGCCGCTCGTCTTCGTCGCGCCGCCGCTCCCGCCCCGCGCGGCGGCATCCGAGAAGAAAGAATCCTCCCTCTCTAAAATCTCCCTACAGTTGTCCACGCGTCGCAAAGCATCTTCTTCCTCTTCGTTTTCTTCGCCTTCGCCTTCTCCTCTTATGTTGTTGTTGTTGTTGTTGTCGTTCTTCTTCTTGTTCTTCTTGTTTGCACTGTTTTTGCTCATTTTCCCCAGAGTCTCTAAAAGCGCCGACGATCGGACTTTATTCCGGGTGATGTGCGCCGGTAACGCGCGGAAGAGTTCCGCGGATATAAAGTTTGGCGTCTGTTGTGTCTTTTCCGTCGTCTCTTTCGAGAGATCCGATGATTCTCCGTCTGTGGTGTCCTCGTTCGAATTAGGTAAAAACGGCCACTCCGGTTCCAAAATGTCTTCCTCTCCTCCTTCGTTTGCCGCTTCAACGCACGAAAAAACGCGCGTCTCGTCATCAAAGAACAACAGCGCAGCAATAAAGAGCACGAAAAGGAAAAGGAAAAGGAAAAGGAGAAGAGAGCTTCGAGGTCTTCTCCTCTTCGTTCGCATCAAAGGTGTTGTCGTCATCAGATCTTTTTTTTAATTGTCTGATTTTTTGTGAAGGAAAAAATTGAGACCAAAATCGATTGACATTTACACAGATGAAAAGATGAATAAAAATTGAACGGTAATATAAGGACGCGCAAACAAGTCTTTTTGGAACGGGTATTTGGGCGGGCGCTTTTCCTTTTGTCAATTTGTGCGTGTTCTCCGATGATGAATTGGCGGCATCGCATGAGCGGCTCTACTAAAATAATGTTAAAAGGCTCTATTTCTACTCGCGTAAAGTTCTATTCTCTCTAGTATTTTTTCTATTATCATCTGGGTTGTCGTTGTCGTTGTTGTTGTTATTATTAGTATCATTGAGCAGCACGAATTAGTATCTCTTCCCATTGGTGGTCGTCGAGTTCACACCCGACCGCGGCGCACATTTTTGAGGCGGCTTCGCATCCGAGTCGCGCGGCTTTGAGTAGGATGTCGTTTTTTTCTTCTTTATTTCTTTTCGTGATTTTCGTTTTCGTTTTCGTCGTCGTGGAGAGTAAGTAGGAGAATAAGAAGCCGGCGGTGAAGGTGTCGCCGGCGCCAGTGGTATCGACGACGGTTTTCAGGGCAGGCGCCGGGACGTGGTGCACTTCTTTTTCTTCTTCTTCTTTTTCTTCGTCGTCGTCGGCGGAGTAGCAGCGACAGCCTCGCTTGCCTTGCGTGACGACACACGTGCCGTTTATTTTCTTCGCGATGGTTCTGGCAACCATAGCTTCGATTTCTTCTCCTTCGTTGTTGTTCTCGTCGTTTTTTCTCGTCGTTTGCTGCTGCTCCTCCAGGAACAACTCTGGAATGATCTCGACCAACGCTTTTGCCTCGTCCTCGTTACAAAAAAGCACGTCCACGACGCCTGGATTTCGTTCCAACAGAGTCAACAAAGTTTCTCGACTATTCCGAACCACCTCAAACGAGGCTAAATCGATCGATACCAACACCTTCGTCCCGTCTGTTTCGTACAAATTTTTCGCTTTGGTAATCAAACTCGTCAAGAACTTTGGATCGTACAGCGCGTATCCTTCGCAGTGCAACAGTCTCGTCGTCGCGCTCGCGCTCTTTTCCTCTTCCTCTTTTCTCCTCTTAAAAACCTCCAAAACCTTGTCCACGTCCGGTTTACACTTACTCGCGCCTAAATACGTCCGCATCGTCCGTTGGCCGTTCGTTTTGTTCACAAAACTTAAACACTTTGCGGAACTTTCGGAAGCGCTCGAAAGCACTCGAACAGTGGCATTTTTCTCCGCTCTGACTCTGTTCTTTTCCAAGTCTTTCAGATACGCGTTCCCTTCCTTATCATCCGCGATTGTCCCGGCAAAGAACACTTTAAGATCAACCTTTTGGTCTTTATTATACTGTGTCGTTAAATTCCCGATGCCTCTGGCCACGTTCGCCGCGCTTCCGCCAAACTTTGTCTCTTTTACATCGGACGTTTCCTTTGTCATCATCGCTTCGAAATCTTCCCTCGAATCGACGACTTCGCACCCGCCTAAGTTCGACAGAGAGGACGAGAGATGATCGGTATCGTCCATCATGACGATGAAATCAGTCACCGCGTCGCCGAGACAACAACACACGATTTCATTTTTCTTAGTCGTTTTCGCGGTCGTCGTCTCCCCCATGATGTTCTTTTTGTTTTGTGGCAAAACGTGAGAAAAATTTCCAAAGGACAGACACTTGAAGTGGTGAATATATGAACGGGAGCGGATGGTGACCGGTATGTAGTAGTATGTACAAAAGAATAAATAAGTTCTCCCTCTCTCTATGAATTCCTCCCTCTCTCTCTTTCTCACGCGCACACACGCAAACTAATAGTCGTCTTCCAAGTCGTCGTACGGGTTCGGATTGCACAAAGACAAACAGACCGGCAACAAGATTAACCCGTGCGCCAAACCTAATGAAATGCACAAGAACAGTTGCTTGAAGAAAGTCGTGAAGACGTACGAGTCCGAAGAACCCAAGACTAACACGGCAACCATGGTACTCATGGCGCCGTGGAAGACGGCGACGCCCATGTCTCGTAATGTCAATCTCATGCGGTCGTTTGGAAGGCCGTGCTTTTCCAAAAAGTTTCGGCCGATGTGGGCGCTGTAATCGACGGCTAAACCGAGCGCGATGACGAGCATGATGACGGTGACGGAATCGATGTTTAATCCCCACGCTTGCATGTATCCGAGGATATTGATGACGATTAAGAGGAGGTTGATGAAGACGCAAGACACCGTGAGCGGGTCGACGATGAGCAACGCGATGACGATGAAACAGACGAGTAAGGTTAAAGAGACATTTCGGATGGCTTCTTTGTCGATGGATTTGTATTGTTCCACGTTCAAGAAGTCTTCGTTGTACGCAAAAATATAACCTTTTTCGTTGCCGGGAATGGAGTCGATGGAGGAGCGGATAGAGTCCATGGCCTTGATGGTCGCCGCGGTGTCTTGGCCTTCGACTTGCGTGGCGCGCACGCGCGTGGCGATAATCGTCGGAGGATTGGTGGTGGTGTCAAATTTTACGTCGGATCCGTATGCGTACCCACCTGGACTGGATGGAGTCGTGATAAACTTGTACAGTTTGTCGTTGAACGTGTTTGCAGGAGCGTCGATTGCGCAGTGTGTCGCTTTCCAACCCTCGGTCATTGGTTGGACACTCGTCCCATTGCACATCGTGAGGTACGTATCAAACGCATCCATCCAAGGCTCGACGGATTCATCTTGGACGTACGGGTTCGCTTTGAACGCCGCTGCCGCTTGCTTCAACACGGAAGTAGTGTCATAGTCGGTGGCGTAATCAAACTCAGTCATCGTGTATAGCTCGATACCTTGCCCTCGAGAAAATTCGTCGTCAAAGGTGGATACCCAATCTTTCAGGTAGCCGGGAGGCAAGAAATCCATCACGTCAGCTTCGACCTTGATTTTAGAGACGCCGAGAATACCACCAGCGGCGATGCCGGCAAATACGACGAGCACGGCTGCTTTGACGCTTTTCTTCGCGAGAAAGTCTGCGAGGGCGCCCATGACTCTTTTCGTCATGCGTTCTGGCCCAACTTGTTCCTGTTGCACGCCGTTGACGACGACGACGACCGGTGCCCCCGCCGCTGGCTTGCAGCACGGAACGCAGCACGTCGCGCCTTCGTCGCAGGTTGGGCAGCAAAAGCAGTCCCCTTTCTTTAGCATTCGGCGGCGTTCGTCGATGGCTAAGAACGCTGCGAAAAACGTCAACTGGTACAAATAATCGAAGAAAATACCAAGCGCCGCGTAGAAACAAAAGTTTCTCAACGCCGGCAAACTCGTCGTCGAGCCGATTAAGAAGGCGAATATATCCGTGAACGAGGTAACGGTAATACTCATGCCCGCCGTTGACATGGCATTTCCTAATCTTTCCGCGATGGATAAGTATGGGTTCGTGTTATCGTACGCGTTGACCAAAACGAACATATCGTCCACCCCTATGCCCAATAACAGAAACGGCAACACGTTCATCAACGGCGAATAGAAGAGCCCAAAGTAAGAACACAAACCGTAACTGGAAGCGATGGCCAATCCGATGGATACGACCCCCATTCCAGAAACGAATACTCGAGAACCGACGCACCCTTCCCCACCTTTACTCAACATGAGCGTTGCGTAGCCTAAAATCAAAATGAACGCGATTTGCAATTTCGTGATGTCGCCGGTAATCGCGGCCCCAAACTCATCCCCGAATGAACGTGTGACCGCGTATTCTACAGATACCGTCGAGGCGTAATTTACCTCCACATCGCGAATAATCTCCAATACTTTTTCCTCGAACGCGTCGCCTCTCTTGTCCTCTTTTTCGCCATCTTTGACGACATCGAAATTCTTCATGAGAAACTGCAACGTCAACGAAGTGGCGGTGTAATGCCCTTCGCTCGTCAAAGTTGGATGACCGCTCGTTTGGTTCAAGTAAATGACCGGGCCAACAGCAACGCACACGTTCCCAGGGGTGTGGTGTTTCTTCCCGTTACCGGTGGGGCAATTCTCTTCGTCCCCAAGAACATCCGAGATCAACTTCGCGTTGATTTTCTCTTGCGTGTTCCAGTTGTCCTTGTTGTTATCAAACACCCCCAAAACAGAACTCATGGCGCAACTCTTCGAGTACCGATAACACTGCCACTCCTCCTTATCGGTCTTTGAATACTTCATTCCAGCCGCATCCTCGGTGTCATCGTTTTCATCCACGATCCAATAATCCCCTCCCCACGTGATGTTCTTCCCGTCGTACTCCACGAACGCCTCCTCTTCAATCTTCGATCGAAACGCGTGCAACGCGTCTAAAGTCTCCGGCGTAAACGCGTTCGTCCCAGTTTTCGGTTTCAGAACCACGCTTCCAAACCGCGCGTCGCCTCCGTAGTTATCGTCCACAAAAATCCGATCGTCTTGCGCTCGCGTATCTCCGGGGACCCACAACTTTTCCGACCTGCTTTCGTTGGTCAGTTTGTGCACGCCGCTCGCGCAAATCAACGCCAAAAAGACGCTCAAACCAATCACTCGGAACGGATAGGAACCGATTCGAAACCCAAACGCGCGGAACTTTTTGGAGAGGAACCTGTTCGAACCGTTCGCGATTTTGCTGAAACACGATCGTTCCTCGTTCGATAAAACGTTTATTGTTCTTTCTCCTCGTTCTTCTTTGATCCCGGTTTCGACCGCGGAAAGTGAAGAGACTTGGACGCTTTTGGAACTATTCCCCGAGCGAACGGAATAGTTCGTTTCGGAGATCGAATCGTTTGTCGTCGCCACGGACATGGGCGTTTGCGAACGCGGTGGATTCATTATTATTATTCTTCTTACGAACGCTTACGTGAAGACGACTCGATGATGATGTTCGCGATGATGATGATACCGATGCGCTCGCGAAGAAAAAGTGTTGGTGTTCTGCGCGTTACAATGGATAAAGAAAAGTGACGTAACGACAACCACAAATTCACTCGAAAAAGGTCGGACAAAAATGTTGCCATTTTTAAGAACGCGCAGATGTATACGTAAACGCGCGGCATAGTGTTCATTCACTCCTTTTTCGGACGCTCCTACTACTACTACTATTACTACTACTACACCATTACTATCTGATGTTATTGTCGTTATTGAAGTACGCTCTCAGCGCGCGCTCTCGCTCTTCCTTCGTTTTCGTCTCGACGCATAAAGCCATGTTGTGTCTTCCGCCGCAGCTGAGCTTGACGCATATCCACTTTCGTTCGTTTGGTAAGGGCGGGAATTTTACCTCACCCGGGATGCCGGAGTGTGGACCGTTGACGACGCGGCCGAGACGGCCTAAGGAGTTGCGGCCCCAGGAGAGGAGTTGGCCTTGAGAGGTTAACGCGATGGTGTGCGAACCGCCGAGAGAGGCGTCGACGATTTTGTATCTTTGATGACGTTTGCTTTCGTCGTCGTCGTCGTCGTCCGCGTCGGTGGGTGATGGAAACTTCACCTCGGTTGGCGTGATTTTATCCGCGCAGTCGTCGTCGCCCATACCGAGTCGCGCGTACTCTCCTCTTCCCCACGTGAGTAATTGCCCCCCGGCGGTTATACACGCCGAGTGCCACCCGCCGGCTCTTATTTTCACCACTCCTTTTCTGTTCAAAGTTTCGATCGCTCTCGGCGTTGCCTCGTTCCCGGTTTTCTGGTGCCCCAACTGTCCATATTCCCCGTGTCCCCACGAATACACCGTCCCGTCTTTCGCTAAAGCTAACACGTGGAAACTCCCCGCCGCGATTTCACAACAGTCTCGTAAGTTTTCTACTTTCTTTGGATGGTACGTGTTTGGACCGACGCCACCGACGGGACATCCCCACGAGTAGACATCGCCATCGACGGTCACCGCAAACGAGGACATTCCGCCGCACGCCACTCGTTTCGCTTTAATCAACGTCTTCGGGCTCTTCCAATCCAAAGGAATCGTAATCGGCGTCGAAATAGACGTGTTCGCGAAACCTCTGTCGTCAATCACCACGCCTCTTTTCCTCTCCTCGTCCCTCGCAATGGCGGCGGTTGTGGTATCTCTCGTCGTCGTCGTCGCGGCAATTGTTTCCACCTCAAACTTCTCCTCTATCTTTTTCTTCTCCGTGGCGCACTGTCCGTACTCGTTTCCGCCCCACGCGTGTACTCTCCCAAACTGGTCGATGGCCAAAGCGTGCCATCCGCCGAGCGCGACGCGCACAATTTCCGACGCCACGAACTCGTCTTTAATGTGCAACTGTTCCAACTCTTCCGTCGTATCGTGCGCGAAATACGTCGCTTTCGTCGGTGTTTTCACGAACTCTTTGTTATTCTTCTTGACATCTGACTTCTCCTCGTTTACGTCGTTCGCTCTCTCGCCCCCTAGGCCTAAAGTGTCGTGGCTGTTCCACCCCCAACTGTAAAGCTCTTTGCTTTTCGTCAACACGCACGAATTCCTCGACCCGGCGATTAACCGTTCGATCTCCTCAAAATCTTCTTCACCTTTTTCTTCCTCCTCCTCGTCGTCCTTCTCGCGATCGCTCGCGTCAGAGTGCAAAGGCGAAGTTTGGCAACTTTGACTGAACGGGAACACGAGCTCCGTCGGTTGATGGATGCAAAAATCCAGCGCTCGTTTCGCCTGTTTCACGCCGAGCTGGTAGTCCTCGCCGCATCCCCAGACGAATACTTTTTTTAACGTTTTCGTCGTCCCTGACGATGAAACTGTCATCATTACGTATGCGTTCGTTTTTTCGTTCGATCGTTCGTTCGAGAATAAGCGCGTTCTCCGCTACGGGCGTCAAAGAGAGCAAATTCTGACGTCTTTTTCTCCACAAAACACGCTCCTAAACAAGCGCAACAGCAAAGCCAGATATATCACGAAACAACGACATAATGTTGTCGTTAGTATCGTTCACGTCGTCTTTTCACGTCGCCGGTACGTTCGGTTCTTCTGCGACAACAACGAATACGAAAACGGTGAGAAGAAGATGTGTTTTACATCATCACCATCAGCAGCGGGGAAGTGCTTTAACGACGACGGATGATGATGATGTCAGTGATGATTACGAAAGCAGCGGCAAGAAGAAGAACAAAAGTGGTTTAAACACGCGTCGAGAGATGATGTTGACACTCGGTGTGTCGTCGTTCGTCCTTACCGGAGGATTAGGAGGAAAAGATGAGAATAAAGCGCAAGCGTTCACCAGACCTCCACCTGGGTTCGACTTGTTCATCGATACCATCGACGGGTACGAGTTTTTACGACCTTCGTCCTGGGTGGAAGTGAAAGGATCCGGGAACGACATTTTTTACCGCAACCCGAGGAACGTGGAGGAGAACTGCTTCGTGGCGATTTCATCGCCGTCGTCGAACGTGTACGCATCAGTCAGAGACGTCGGGACGCCGGAGGAAACCGCGGAGAAGATATTGAAGCAGACGCTGATCGAGTTGACGAGCACGCGGTTGGGCATCATTCGGGAGAGCGAAGTGGTCAGCGCGAAGGAGGATTTAGATAAAGACGGGACGGCTTTTTACGACATCACGCTGAGGATTAAATCATACGCGGCGAAGAATCAGTACGGGTTGACGCCGGAAGATAGGCCGCAAACGTTAGAGTGGGATCGGACGTTTTATTCCCGGTTAGGGACGGAGAACGGAAGGCTGTACGAGTTGAGGATGCAATCGCCTTCGGCGGAGTTTGAGGAGAGTAAGGAGCAATATTTAGCGGGGATGGGGAAGAGTTTTCGGCCGTTTGAGGTGGATACGCCGCCGCCGAGCGTAGGGAAACAGCTCGGGTTGAACTTTATATAAAAGAAAAAAAAGCGCGCTTTTATTTTAGTACGCACGCAATGCGATTGTGTTCTTAATAATAATAATACTGTAATAGATTTTCGATATTAAATATAATAATACAACTACGGTAGTAGTAAGGCCTTAGCAGCAGTCTTCTTTCTAACACGATCCCGGCGGGTTTTATACGTTACTCGGCACGAACCACTCTCCTTTCTTTCTAGAAATCAATCTCGCTTTCGATTTGAACAAATCGTCATCCTCCATCGCGAATTTTGGCACCGTATCTGTTCCCAACAAAACAATCGTCGATCCGCTTCCGGACATGAACACGACTGCCCCGTCCTCTTTCGTCGCGTCGATTAATTTATCCTTCAACTCGCCCAACTCGGGCAACTTGGAAAACGCCGGCCTTTCTAAATCGTTGATCGCGTTTTCGTACGTGCACCCGTCCGCGTTTAGAGATTTCAGCAAATCCAGCGGCTCCGCTTTCGATCTCTTGTCTAAATCCAACGCCTTGAAAATCGTCGGCGTGCTCAACCCAATCGACGGTTTCACCAAACACATCTTCGTCGTCAACGGAAGCGGTGGTTCCACGTCTTCCACAATCTCTCCTCTCCCGGTGCAATACGCCGCCCCGGTGCTAAAAAATACCGAAATATCGCTCCCGATATCCCCGGACCATTCCAGCAACTCTTCCTCGGTCGCGACGTCCCCGCACAGCTTGTTCGCGGCATACAACGCCGTCGCTGCGTTCCCAGATCCCCCTCCTAACCCTGCCCCGGACGGTACCGTCTTCTTCAACTCCACCCAAAAGTACTGCTTTATTCCAGTTTTCGCTCGAAACAAGTTCAAAGCTTTAATCACTAAGTTCGACTCGTCCAACGGAATCGACGCGTCTTCGCACACCAGAGTATCTTTCGTCTCCGAGGAGCTCTTCGCGAAGGACATCTCGTCGCCTAAATCGATGACGTGGAATAACGAGGCTAAATCGTGGTACCCGTCTTCCCTTCTCCGGACGATTCGGAGGAATAAGTTGATTTTGGACGGCGAGAAGAGGTCGATTTGTGCGAAACCGTCCGGGTTTTGTTGCATTGTTGATGACGAGGACGACGACAAAGAAGCCATCGTCGTCATCTTTCCGCGAAATCCTCGTCCGATGCTTCCCCGGTTTTCTCCACCACGTCTCCCCATCCGATGTTGATGTTGTCGATGACGATGACAATGGGAAGATGAGAAAAGGACTGATGAAAAGGCTGCATTTTTACCGCCGCCTCCCCGACGCGCTCCCGCGCCTACTGCGCCGCCTCTTCTCGAAGAAGACGCGGAAGAAGACAAAGACCTCTTCACCGCAGGAGTCGCACCAGGAGTAGCTGCGCGAGCGCGCGTCGCAAATGCCAGAGAACTTCTTGAGCTCATGTTTGATGATTGTGTTGATATCTCTGATTGATTTTTTTTTATCCACAAAAAACACAAGTCGAGTAAAAAAAAGAATTTTGAAGATTTTGAGGAAGAAAATTTTTTCTCTTTTTTGTCTGCTCTTTTATTTTTTTAGTACACAAATGATGATGATTAAGACTGCGCGTATATAAAAAAATCGATGATGATGAAAAAGTTAAATAGGTTTCTCCAAGGAACCAATCTCTTCGCTCAATCGAGAGACTTCCATCAAGGTGAACGCGTCTTTGCCAAAGTTTTCTTCCGGAGAGGTGACTAAGGAGTATTCGATGGCGGATTGGAATTCAGTCGGGGAACACTCGAACGGGCCGTCCAAGTGCGCCGGGACGACGTGCGTGAACGCCCACGAGTTGTCCTCGCAGACTTTTTTGGTCCACTCGCGGACTTCCTTTTTGCGTCTCGGGAAGGCGAGCAAAGCTAGGACGGGAGGGACGAACCCGTGTTTGCGTTTGGTGAGGTTTTCGAACGCCGGTTTCCAGCTCGCGTCCCAAGTAAACGCGTCTAATAAATCATCCGCGGCGTTCGGTAAGGAAATTTTCACGTCCACCGAGTCCGGGTTGAACAACAAACCGAACAAAACGGTTTTGCCCCACCCCTCGGATCGAGTTTCCGAAGTCATCGGTTTCGATTCGCCTTGTTTATCCATCGCGCGCACGTACAGTGGTTCCGGGTCAATCGTCGCCACCGGGACGGGTTTATTGGAAACTTTTTCGAGGACGTCGGTTAACACCAACGATTTCGTTTCTTTTACGTAAAACGCGGTATCCACGAACCACGGGTCTTTAAAGTTTCGCAACGACGAGCCGCCGACTTTCAAGGTTTCGTGTTCGATTTCGTCTTTCCAAGGGACGAAATCGTTCGTCTCTTCGCTTCGTTCTTTTGAGCTCAAGGGTAAATATTTCGGTTTGTTCGGAAAGATGGGAACGAAATCTGCCAGCTTCACGTTCACCGGAAACGTCCAATCGTCTTTCGGCAACCACACGTCCGCGTCCGGGAAGTACTGCGCGAACGGTCCGCTATAAATCTTATGTTCAATAGCTACGCTTCCTACGACGATGTGTTTCACCTTGCCGTGTTTCTCTTCCAACTTTTTCACGGCGTCGATGACTTCCATCGTCGGCGCGACCGGGTTGTGCACCCACAACCCGCCGTTTTTCAGTTTCACCACCGTCATTCTCACGTTCACGTACACGTCCAACAACCCTTGCAACTGATCAAAAGTCCACACTTTCTCCGCGAGGACGTTTTCTTTCAGAACCGTTCGATTCCCTTCCGCGTCGATAATCACTCTTTCTTCGTTAAACGTCGGGTTGGTTATGAACGTCGTTTTCGTCTTGTACGGCGCTAACGGTAACGCCCACCAGTACGTGTAATACGCGGATTCTCGCGACGCGAGTTTCGCCCAGTATTGATCTTGCAGTTCTCTCGCCGTCATATTCACAGCCGCCGCGCCTTCCTCGCCCGAGGCGAACGCGAAGAACTTCGTGGTACTGTTATCATTCTCCATCATCATCATCATCATCCAGGAGAATAACGACGTCGTCGTCAAAGCGTCTCTTCTGCTCAACATTTTTCTCTTCCTTTCTGTCGTCGTCGTCGTGCCTCCTTCGTCGTTTTCCTTTGCCTCCTCTTCCTGACGACGACTCCCCGAGGAAACCGCCAAAGCCTTTTGTGTCGTCGAAACTGTCCTCGAAACGACCAAAAAACCTTTTTTGTTTCGTCGATGTTGCTGTTCTCGTTTTCGTCGCGGTAGTGGTGCTTCTTTTTTCTTCGCGAACATCGGCGACGCGGATGATGATTTCGCATCGCACGACGACGACATCGACGACGAGACAAAGGAAAGTTTGCGACGATGATGAAATCTCGCAGACAAAGTCGTCGTTTTAAGCGTCATCATCTGTCGTTTTACTTCTCCCCCGCAAAAAAAAAACAACGAGACTTCTCTCCTTCTCTTCCTCTCTCTCTTTTATATGACGCTCTCGAGCGAAAGAAGGAGCGCAAAAACTTTACGCGCGTTGTTTTGCGTTAAAAAATGCAGATAAAATGCGTCACTTTTTTCCCTTCACGCGAGAGACGATGATTGCGTGACGAGAGATGTCTTTTCTCATCGGAAGCAGAGTGTCGACGATGACGTTTGCTTCTTTGACATTTAAAAGAACTTTGAGGATGATTACGACGAGCGCGGGAGTCACCGCGAGGAGCGGAGTTCGTTTTCCTTCGTTGTCTTCTTTGTCTTCTGAAACACAACAGAAAGTGTTTCTTTCGTTTCCGCGTGGGAGAAGTTCCGTCGGGGGAGACGCGAGACGTGTAAAAGGCGGTTGGTGGTCTTCGTCTTCGCATTCTTCGAGAAGCGCAATAAGGAGTCTCAGCGGGAGTCATCTTTCTCCGAATACTAATAATAATAAACCTTCTTCGGATTTGGACACGAGTTACCTCCCGTTATACGCCGCGGATTGGGCGCGCGTCGATCTACCCCCCGGACACAGATTTCCAATGGAGAAATATCTCCTGACTCGCGAAGCGATCGAGAAAGAGTCGCCAGATTTTTTAAAATATTCCATGCGCTTCTCACCAACCGCGAGGAAAGAGGACGTTTTATTAGTCCACGACAAAGAATACGTGGAAAGAGTGCTCACGCAGAAACTGACGCGCGAGGAAGCGAGGACGATTGGGTTTCCTATGAGCGAACAGTCGGACGGGTACGCCTCGAAATTCTTATCGGAGGACGAGACGAAGCGAGGGGAGCAACACGTGACGAGGAGCTTAGCGAGCACTGGCGGGACCATCAAAATGACCAGAGACGTGTTAGAACACGGTTTCATGTGGGCGGGACAATTAGCAGGAGGGACGCATCACGCGTTTGCAGGGCACGGGGAGGGATTTTGCGTGTTTAACGACATCGCGTGCGCGGTGAGAGTAGCGCAGAGAGATTACGAGGAGTTGTTCGAAGGCGAAGATAGAAACGTTTTGATCGTCGATTTAGACGTGCATCAAGGCAACGGGACGGCGAAGATTTTTGAGAACGATAAAAATATTATCACTTATTCTATTCACGGAGATAGGAATTATCCGTGGAAGACGAGGATGTTATCGGATTACGACATCGCGTTACCGGACGATTGCGAAGACGAGGAGTATTTGAACGCGTTGGAAACGTCGCTACCGAAAGTGTTCGAGAAGCATAAACCTTTTTTGGTGTATTTTCAAGCCGGAGTGGACGCTTTGAAAGCGGATTCGTTCGGAAGATTGAGCATGACCCGAGAAGGGTTGAGGCGGCGCAACAATTTAGTTCTCGCGTTGTGTGTTGAACACGACTGCAAATTAGTAACGACCATGGGCGGTGGGTACGCGAAACCGATCGAGCGATCCATCGAATGCCACTCGGACGTGTTTCGAATTATGGCTTTGAAGCATAAAGCAATAATGGAGGAACGGAAATATTTAGAGAAGATGGTTACTTGATGTGGATGTATGAGTTCGAGGCGAGGCGATGAATTCCCGGCTCCTCGTTTGGTCGAATTTACGAATATTTATTTTTAATTTACGCATCATTTTTTAGCTGTGCGACGACTTGAATGCGACTATATGATGGAGACTACAAAAATCCAATGGTATTACGTGGCTGCGTTTGTAGCGCTGATGATTTGTGTATCAGCATCAGTGAGAGTTGTTCACGCTGCTGTTAATGCTATCATACCTTCGAACGAAGTTTTTTTGGATTCCGTTTGCAAGTGTTTAAAAGAGGACGCAAAAGATGGCCTTTGCACTTCGTTCGCAACTACGAGTGGGTACGGAACGATGCCTTTCTGGATGACGAGAGATATCACTAACATGGCAAATGCGTTTGATTTAGACCGTTTGGTTAATGCCGGACCAGTGGGGTGTAACTTGACTGAGATTGAAGCTTTGAGGTTCAACGCGGACTTAAAATACTGGGATACGTCGCACGTGACAAACTTTGACTTCATGTTTCGCAAAGCGAAAAGTTTTGACGGCAAAGGATTAAGGTTTTGGAACGTAGGAAATGCAGAAACGATGCGAGGAATGTTTCAAGAAACCACGGAATTCGACGACAACATCGCATTTTGGGATCTTCGAAACGTAATCGATCTTTCCAAAATTTTTTTAAACGCGGAAAAATTTAGCCAACCGATTGGTTTTTGGGACGTTTCGAATGTGGAAACCGCTTTTGGGATGTTTGAAGGTGCGAAGCGCTTTAAT
This sequence comes from Bathycoccus prasinos, assembly GCF_002220235.1. Classification (NCBI taxonomy): domain Eukaryota; kingdom Viridiplantae; phylum Chlorophyta; class Mamiellophyceae; order Mamiellales; family Bathycoccaceae; genus Bathycoccus; species Bathycoccus prasinos. The sequence continues at coordinate 279,777 of NC_023993.1, read as the reverse complement.
GAAGATATTAGCACGTGGAATTGGGCATCTATTTTCAGCGGCTCGAACCCTTTGAATTCTTGCAAGAAGAAAAAGAGGAGGATGCGCGCGTTGTTGCAACAACAAACTGACGAGGAAAGTTTGCGACTGTGCGGCGAGGAAATAGGCTTGAAGCAAATGTTTAAGAACGCCCCGAGATTTAACGGAGACGTTTCTCGATGGAAGGGCCAGGCCACGGCTTTTGAGCAAGAGAATATGTTTGAGGGTGCGGATAGTTTCAACACGAAATGGAAATGTAAAACCGAATTTGACGGCCCGACTGAAACATGCAAAGTACGACACGAAGCGGAGGTTCTCGAAGAAATCAGCGAAATCAGAGAGTTCTTTCGAAGCACTTAGTTACGTGTTATTGTGTATATATATGTGCATATACCTGCTCTATTTGCGCGCTAATACTACATCTCTATCTTCTACTCGCTCTCTTATTTGCAGTTCTAATAAGTTCTTGTCGTTACTCTTCGCATCCGCACTCTTCGTCGTCGTCGACTAAACACTTCTGATGTTCCTCGGCTTCGTTCACGGCGTCGCATTCGTCCACTCGCAAAACCAACCGCCAACCACCATTCGCAGTCTCCGGACTCCTGTGTACCGATGCTTTCCCACTCTCCCACATTTCTCCTTTCAAAAACAAAATGTCGCAACTCTCTCCTTTTTCTTCCACCAAGTTCTTCTCGAATAACTTCGCGTTTGATTTCAACGCGTCCGAGAGAGGAAGCAAAACCCGCGACGACATTGACGCGTCTCTCGCCGCCGACGCGATCACTTTATTCACCAACGAATGCTCATCTAAAACCTCCGTTTTCCTCCCGTAATACGTCGTCATCGCTCTCAAAGGTACGTAATCCACGTGCAGTTTCGTGCACAGCGTCCGGCGTAAAAGCGAGAGAGAAACGACCACTCTTTCGGGAGCGTTCTCTCGTCTTCTTTCGCCGCTCGAGTTTACGAAGAAGTTTCGATACTCTTTCACGACCTTTTCCACGTCCCGCTCTAAAAACTGGATCGAACGTTCCGAACAGCCCTCTTCTAATAAAACGTCGCGAATGCCTAACAGGCGAGCGTCTGGATCGAGCGCGTCTAACTCTGCTCGCACTTCAAACTCTGCGCTTTTCCGCTCGCACGCTCGCAGAATATCCGCCGGGAAGGCATCTCTCACTTCAGGTCTCGGTTTCACCACGAACGCATTCTTCGCTGACGATGACGATGATGACGCGGGGGTTATTCTTTTTCTCATCCTCTTTGGTGGCAGGAGTGCCGTCCTCCTCGCCGCCACCGAAAGCATCGTCGGAGCGTCACCAGACAACAACAACAACTTTGGATAAAGTGCAGACAACATTTCCCCTAAAAAAAGGCAGTTTAGATACGAATTTTACCTAACAAAAAAGGAGAGGTTTGTTCCTTGTGTACGATGATGATGATGGCCCCGCACATTGCGACGACGACGACGAGGAACAACTCGATGATGCGACCACCAATGCCTGGTCGCAAAATGAGGCGGCGAGGAAACGTTTTTCTTAACGCGGGAGGAAAGGCAGACGATGACGATATGAATAAGACTGCTCCCTTTCGACTCCCGAATTCCCTGTGGACAAATCAATCAGATTTAAAAACGCCGGAGCAAAAGTGCTCGGACATTTACCAGTCGTACGCGACGATGGCGGCAACGAGACTGGTCATGGCCCAGGACGATGGGTTCGGAAACGAGTGCAGCGAAGACGTGAACGTGAGCGAGACGACGAGTAAGATTTTAACGCACAAGGAGAAACACAGCATGCTCTCGGGAACGAGTTTCGTGCGAAGCATGTTGCAAAGCGCGGATCCAATCTTAAGGTCGGCCGCGTTGAGAATTATAGAGACGAGACGAGTGTACGTGTCCGAAAAGGAAGGGATGGATTGGGAGAGTAGCTTTCGATACGCGAAGGAGGATATGGAACAATGGCGGGTGAAGATGTTGAAACGCGTGGCGGAGAAGTCGCTCGAAGGAGAATGACGATTGGAAATAAAGAGAGGAGCGCGTGTATTTTACTTGTGTACTTTATTTGTGTGTGTATGTTTGCTTGTTTATATGCTGAATCAATCTCCTTCTCTTTAAACGGCGGCGGCGGCGGCGGCGAAACCTTCTTCTTCCCATTTCTTACCAAACGTCTGGCGACCGTTATCGATCCAATGATCGACCATTTCCGCGATACCTTTGCCAATACCCGCAACTTTACCCACCTTTTGTCCTTTTACCGTTTTGCCTAACATGCCTTTCCCGCTGCCTGGCTTTGTCACGTCGTAATCTAACAAACTGATGTTTTTCGCCGCGCCGGCGTAGGCGTTCACTTTAAACGCCTCGACGACGTTCGTGCCCAATTTTCTCGCTTTCATCACCAAATCGTTCAAAGCGTCAACTAACGGTTGGTTTTCCGCGCACAACGCTTGCGTTTCCGACTTGGCTTTTTGTTTCGGCCACACTTCCAAGGCATCCTTGAAAACCTCTTCGAGCAAAACGTCTCCAGTTTCGTCGTTTACGTTCTTCTCCACGTTCATCCACGCCAAGACTTGCGAACCGGCCTCGCCTAAATTGTCCGGACAAGACAATTTCTCCTCGTTGCAGATTCGAATGAACTCCTTCGCTAACACCGCGCCTTGCACACCACTCTCGGCCAGTTTTTGCAACTTCTCCGTCGGTACATTCGAACTCACTTTATTCTTTTTCTCTTCCTCCTTTTTCTTCTTCTCTTCCTCGGTCAGCGGCGGATTTTCAATCAAATACTCCTCGTACGTTCGCCATTTCGGCCTTTCGAATTCGTTCAGTTTTTTCGAAAAGTTGCATCGCACTAAGCACATGGATTCGGCGTCATACGTCCCCGGACAGTGCACTTCGCCTCTCCCTAATTTCTCCTTATCTTTGGACACGTGATACGGACTCTCGTATCTCACGTTCAAATGCGGCACTTTCTCGTTGTTCCCTTTCGCGCAGTGCGGACACTTCGTCAATCTGCCGTACAATTCACCGTCGATGCACTTAAAAATCAACTCTTCCTTCTTCCCGCCGGTGGTGTATCCATTCGCTTTGCACCATTTCTTCAACTCCTCCGTTTTCATCGCTTTATACTTCTCCTTCAGAGAAACGACTGTCGATTCGTCCTCGTTCGGGAAGGTGTACTTACCGTCCTCGTCAACCGGTACCGGCGGATCAAAGCTATCGAAGTTATTCTTCTCGTTCCAAGGTGTAAACCACAACGACTTCTGCGCGTATTTTCGTCTCTTATCCGCTTCATCCGCGCCGGATTTTTCAGCGCGCTTGGTGGTCGTTTTCTTTGTTTTCGTCGTTTTTGCTTCCTTTTTCGTTGGTGGAGACGACGACGGATTTGACTTCTCTTCCTCCTCTTCCTTCGTCTCCTCCTCCTCGACTTTCTGTCGCTTCACCTCTTTCTCCTCGTACTCGTCGACGACCTTCTCCTCCTTTTCCTCCTTCTTTTCCTCCTCCTTTATTTCCTCCTTCACCACCTTCAGGGACAAACACTTGCTCTCCAAAGAAATCTTCTCCTTCGTCTCCTTCACTTGGACTAAAAATCGAGATTTCGTTTCGTCGAATTGGACAACCACGGCTGGTTTCCCGTTCAGTTCTGGTTTGCTGTTCACGTTGACGATGGAGACTACAGTTCCCGGAGGGTAGAGAGATACAGCCTCCTCCGTCGCAGCAGACGCGGAGGACATTTTTGGATTCTTTCGTCGTATCGAGCGGCGTGTGTACCTTACTTACACTTGTGATGATGGAGTCAATTTGTGGGGAGATGATTTTGAAATTCAACGCTCCACTGCGGCACAAAAAGAGGCGGAAGTTCGGATAAAATGGACGACGATGACGATGATTTCAACGTAAAAAACTGGGCGACGTTACACGACGCCGCGTTAGAGGTACTCTCGACGCCATCTGCGCATAAAAAAGCCCTTTTGACTCAAGTTATCGCGAAGAAATGGTTCGACGGAACGAGTATACTAAAAGCCAGAGATATAAGTTCCGGGGGAAAACTGGTAGCAGATACACCGGAAAGAGACGCGCTGGTAACCATCGTCTCGTCGAACTCGAACAAATTAAAACTCGGTTCTGGTCGCTCGATCGAGTCGAGACGGAAAATTTTACACTCGCTCTCGCACATCGAGTCGTGGGCGATCGATTTGAGTTGGGATATTATCGCAAGATTTGGACACGAGGTGGAAAAGGAGAGAGAGTTTTTCGACGATTTCGTACGCGTGGCTTTAGACGAAGCGAAACACCATTTACTGTTAACGAAGAGATTAGAAGAAATAGGAGGAAAATACGGGGATTTTCCCGCGCACGATGGATTATGGCAGTCTGCGATGGAAACGTCGGATTCGTTGATGCATCGACTGGTTGTCGAACACTGCGTGCACGAAGCGCGAGGATTAGACGTCATGCCGAATACGATTAACAAGTTTCGAGAGAACGGGGATGAGGAGAGCGCTTTATTGCTCGAGACGATAGTGTACCCGGAAGAAATTGGCCACGTCAAAGCTGGTTTAAAATGGTTCAAGTTTCTATTAGGAGACGCGTCGGAACGCGGCGGCGAAGAGACGGTGAAAATCTTTCGCGAGATTGTCGAGAAGAAATTTTACGGGGCGTTGAAACCGCCGTTTAACGACGAAGCGAGGGCGAAAGCCGGGTTCGACAGGAGGTATTACGAAGTAGCAGTAGATGCGGTGGTGTAGTCGTGGTAGCAGATAGAGCGCAGATTAGAAACGCGTGTATGTATATCGATTAAAACAAATGTGTTTTCTTCCCTTGTATCATCTCTCTCAAACACAGCTCTCGATCTTCTTCTTCTTCTCCTTTACTTCTTCACCTCTTTTGCAACCTTCTCTCTTTTCTTTTGCAACGCATCGCTCGCTTCCGCGATTCTCTTTGCCATTTGCTCTCGCATCTGCGCACCCATCGGACTCTTTCCTTGCTCCTTCTCCACTTTTCTCTTCGCCTCATCTCTTACAGTCTTTGCCCGTTTGACGACTTCTTCGTCTTCGTCTTCTTTGTGCTTTTCGCTTAAAATTTTAATCGAGTCTTTTAAAGAGTTGAACGCGTTCTGGAACGACGCTTCGATGGCTTTCGATTTCCGCGTTAAAGCTTTAATCACCTCAGAGCTCTTCTCGTCGTCGTCCCCCATGATGACGATGACGATGAACTAACTGTTTGTGCGGCTTTTCGCTGTGTTCTTTGTTTTGCGAATACTTTTTTCCTGCTCGTATTTTGTAAGAAACGCTTCGAATTGAAAAATCCTAAAAAAAACACAAAAATACACGATCACGAACTTTAAAAAACAGATCATGTCTTCTGACCAACGAGGACGAGCGGCGGCAGAGCGATTGGGGAATCAAAAGTCGGCGAACGAACAACAAGAACGAGAAGAAGAAATGACGATAACGACTCCGATGCGACGCGTCCTGACCGTCCAAATTCGAAAAGAAGAAGAAGCGACTCAGAAAAGTGTTCTCGAAATCGTTGAGAAGGTTTTCGTTTCTGTTTTAGAAACGAGCGAGATACGCGCGTACGACGTGACGGTGACGAAAGAGAACGATAAGATAACGTATAAATACAAAGCGCCTGCGCCTTCCTTTCCGTTCGTGCCGAAATCGATCGGTAAACTCTCCGAGACTGGCGTGTGTGAGGTGACCGAAGTTGTCGTCTGTGATTATGAAAAGAATAAACTTGAAAATTTTTGCGAAACCAAAGGGATGCTGTTTGCGGATATGTTCGTGGTGGAGAGTTTTGTCAGATTGGATAAAATAAGCGGTAATTCGCGTGCAGTTGTGTGTGTGGTTGATGTGCGATTGCGATGGCTGAAACGGTTGGACACTCAAAGATGGATGGAAGGGTTAGTGACAAAGGCGACAGAAATGAAAATAAGAAAGAAGTATGAGATTTTGATGAAGCGAGTGGCGAGCGAGTTGAGTGCGACGGCGAAGATGACGAGAAACGATTTAAGGAACGATTTAGAATTTATTCTGCGCCAAAACGTGAACTATCTCTTTTGCGTTTTAGTTTCGATATTGATTTTCTGCTTGGGCTTCTGCCTCGGTGGAATTGATTCCTCGCTCTCGGCGCTTTGGAAAATATAATTTTATTAAAACTACGTACTCGTAGACGTGCATCTACTTTGCGTTTCGTCTCTGTCCTTCACTAATCTTACCAGACAACACCACGAATGAATCACCGGTTGTTTTTTGAACCGCTTGCATTCGTTCAATTGTGCTGCCAGCTTTGTTGCTATCGCCACCTCGCAGCGCGTTTTGCTCCTCTTCGTACTTGCGCAAACGCTTCTCCTTCGCCTTCGCGCCGGGCGCTTTGCCGTGAAACTTCCAGCACAACTCGCGGAAGGCTTCTTTTGGAGTCAACGTACGTCCAAACTCGTCGTACTTATCAAGTTTGAAGTTGAACTTTCGAGTTTCGGACGACGGGCCGCCGCCATCTTGTTCTTCAATCACTCCAGAGGCTTCTAATACGCGTTTGCGATCGTGGTGATCTTTCAAATCGTTCGCGCGTCCACTCCAACGCGGTCCTTTATCTTCGAGCTGACCGGAGGCTTTCATGTCTTGTAAAATGCTCGCTAAACCAATTCCAATTCTGCGCGATGGATGGATTTTAGGCTTTTCTTCTTCTTTAACCGCTCCTTCGCCGTCTTCCATTTTGACATCGACGGCACCATCGACGCTCTGAACAATTTGCGGAGCGTCCTCGTCTTCTTCGTCCGGTAACTTGTCCGCTCGCGCCTTCTCCCAATCGATTACTTCTCCCTCGGCGTCCTCTTCGACGTGGTTGGCTCTTTTCCGTTTCAAGTTTTTAGAGGTTTTCCCTCTCGCGACGAACGCGTTATTTTCGTCGTCACCGCCAGACGTATCCGCGCCGACGCCGCGACAGAATTCAGCGACATCCGTTAGGGCCAAATTTTTATCGTTCTTTTCATCATTATCTGCGTTCATATCGGTCGGCTTTTCTCGTTCGAGCTTGGCGATGCGTTGAAACAAAGATTGTTCCCCATTCGCGGGAACGATTTGCTTTTCTTTCTTTTTCGTTTCTCGTGCGGATGCGAGCGCTCGTTCCAACTCGTCGTCCTCTTCCTCGGCGGCGAAATCTAGAGGTTCTTCATCGCCTTTCTTAGTATCGCCGGCTAAATTGGCTAAGATTTTCTCGTCCACGTTATCTCTCGCTTTGTCCATTGCCTTGGCCCACGCCTCGTCGTCTCGAGACGGCTGTTCTTCTCCCGCGTTGCCGCCGCCATTCTTCCTCGATCTTCTGTGCGTCCCCGCCGCGTTTGCCTCCTTCGCCAACTCGTCGCTTTCCAACTTTGATACGTCAAATCCACCATCCTCGTCGTCTGAATCCTCGTTTTCTTTCTTCTTCTTCTTCTTTCGCATCTTCTTCGGCTTATCTTCTTTGCCTCCTTTCCCTTTTTTCTTCTTCTTACTATTGAACTTCATCAACTCTTCCTCTTCTTTCGTATACGCGTCTATCTGCGTGGCTGTTTTTGACACCTCCGCGGAAGTCAATTCGCCTTTCACCAATCCAGCCATCCGTAACTTCAACTCCCTCGCGTTTCGTTTCCGAATCTCCTCGGCGTCTTTTTGAACTCCTCCCGTGCCATCTAACGTCGCGAATCTTTCGTCCTTCTCTTCCTCTCCGTACTCATCGTCGTACTTGGACAAAATCTTCTTCTCTTTCAATCCCGTCAACTCGTCCTCGTCTTCGCGCATAATCTCGTCCTTCTTATTTCCCTTTCCAGCTAACTTTTTATTCTTCAAAACCCTCTCTCTTTCCGCTATTTGAACGTTCTCCAACTCGTCCTCCGAATCGCTATCTAAAATCGACTTATCCGCTAACGTTAAAACGACGCCACCTTCTCCCTCGTAATGGATTCCTCTCTCCTCGGCGACGTGTTCCAACGCCGCGCGGTCCACCTTCAATCCCGCCAAGTCTTTCTCCGTGTATTCAACGGACACGTGCTCCTCTTCTTCCTCCTCGTATCTGCTAGCTATTATATCTGCAGCAGTCGTCCTTTTTTTCTTCGACTTCTTCTTCATCGTTCTCGATTTTTCCACCCACGCTTTCGCGTCCTCCTCTTCTGTGCCTTCTCCTTCGTATAACTTCCTCGCTCGCTCGTGGTCTTCCTCGCGCAACTTTTTCGCTTTTCGTTCGTTCAACTTTTCTCTCAACTCTTCCGTTCGTTTTAATTCGAGCAGTTTCTTTTCCTCTTTTTCTTTCAAGATCTTCTCCGCGGCTTTTACGCCGTCCGTATCGTCGTCTTCGTCGTCTTTCGGGGGATTCGAATCCATTTTTAACGGCGCGAGGCCTAATTTCTTCCTCAAATTGTTCGTCTCCGCGATGGAAAGAGAGAGGTCAGATTTCTTCGACAAGACGTTAGTATTCGTCGTCATCATCGCCTCCTCCTCGTTCCCTTCTTTTTCTTTTCCCGAACGGCGGCTCATTTTGTCTCTCAAATCGCAACAAGAAGAAGCGTTCAGGCGAAGAGGAGATGATTAATTTTTGTGGGGAAGAATTGGAGCAAAACGAAAAACACAAGTCTGACGTATGAATAAGTCTACGTACGCGCAAATAATGAGTGCAACCGGAAGACGACTCACGCATTATGAAATAACTAAACGCTCTTTACGACATCTCTCGCCCCTCTCAAGGCTTTCTCGATCAAGGGTTTTGTTTCGGGCGCTCGAGCGACGGCGGTGAACAACGCCAAAGCTTGTTGCTTGACGTTCGGGTCCGAGCTCGTCATGAACGTGGCTATTTTACGAACGACGATTTCGTCCGAGCAGAGCTTCAAAGCGGTGCCTGGAAATTTGCAGCAACAGCTGATTCCGACTAACGCGCGAGAGGCGGTTTCGTTTATTTCGTCTTGTTTGAGGCGTTCGAGATCTTCCCTCGGGTTCAAACTGCCGCCGTTTTTGAAGTGTTCGAGATATTTCGCCTCTTCGTTTTTGGTGAAGATATCGACGCCTTCGTCACCACCCCCGACTCGTTTTATTGCCGATGCGAACACCTCTAAACCGCCGTGTTCCATGGTAATCTTCTCCGCTTCCGAGACGGACAAAGCTACGAAGAGCTCAAACGCGCCGGCGACGATTTGTTTCGGCGCAACCGCGTCTTCCTGCCGCCGGTAGTGGACTCTTTTCGCTTCCTCTTTTCCGTTGTTTTTGCTACCGTTGTTGTCACTGCTCGTGCTCTTATCTTTTTCCTTCGCCTTTTCCTCGCTATTGTTATTACTATTAGTATTACTATTCGTATTATTCGTATTAGTATCGTCGTCGTTAACGTCGTCTCCGCTCATCTTCTCTCCGGGAAAATACCTCCCCTCGACGTATTCCACCTCGCACATTTTCCTCGCCTCTTCGACGACTCTCTTCCCATCATCTCCCACTAAAACGAAACTCGCGCATTCTTTATCTCTGCACGTCCACACTAAGCAGTCCAGACCGTTGACGATTTTCACTCGTTCATTCTCCTCCATTGCTTTCTCGATCGCTTGTAGTACTATTTTCATTCCTTTTTGTTCGTTTCGAAGCATCTCTCGATGCGCTCGTTCCACGTTCCCGAGGAAGCAGCTCAAGGCGGCCAAGGCGGCGGCGGTGACGCCTTCGAAATCATCACTTTTAGTATCGTTATTCTCGTTATTCTTCGTCTCTAAAACGTCCAAGATTGGTTCAACCACCCGTAAGAAACTCTCCGGGTCGAGTTTCACTCGCAACGATAACGCCGCTAAAGCGATCAGCGCTTTCGCTTGCACCTCTGGCGTCGAGTGCGCGTTTATTTCTGATATCATATTTTCCACGAAATTGATTGGCAACGCGGGCGAGGTGTTGTTCGAAGGCATCGCCGCGGAGGCGTTGTTGATGTTTTTGCGACGCAGAGCGCTCATCTTTATTCTCTGCGCGCGCGCGAGATACAGTGCGGGGAAATGGAAGAAAAGTTCGTCATTTATTCTCATCACGCGAGAGACGAGCGATTAAAGAAGAGCGAGAGTTTAATCGAGGATCTTTTCGCTTCTCTTCGAGAGTCTCTCGCTCGTGCTCTCTCTGAACGCGCGCTCTCTTTTCGAAAGGACGTCTTTATCGTCTTTATCGTCGTCGTCATGGCTGCTCGTACTGCTCGTGATACTGACGAGAACAACACCAACGGGGAAGAAGAAAGTTGTTACGACATCTTGGGCGTCTCGCCGCAAGCCTCGGAGAAGGAGATCAGAAAAGCCTACCGGTTGTTGGCGCTGAAATATCACCCGGATAAGTATCGAGGACCATCCGACGATGAGAAGAAGAAAGCTGATGTGGCGAAGAAATTCGCGTCGATGACGGTCGCGTTTGACTGCCTCTCGGACCCGCTGAAAAGGCTGAAATACGACCGAGAAAACGCAGTCAACGGGTTAGAAAAATCGGACGTTTTGATCAACGTGACGTTCAAGGAAAGCATAAACGGATGCACGAAGTTAGCCATGGTACCGTTTAAGACGGTGTGCGTGAAATGTAACGGAACCGGGAAGGGAGGCGTCGCGTGCGCGAACTGCACGGTACTCACCCGCGGGAGCTGCCGGACGTGTTTTGGTAAAGGCGTTCTCGGTAATAACGGAGGTACCATGAACGAAGATGAGATATGTAAGAAGTGTAAAGGCATTGGTGCCGTGGACGATTTCTTCCAAAATCGAGTGGAAGTGCCGAAAAATCCAAAGCAAAACCAACGCGTGAAGATTCAAGGACGCGAGACGTACGCGGTTATTTATACCATGCCTTCGAAAAAGTTTCGAAAGTGCCACTCGAACGAACACGACGTGAGAACAACATTACAGTTGACCGCTTTAGAGGCTAAAGAGGGTGGTTTTTTCGAAGTAGAAACGTTGCACGGGAAAGAAACCGTGTACGTCGAAGACGGGACGGAGGACGGCGCGGAGAAAATCTTGGAAAAGCAAGGGATCGAAAAGAAAGGAAACCAAATCGTCTCGATCGAGGTTTTACCTCCTCCGGTGGTCGAAGAAGACAAAGAAGAAGAAGGGAACGAAGAAGAGGGAGAGGAGAAAGGAGGTGAAAAAAGAAAAGCAGATTTGGAAGAAGAAGAAGAAGAAGACGTCCAAAAGCTTCTCGCCGAGAAGAAGCGGAAACTGTTGGAAAAGCTAAACTCCTCGTGAATACAAACAGAAAGAAGGAGAGAGAAATCCGTTCGCGAGATTTTCTCTAGCTCGAATATAGCATCGTAGCACGTAGAAACGCGACAAAAACGTAGCGCACAGTTCGTCGTAATACTATTAATACTCATACTAATAACGAACAAAAGAACGCATACACAGAGAGAAGGAGGAGTTTTCGCAGCAATTTTTCTCAGAAAACCTCTCTTTGAATAACTCCATTATAAAATATTCATTTTCACTCTTTTGCTAAACTTAAAAGTAGTGGTATTATGTTCAGAGCGACGGCACAAAAGGCGCTCAAAAGCGCGGCATCTCGTTTGACTCCTCGCGGTGGTGGTCTCGCGACGAGGAGAAACATGAGCGGAGGTGGAAGCATCGAAGAAGAAATAGGTAAGAAAAAAAGTCGATCGCATCAAAATCTCTTCTTTCCCCGGACAACGATACGATCTCTCTCTTCTCTCTTTGATGACGACAGATATTTGCGTGCCCTTTTGTCGTTGACTAAGAATGGAATAGTAATACTAATAACGAGAAAAGCAGTATTGCTTTTGATGCGATTATTGCATTCGTTTTACTTTGTTTTGAGAGTCGAAAGTCAACTCGTGTTATCCTCCTCTAACCTCTTCAATTAATTTCTCTTTCTCTCAAATACCATCCATCTCTTCGATGATGCTGATGATAACAAACAACAACAGCTGAAATGAACAAGTGGCGAACGGTGACGTTTCTGGCCATTCCGGCGTGCGCGGCGTTTGGCGTGTACTCCTTCGCGACGGCGGAACACGGCCACGGAGAGGAACAACCGGCGTACTCGTACTTGAAACGAAGGTCGAGAGAGCAATGGCCGTGGGGAGGCGATTTGGGGTTGTTTGAATACCCTCACAAGGAAGATGGCGGACATTAATGTATACATATATCCGTTTTTACGTCTTTCTTTCCGACGGGAATGATTGGGAAAGAATGCGCTTGGATGATGTCGCTTTGGTGTTTGTTGTGTCGAGCGCGAGTTGTAATTATATATAAACATATAAACCTTTTTATTATATTAAACGTGATGACTCTCTTATTATTCTCTTCTCTTTTATGATGTTGTTGTTGTTGTTTTTGTTATTCTTATTATTCTCTCTCTCTCTTCCGTCTCGTGCTCTAACAGCGTCCTGTGGATGATGATTAAACGCGTTTCATTTTCACGTCTTTTAAATACGCCTTCTTCTCAGCCTCGTACGCGATTTCACTTCTCGCGATGAGCTTTTTCAAGACGTCGTACGTGGTCAACTGAATAGACTTATTCGGCATATTCTTCACGGCGTTGGGAACGAAGCCTCTGAACAAGCCGCCGACGCCTTGCGTGGCGACGATGTTTTTCGCCGCGACGACTATGTTCGTCGCCGTGCTCGATTTCATTTGCATCTGCCGCCTCACGGTATCGAGTGGATAGCACGAACCAGTGGCAACTGCGGTAGCCATTAAAGAGGCCATGGCAATTCCCTGCGGTTCGTTGCGGATCTCTTCCGGGATGGTCTGTTTAAACAAATCAAACGCGCAGAAATTCAACGCCGAATACGGAGCGATGGACAAACACGTCGCCGGTAAACCTTTCGCAAACGCCATCACGCCTTCCTCTCGCATAATGTTTTTAAACACTGCTACCATATTTGTCGTCGTCGGGTCTACGCTTAAACGTAAGCGAATGATATCTAATGGATACGTCACAATCGTCGCCGTGCACGCCGCCGAGGCTCCGGCTAAGAGTCTCCCCGGCACGCTCAACTCGCCCGTTTTCTTATCCGTATATTTCTTCTTATAAAAATCGTACGCGAACAACATCGTCGCGGAATACGGCAACACTCTCGCCACTTGCGGCGTATTCCCTCTCCAATACCCAGCCAAACCTTCGCTCTTACCAATCGCCATAAACGCCGGCACTAAACCTCCGCTCACCGCCGCTTTCGCGGCCGCGCTTTGTTGCGACGCTCCAGACGTTTGCATGATAATTTTCAATCGATCCAACGGAGCGGTGCACGTTTTCGCCAAAGCGCCGGCTAAACCCCCGGCTAAGAACACCGCGGTCGTTTTCCCCATCATGTTCACGACGATACCTTCTCGATTATTTTTTAACATTCTCGCAAGCGGTATTTTAATACGTTTTTCATCTGCTTTTGTCGTTTTCGTCTTTGCGGCGCACACCTGAAACTGTTCGTTCACTTTCGCTCTCGCGAAGGTTATCGACGCCAACGGAATCTCCACGTTAAAAGTTTGTCTCGTCTTTAATTCTCTCTGAATTTTCATTTTCGTTCGTTCGATGGCTTTTGTGAAGCGGTTGGTTTCGGTGTTTACGACGCGAAGAGAAAACCCAACGCCGTCGAGGTGCTGTTTTTGTTCCAATTTCATATTTACTCTTTTTTTCGTTTCGCTGTGTCCCTCGTCTCTCCTCGTCTAAATAATCTATATATAAAGAGCAATATATAACAAAAGCTCTTTTCGATGGGACGACGTTCTTCGCAGTGCTGTCCTTCTTCTCGCGCTCTCTTCTCGCTCTGAAGCAAACGTCTTTTTTAACGAACAAAAACGGATGAGAACAAAAACAACACACAAAGAGGATAAAGTGCGAAATAAAGTGCACAAAAAGCACCAAAAAAAGCACCCCAACTCAAACCAATAAAAAACAAGGGCGGCTCTTCTCTTTTCTCTCTTCTCTCTTTTCTCTTCTCTCTCCTGTGACCTAAATTTTTCCTTCTCTCATCACGAACACAAAGAAGAAGAGAAAAGAGAGTGTTTTCCCCCCCCCTCCTCTTCCTCAGAAAGAATTGCCCCTCTTTCTCTCTCTCTCTCTTTGTGTTGTTGTTAAAGTAGTAGCGCATGAGATGAACGCAACATCAACTTTTAAAAGTTGTCGCGCGTCCTCCTCTTCAAACGCCTCTTTTCCTTCCTCTTCTCGCAAAGCTGCTAAGAATACCCCGACGAAAGCGCTCGCATCTGGAGCAAGAAACTGGAGCGTCGTTGTCCCCTTAAGCGGCGGCGGCGGCAAAAAAATTGCATTAACCGCGAGAGCGAATCAAAGAGGAGGAGGTGTTTTTGAAACGAGCGGCGATGCGGAAGACGAAGGACGACGACGGACGACGTTAACCTCGCGAAACTTAGGAGGAGGAGTTTTAGGAGCTTTTGAAACGACCGCGAAAAGTAGCAGCTTTAGCAGCATGAGTTCGACCTTGATGTCGAAGAACAAAAAAGCGACGAGCGACTCTGAGGACGAGGACGAGGGAAAGACAACAAAGGGTAAAGACGCCACCTCTCTCTCCTCGAAGAACAACAAAAACAACATTAACAAAAATAAAAACAAAAACATGAGCGACGACGAGTGCGAGACGACTCCGGCGAACGCGAAGTGGAAGCGAGTGATGCTTAAGATCTCCGGCGAGGCGTTATCGGGAAACACCTCGAAAGACGGACAAAATTTTGGTTTAGACCCGCGCGTGGTGGAACGCATAGCGGGCGAGATTGTTGCGGCGAGCATGTCTGGGGTGGAAATTGCCGTCGTGGTTGGCGGAGGAAACTTTTTTCGGGGCGCGAGCCACGAAGGGGCGCATTTGGATCGCGCGTCTGCGGATTACATGGGGATGTTGGCGACGGTCATGAATGCGATTTCGTTGCAAGGCGCGATTGAAGCGAAAGGCGTCCAAACGAGAGTGTTGTCGGCGCTGAGCATTAAAGAAGTGGCGGAACCGTACATAAGGAGACGCGCTATGCGGCACTTGGAGAAAGGGAGGGTGGTTATTTTCGGCGCCGGGACGGGGAATCCGTTTTTTACCACGGATACGGGAGCGGCGTTGAGAGCGGCGGAGATCAACGCGCAAGTGGTGTTAAAAGCGACGAAAGTAGACGGCGTGTTTTGCTCGGACCCAAAACAAAATGTAAACGCGAAGAAATACGAGAGGTTATCGTACGAGACCGTTCAAAGGTTAGGATTGGGTGTCATGGACCAAACGGCAATCACGATGTGCCGCGAGAACGATTTGCCAATTGTCGTTTTTGACATGACAAAAGGCGGAAACATTCACAAAGCCATCCGAGGGCAAGCCGGAGTCGGGACGTGCATCTCAGACTCAGACGAAAAATGTCCGTGATGTAGTAGATGTGAGAGAGAGAATAATAAATACTAGCTCTCCTACAGTATTTAAATAACGAATATACGTTGTTGTTGATTGTTGTTGATTTTGATAACACGACGGCGACGATTGTACTTTATACCATATAATTAAAGAAAACAACTAATCTATTGTATACGCAGCATTTGGATACGAAACTACTAAACTTTCTTCAATCACACGCGTGGAGTCACCACGCCACACAGGTGGTATGCGTGTCGTCTCTTTTTATATTTGAGGTCTACCAAACTAATGTGTGTTGTTGTTGTTTAATCGAACAAGTCAAAGCCCATGTCTTCTTCTTCTTCTTCCACCTCTTCCTCCTTCGCGGCTTCACCGCCACCGCCACCGCCAGCGTCGCCACCACCGCCACCGCCACCGCCGCCGCCGCCACCGCCGCCGCCGCCGACGTTGGAGATCAACTCTTCAACCGGTTTGGATTGCAAGAATTTGGAAAACAAGCCCGCCCAGTACGGTTCGATGGTGATACCGGCGCCCTTGACGACCGCGTTGATCTTGTCTTCGGTGATTTCTTGGCCGTCATCGTGCAAGATGAGGGCCGCGTAAGTGCAAGCAAGTTCTCCAGACTGTATGATGTATTATAGTGGTAAAGAAGAGTTGAATAAAAAGAAGGATACGTATTCGTCAGTACTCTCAAATCAAGGGCTGCTCTTCTGCATCCTCCTTCGACCTTCCCTCTCAAGGAAAAAAAAGAGAAAGAAAATTCCGCGCGCTTGAAATGCGATGATACGAAGGTGAAACGCAGAGTACGAGCGCGTCATCGAGCGAGCAACCATTCTCTCCGCGCAATTCGCGACTACTCGTCCGCGTTTTATCCCTTCATCTCGATCTCTTTAAAGCCCAAACGCGCGCAAAAATCTCGCCTCATTCTTTTTTGGGGCTAAAATTTTTTAGGCGAAGAAAAAGAAAGATTTCAAAACGCCCTCCTCGCCGGGGCCCGCTCTAAAACATCGCGCGAAAATCTCCGACATCGTTCAAGCGGGGATTCGCATAGTAGAGATTACGAACGTACCATTTTTAGTTAGTTATGTGTGTGTTCCTTAAAGCTGTGTAATTAAACCTTTAACCGATGGGGCAATAAGAATGACGATTTTCTTGGTTTTTATTGTTTCTCTCAAATCTCAAAAATACTCTCCAACACTCCTTCTTCTCTATTACTACTCGTTTTTCTACGTACAATAATGTTTCTCTTCTATTATCGTTTATTAGAGGATCCAAACCCGCCTTTTTTCTTGGACTTGTTCTTGTTATCTCCTTCGTACACGTCGCCTTCTTTGTACTCCTTCGCGGGCTCTTCCGGCCAGTCGTCGTCGTCGTTTTTTTCGTCGTCGTTTTTCTCTCTCAACCTCGGTCTCTTCTTCGGTTTTTCTCTCTCTTTCCTCTCTTTTTCTCTCTCTTTCCTTTTCACGTTCTCCTCTTGTTCTTTGCGTCGCTTGGTTTTCAACTGCTCTTTTTGCGCGCGCAATTCGTCTTGCGTTTTCACTTCCTCGACGGTTTTTTCCACGTATTGATGGAATAAAACTCGACCTTCGCACGCGCCTTCTTCGACTTTGACCAACTCGAGGTCCAGTCTCGGGCCGAGTTCTTTTAAAAGAATTTTCGCGGTCGATTTCGCTTTGTTCACTCGATCCAAGTCTTGCGCTAACTGGACTTTCGTTTTTGGGTCGTCTTCGCTGTCGGAAACGTCCGAGTCTGACCCCGGTGAACTCGCCGCGCCGGTAAAAAACTCGCTAATATCCGCCATTCGCCCCATATCGGGCACCTCTCTCGATTTTAACATTTTCCGCAACTTCCGATCGCCTTTCGCCGGCTTTGCGTCCACGTGGAAATGCCTCAATCTATACAAATTCGTCTCCTTATCGTGATCTACCAGAACGACTCGTTTACACGAACTTAACTTTGCTTTTTTAACGTTCACCGCCGGGAAAATATTCTGAAACGTCAACGCGCACAGCTTCTTTTCGCTCTCTTGACCGGCGGTGCTAAAATTATTCAAAACCACCAGCGCTGGATTCAAAAACGATTTCCCTCTCGATTTTGGATTCTTCTGCGCTTTCTTCACGTCCCTCTCTAAAGAATACTTATCGATTCGAAACGTCAACGTCGGTCCTCGCGGCGTTTTGCATATTTTCAAGTATTTCGCGTTTTCCGTGGCTGAGAACAACAAGAAATGCGACACGCCTAAAGGCCCGGCGACGTTGATGAAATCTTTCAGTTTATTCGATTTCGAGTCTTTCAGCTTCGAGGCGGTGTTCGGTTCCATGATTTTCCTCACGTCCTCGGTTAAACTCTTCACCAAGTGCGAGAGTTTCCCTCGTTTCACCACGAACGTTTTCGGGACGTTCGTTGAGGACGATTTGACATTTTTCTTCGCACCGTTTGTGTTCTCTTCGCTCACCGCGTGCGTGCGTTTTTTTTTCCTCCGCGTTTTCGCCATTATTACTATTAATACCACTACTCTCTCTCTCTCGCTTTCTCTCGACAGAACAGAGAAGAGACACCAAGAAGAAGACCAAGACCAAGAAGACAAATTCAAAGAGCGTTTGTTGTTAAAATGAAGGTGGCGGCGTTTTTTTTTTGAGGTGAGTTTTTTTTTTGAGAGCCAAAACGAGACTGTCAGAAAAGGAAAAAAAACCGACGAGAGCGCATGCAACAGAAAAATAAAATATCGAGGAGCTCGTCCTTTACTCCTCAGAAGAGGACTACCATCGTCGACTTTCCTCGCTCACCTTTACGACGCACTCAAAGGTATTAAAAACACACATCATCATCAAAATGGGAATCAAAGGATTGCCGGAACAGTTGAAGCATTACTACCGCGACGCGCAAGTGGAACAGTTTAAAGGTATGAATACGCAGTCGCGCATTTTTAAAACGACTTTCGTCGTCTCCGATTTGGTTTCCCTTTGTTTCGCGTCGAGATATTCAAAAACTGACACAGAGACGCACCATCGTACTCTTTCTTTTTACGTCATCATCAACCAACCGCTTCGCGCGAACGAAACGCATTGGATGGAACGTGTAATAAAAGGTATGCGCGCAGCCGTCGACGCGTACTCGTGGCTCCACAAAGGCGCGTATTCGTGCGCGTTAGAGTTGCACACGGGAAATCACTACTGGGTAAAACAAAACAGAGACGCCCCGTACGTGAACTATTGCATCCACAGGGCGAAGATGCTGAAATTTTTTGGCGTGGAACCGGTGATCGTGTTCGACGGCGATCGATTACCGGCGAAAGCGAGCGAGGAAGGCACGAGACGACAAAGGAGAGAAGAGGCGAAACAGAAAGGACGAGAGCGATTGGAACAAGGCAATCGAGAAGGCGCGACGTTTATGTTTACGCAGAGCTTAGATATTTCGCCGAGGATGGCGCTGGAGTTGATTGTGGCGTTGAAGAGAGAAGGTATTGAATTCGTCGTAGCCCCGTACGAAGCGGACGCGCAAATAGCGCATTTGGCGAGGCAATCGAGGGAAAATGGTGGAGTGGACGTGGTGTTCACGGAGGATTCGGATTTGGTCGCCTACGGGTGCGAGAGAGTTTGTTTCAAGTTAGACAAGTTTGGGGCGTGTAAAGAAGTTTTGTTGGAGGACGTGTTGATGAATAAAACAGCTGCGGCGATGACGACGACGACGACGACACCCAGCGAGGAGATGACGACTACTAACAACGAAGAAAGTGAAATGACGATCAATAACGAGAGTCAAATGACCGTGGAAAACGATGGAACGAACGAGTCGGATGAAAACGTAGACGCGAAGAAAAAGACTGCTACTGCTGCGAAGAAAAAAGGTGGTTCGAAGTCTTCCGCGGGAGGAAAAGGTTCCAGAGGTGCCAATTCTCCATTGTCCTTCGAGAATTGGACCCACGACGACTTCTTGGGTCTCTGCGCGATGAGCGGGTGCGATTTCTTAGAAAACGTGAGAAATGTTGGTTTTAAAAAGGCCCACGCTTTCGTCAACAAAAATGACCGGTGCGCAAAAACCGCGTTAGAAATGATGAGTAAAGACCCAAAGATTGACGTTCCAGAAGGTTACGTCGAAAAATGGCAGCGCGCGGTTTATACCTTCAGACACGCGTTGATTTATGACGTCAAGGAGAAAACATTGAAGCACTTGACGCCGCTTCCCGAGGAGCTTCTCGGGAAGACATCCGACGAGCTTGACTTTTTGGGCAAAGTATTCGAGGACAAAGTTGCGATTGAAATCGCAGAAGGAAGAATGGATCCCATCGCGAGGCGTCCGTTTGCTCACGCGCAACCGCACTTTCAACAAAGATACAATAATAATTACAATAACATGCATAACGTGCAACTGACGAACGAGGGACCGAAAATTCCAAAAGTCAACATCAATTCTATGTTTGCGGCGAAGAAAGTTGCCACTTCCACGGCTCCAGCTCCAGTAGTAGCAGCCATGCCGCCAGCAACAGCAGCAACAACAACAACAACAACAACAACAACAACGGTTCCTCCTCCTTCTCAGCCGTTGAGACGTTCGCCGAGGAAGCATCCGCAAAGCATGGTATTGAGCGCAGAAGACTTGGAGGATTTAGAGATCGCTAAAATGCTCGGCGCTGCGGAGCAAGGAGTGCAAGCAAACAAGCATACGCCGGCGCCACCCTCCGCCTCAAAGAAAAGCCGCACGCCGCTTTCTTCGCCGAACAAGCAAAGTCATCAAAAACCGAGCGCGACGGACAATTCGTTCAAGCGAACGTTCGAGAACAACAAGAACGATGAGAACGCCGAGATACGAAACAAGTTTAGCAAAACTGCGTCAAATAATACCACACCAGGCGCGGAATTGAAGAAGCTACCTCCCAAGCCGCCTTCGGTGAATAAGAAGTTTGGCGCTCCGGAAAAAGAAAAGACGATATTCAAACTCGGCGCCGACGGCGGTTTGAAAGAGATTAAAACCAAGCCGAAGTCCATCGCCAGTTTCTTCGCTCCGGTGAAAAAGAAGTAATGTAGTCGTAAAGTAGTCATCGTGATGTTGTATCATTAGTGCGCGCGTGTCCGTGACCAATCAATCCATCAACAGATGAACAAGAATTGTATGCGTTTTCGTTTTTGTGCTACGTTCTGGACTCTTTCGTGTTCAATACAACAAATCCAAATTTCTAATGTTCTCTCTTTCTAAAGTTAAACTAAAAATAAAGGCAAAGACTAATACAAAGATGCATTAGTTGTTGCCCTTCTTCTTTTGCCAGAGGTGGTCCATGGCGCAGTCCGATTCACCCTGTTGATTTTTTAAAACGAATGAAGGAGAGAGAGGAGTGAGTATAGAGTTGAGATTTCGAAGAAGAGAGAAAAGAGAGAGTGGGGTTTGTTTGGTTTGGAAAAATCATCCGCGAAATCGCGCGGTTTTCAACCACTCGCGACCCAGAAAATCTACAAACAACCCCGCCTTAACGTCGCGAAAATAAAGCGTTTCACAATTACACGATCAAATTCTTCGAATGCGTACCTTGTTTCTCACGTAACCCGAAATGGCAAAAGTCGAATAGTTGCCATTGTACGTCCCGTCCGGACCCAAATGCCCGACGTTCACTTGAATCGCCGCGTGATCTTTGCACGTGATCAAGCGGTTCGTCCACGAGCACTTTCTCGGGATGTACAAATCGACGTTATCTCCGTCAGCGTTGATCATTGTTTTAGTGGATGATACTTCGTAACGTAGAGTTTATGGCGAGATTCCGCGAAAGTGTGTGCAGTAAGAAGAAAAACTTCTTCAAATAAAATTGCTTCCTCTCCAGATGCCAGAGCTCTCTTCCTCGTTCCTTTCAAAAAAAACGAAAAAAAAGAAAAGCTGTTCTCTGCTCTCCAAAAAAACACTCCTCCTCCTCCTCCTGTTTCTCGAAATTCGTCACTTTAGCCCGTAGTACGAACCGTAAATAATAATGTCGTTCGCAGCGTCCGCCCCTACTCGATTGAATTTCTCAAACAGCGTTTGCTCCACGCAAGGCTTATCGGCCAAGGTACATATTTTTGGCGTCGTTTCTGTGTGTTTTTGTGCGCTTTCAAAGCGCGAAAATTCCTTTCTTCCGCCGTCTCTCCTCCCTCTGGATAAAAAAATTCCGAAGGAGGATTTGCTGCGCGCGCGCGCGCGATTTGTAACCTCACGCGACGTAAAAACTAACCAAATTTTCTCATTTACAGGCGCCGATTAGAACTGCGAAAGCGTTTCCGTCGTTGAAGATTGAAAACAGAGTTGTGGTGAGTACCAATACCTCTTCTTTTCCTCGTCGTCATTTCGTCGTCACGCTTTTTTTTCCTCTCAACGTGTTGGAATTCAACCTAACCCTGTTTCTTCTTCTTCTTCTTGGTCGAAAAAATATTACAGATTCGTTTTACGCGTTTGGGAAGAAAGCGCCAAGCGTTTTACAGATTAGTTGCTATTGATTCCAAAAAGAGACGCGACGGATTACCGATCGAATTCTTAGGCTGGTACGATCCGATCAAAAAAGAGTCTTCCTTGAACGCCCCGGCGATCAAAGAGTGGATCGCGAAAGGGGCGCAGCCGTCAGAGACGGCGGGGTCGTTGCTTAAGAAAGCGCTCATCATCTCGTAAAGGAGGAGGAAGCTTTTCGGAGATACATATATATAAATAGATAAAAGAGAGAAAACAACGCGTTGTGTATTCTTATGTAGTAGCATTTCACATTATAGTAGAACTTATTGTTATTAAAAGAGAAGATATTCCTACCTTTTCGATTTTAAAAACGAGCGCTATTTCGCACTCCCTCTCTTAAAAAAATTCCTCCTCCGGACCTTCTCCATCCTCTTCAGGCAACTCATCTTCTGACTCTTGCTCGTCTCCTTGCGTGAAGTCGCGAGCATTTTTGATTCGATCTGATAACCAGCTCGTCAATTTTTCTTCGTCATCGTGCATCATCATCGTGTAGTAGTTCATACCGTGCAGCTCGATTATTTTATGCACGTTTCTCTTCTCAAACGCAAACTGCCAGCCGAGCTTAGTAATCACCTCCGATTTTTCCAACAACGGGTGATACATGATTCGTAGGTAGTTTTGCACGGTAAAAAGGCCTTTGAAACTCACTTCAACTTCTCGAACGAGACCGGCGAGATCGTATTTCCTCGCCAAATTGAGTACTTCAAAGTAGTAATCCTGTATTAAGGTGGAGAAGTCTGAAGGCAAACTTTCGCGTTGCGAGAGACTCACCCCAGTGAATGTTCCAGAGTACAAATAGTACAGCAATTGCTCGCAGGCAAATTGGGAACAATCGAGCTTCACTCGACACATCGCGTTGTCTTTTTCGTTATCGTCGTCGTCATCGTCGTCGCCATCGTCGTCGTCGTCATCGTCGTCGTCGTCGTCGTCGTCGTCGTCGTCGTCGTCGTCAATCACCATGCGTGCAGGATCTTCCTCTTCGTCAACCATCGCTCCAAAGACTTTCTCTTCCTTCTTTTTGTTTCTTGTGTTTTTAACGTGCAAACAACCAGCTTCTATTAGCTTCAAGAACTTCTCGCTCGCGTGTGCGAATGCAATTCGATGCGCATGATACTCTAGACGACCGTAGGCGCACACGAACACGACGTCGCATAAATCAAGGTTCTTGGTTTTCGCGCTCATTTTCATTTCCGGTATCCCTGACATCCGATCGCCAAGTCTGACTTTATATTCGCCACCATCCATGACCACGAGACACTCCTTGAATAATTCCTTCTCGCCGTTATCTTTGGGAAAGAATTGAGTGGAAATTTCCGAAACATACTTATTTGCCACGATTTCGTTTGCTGCGTCGTCGCCGTCGAGTTCCATGAACTCGTCATCGTCTAAGAAAACTTCCGGGCCGTTGTTCCCTAGACCGTCGCGTTTCGTCTTTTCAACGATGCTAGAAATAGCCTCTATGGTTTCCCGCACATTCGCTCCAGTCGCTCCAGACGGAAGCAACGAGGAAGCGGTCAAGCAATGACCGTGCAATTTTTGGACGTTTGCTAATTTTTCTGTAATCGCGACGATACTTTTATTGAAGTCAGAACCTGGATTGTCGTATTTCATTATTTCTTTCGTAAACGCGAGCGACTTTAGGAAGTATCGCCGCGGTTCGATATTATTAGTTCCAGGTCTACTGAAAGACACTCCGTTTTCGGAAGACTTGTGTCCAGTTTTGTTCCACGCGTGATCAATGAGAACGTCGATTAATATTTTCAAACCTCCGGATTCGAGGAAGATGTCCTGCATGTCTTTCTTATTGCACAAGTGCGCGAAAGCGACGGCAATGCGAAACTTCTTCGCGTGTTTTGGCTCCGTCGTCATCAGATATTGCAAATACTCTCGACATTTCTTGTTTTTATCTAAAGTCAGTTTGTCTTCCAAACGTTGCAACGTTTTTTGTACGCACGTGGTGGAAGCTTCCAACAGAAGAGTGGCGTCGCGGAAACGTTGAACCGACCCTTCCGCGATGATTACGTGCACGTTATCCTCATTGTCCGATAATCCGTACAAAGCAAAGGCTGCGTTATGTTGCAAATTCTCCACGTATCGTCTCGCGTCGACTTTCAACTCAGAGTCCGGCTTTTTGACCGAACTATTTGTTTCTCGTAAGTGCAACATGATGTCATCGATGTTCGAATCGAGAAGTTTCAAGAGAGGACCAATACCGGTGCCAAAGCAAATGCCGATTTGATTATCCGTATTTTGCGCGAGTCTTCCCAGCGCGAACGCGGCCATTTCACGTAAACCAGGATCCGAATTCTTCAGCATCTCGACTAAAGGTGCGATGGCACCTCTCTGGACGATTCGAGTCATGTTATAATCTTTAGGCTCTGTAGCGGCGAATTGGCCGAGCAACAAAGCCGCCTCTCGTTGCGATTCAAGACACGAGGAAGATAACAAACCAATGACGGGCTGTAAAGCGCCTTCGTCTAAAACTCGTTTCTTAATGGGTAAACTCGAATGAACGAGATTCCCAATCACACCGACGGCTTCTTTGTGTACCGAAGAATCTTCTGAGCGGACCATGAAAAGGAGCATTTTCAAAGCGCCTTCTTCGACGATTTGGTTTTTGTTTTCAGGATTCTTAAATGCCAATGTTCTCAAGGCGGCAGCGGCGGCGCGTTGTACTTTCACGTCGTGCACGCAATGCAGCAAGGAAATCAACGGCGGAATACCACCATCGTGTCTCACGGTGGATTTGATGGCGTGATTTTCGTGCGCGAGGTTCGTGATGGCGTCGGCGGCGCGTCTCGCAACAGAAGATGTGATGGCGACCGGATCGTGCGGTTTTTCCTTTTGCTTTGAGTTAAAGTTCGAGATTATCTGGACCAAGACTGGAATAACCCCAGCGTCTGCGACGCGATCTTGATGACACGATTTACTAGCCAATAAACTCATGCAATAACACGCTTCTTTGAGTACTTCCGAGACGGAAACAATGCGTGGATCCTTTTCATCTTTCACGACGTCTAACAATGTTGCCACTCGATCGTTGATTTCACAGAGAACTTGTATCAACGATTTCACGCTTTCAACCATTCCTTCGTCAACCATGACGTCGCAAGCGTCTTCTAAACGCGTATGCGCGAGTGCAGATATAATCGTTTCTACTAAATTCAATTCGAGCACCGATGGGTACTTCCCAGTCGCTAGAAACGTTGGATCGCTCGCATCCACATCCGTCGATGGATTTCCCTCCGGTAAGCCGAGAGAACCCACCGCGACTTTCGCCCGAAATATTCGCGCGTAAACACGAACGCTTTTATACAACTTGGTCTTCTTTATGTTCTGGTCTTCATCGTCGTAGCAACTTCGAAACTTCAGGACTTCCGAGGTTGAACATCCGACGATCTGTTTGAGCGCGTCGTTCAAGTCCGCCTCCTTCCGAAGAGTACGCCAGTTGACTAAAGTTCCCTTGCTGTATTCTTCCTCAAATGATTTCAATTTTGCCATTCCTTCTTCGGTGTTCTTCATATTGTCGTAAATATGTTCTTCCGATTCTCGCCATAGTCTCTCCATCCATCTAGCCATGCGAGTTTGGCTGACGACGCGGTTGATAACGTCCGGCACGGTTGGAGTTTCCTTCACTAACTCTGTGACAGAGCGCATCATAGATTTCAGCCCGTCTCGCTCAGTTACCGAGAGCAATTGCTTGGGATTACCGGAGTTGCGAAAGTTCTTGCCGAAGCTCTTGATCAAGTGTTCAATCTTTCCTATTATTTTCTTATGTTCGCCCATGGCGATGATTGCCGCCGAAACCGATTCTTTCACGTTGCCTTCTTTTCGTTCGAGCAATTTCAACAATACGGAGGAGAAGTCGCGCTTGTCCAACTCGTCGTTGATCTCTCTTATTTTTCCGTTCATGCTCGCAACACATTCGGAAACGCATTGAATAATTTCCGCCGTTACGGCACCTTTCTTTCGCGCCGTTTGATAAGAGCTCATTCCCGGTTTCGGTTGTTGATTCTTTAAATTCGTTTGTTCCCATAAAGACCTCTTCATCCAATACGTCGGAGAGGCACACATGGCGTTTTCGTAGTTTTCAAGATACCATTGTCCCATCGACAAGGAGGAAGATGCGGAAGACGATTGCGGTGACAGCATATCGAGCAGTCTCGTCACTATCAATGGTACGAATGCGCCCTCCTCGTATTTCAGCACCTCCGCGCGAACTTGCTCTTTCTTGTTTAATAAAGCTCCAAACAACGACGCTAACTCGAGGTCGAGTGCGATGAAGCGGTGACCACCGGTTGCCTTTTGCAATATGATTGCGTCTGACGGTATATCGCGCAAGAGCTGAAGAAGTAACGGTAAAATGTTCGTCTCTTTGACAATGAGCTCCGCGCAGTCGCCGCACTTATTCTCTCGAACTGCGGTACTCGATGCAAGATTTTCCGTCGTCTCTTTCGCCATTTCTTTCAAAATGCTCAACTTTGCGATCAACTTGTAGAGAATTGGTCCATATTGTCCCGCCCTATCGCGCATCGGTAACGATGCTTCAACGTTGCCACTTTCCTCGGTAGGACTGTATAATCGGTCCACATAGTCGCGTTTGATGCCATCAACTAAGTGTTTGTGATACTTTAAGATGCACAAAGTGCGACAAATATCTTTCCGAGGAAGAGGATGAAAATTCCCGAAAAACCCGTCGTGTTGTGCCGCTACAAAGAAAGCAACGAGTTTGCGGCAAAATGCAGCTTTTGTCTCGGAGTGCGGCATCAATAACCATTGGCCGTATTCGTATGTATCCTGCATCTGTACACTCTCCGAGTACAAGAACACCTCTTTGCTCTCGATAAAATCGGGCGCATACCACCTGGATAAATTCTCTGCCACTATCACCTTTTCTCCTGAGGTGAAGAATGTCTCGTCTAAATTTTTTGGCAACATGGTGCCGTATATATCTCCAGCCATTGCGCATAGACGGGAAACGATGTCGCTGCCGAGCTTGTAAACTTCACTAAAAGCTTTGTGTATTTTTATACCTTCCGTGGAATCGTTCCGTTCATAGGCTCGAAACCGCGAAACCGCGAGTGAAACGATTGGAATGGAATAGATACATCGACCTATAATATCGCTATCCTCCAAGCGCATATCGCTTCTCGTAAACAAATACGAGCAATGCGTCAAAAGAGATGCCGTGGCTATCTTCGTCGTGGTTGTTTGTTGCTGCAGTTTTGTTCCATCTCCTTTCATCGCTTGGTCGTGCTCCATCCCCTCTAATTCGTTGTATTCGTCGTCAGGCTCTTGGCCACCGGCGGCCGCTATCGGTGTTCTCGATCTTTTTCCGAGCGCGCCTTCTTCTTTCTTATTCGTCATAGCCCCAAAATCGGTTATCATCTCTCCCTGCCATGGTGCCGTTATCGTATTTCTCGCGTACAATTTCTTGCGTAACGTTCGCGCCAACCTTTTTAAGCTGTCGAAATCTAATTTAGTGGTCCCGACCGATTTGCTGCTAGTTGTCTTTCTTGCCTCCGCGTTTGCGGACGCGTGTCCCGTGTATTCTAATTTTTGCCAAGTCTGAAACTCTTTTTCGTTGCTTTCGCCGATTAAACTGATCATAACTGCCATTACCGCGGTTAAAATCTGCGCGTTTTGAAGCGTAATTTCTCTCGCCGTGTTGATTTGCTCTTCTTCTCTCGTCATCTCTTTCGTGACTAAGTTTGATTCCAACGAAAGAAATTCTACGGCATCGAACAACTCGTGTCTGGCGCATGCAAACGCCAGCGACTTTAAACGCGTCAACACTTCCTTCATTAGCCCTTGAAATGCTCGAATGTGACTCGAGGTTCTCTTCTGACAAACGTCACCCGGTAGCTTCAAGTTTAAAACGTACGCAATCATCTTCAATCTTTCCACGCGTTCTTCGGTCGTGGATCCTCTTTCATAGATTTCAGTAAACCTGTGCGAGTGCGGTAACCGACTGAGTTGTTCGCTCGTCGTCGGTTCCTTCAAGAAAAAGTCATTATGACACACCGGCTCTAAAATCTTGGACAAGTGCGACTTCTTTTGTATCAACAGCTGTGCCAACGTTTCGATTCCGTCGAATTCTTTGGTCCATGCGTCCCCTTCTTCCCCTTCTTCTTTCTTCTCGAATCTGTTAATCTTCTTCAGGCGTTCCCTCGCGGTACCTGTCGGCCCCGCCGAAATAGTCTTCGAAGGATACGAAATGTCGACGCGACCGTGTTTGTTTGCTGTAATTTCTGCGGGCGTATACTCCTCCATCGCTCTCGATCGCACGTTCCACATGTCTTCAAACAAAAGACTTCCGGAATCTAACGCGTTGTACGGCGTTATTTCTTCGCGTTTTTGTTCATCTCCATCTTCTTCTTTTTCTACTCCTTTTCGCTTCTTCTTCTTCTTTTCGTCGTCGTCTCCTTTTTTCTTCTCAACTTCCTCCTCCTCCTCGGAAAAAGAATCATCCAACGCCTTCTCCTCCTCCTCTTCCTTTTCGTTACGGTCGTCGCATTTCAAGCGCTCTAAGTGCTTTCGATATCGCGAAGAGGAGTGTACTAACAGCGCGAACCATTCTCTCGGCGTGATCTTCTTCTCGTCGTTTTCCTCCTCCTTTTCTTTTTCCTCGATAGAACCAATCGTCGTCGTCTGACTCGTCGTCGTCGTCGTCGTCGTTTGATTTTTTTTGCGTAAAGTTTCTTCGTCGTTTTGGTGTGATTTGATTTTCGTCTTTGCCTTCGTCTTCTTCTTCTTCTTCTTCTTCTTCTCGTCGTCGTCAAAATCGTCGCGCTGCTGCTCAACCGCACCCGCACCCGCCGCCACCGCTTTTGGAGAAGGAGAAGGAGACGAGGTCGTCTCTTTACTCCGCTTCCGCTTCGGGTACGGAGAGCCCGCCATGGTGATGGTGAAAGATTTTTTTTAATTTTCTTTCCAGATGACGAGCTGTCGTCTGTTTGTGACGAAACTGCCTTCTTTGAATTTTTTTGAGGAGTGAAGCCAAAAAGAGATTGAAAGAAGCGCTGTGATGAATAGTGAGAGAAGTTGAGCACCCCTTTCTATTTTCTTCTCTCTCTTACATTAAATAGGTTTATTAAACGACTAGTGTTGCTACGAATTACGATATCATCGCGAGTATAGTATTAATCCTGTAATATCCCGAGGATCTCTTCGTCTCGGTATAAGAGGAACTCTTTCTTTTGCGGGCCTTCGTCGAGCTTGACGGCTTGACCGCCAAACTCCGGGAGCAAGACTTTATCGCCGGCTTTAACGCCTGTAATAATAATAGTATTAAGTCATCGTTAGGAAAGAGACTCAACGTTGTTCGTGAGTAAAAAGTCGTACCGTTTGGAATTAGTTTCCCGTCCATTGGACTCGGTCGCCCCGGTCCGACGGCGACGACGACGCCTGCGTTGAGCTGTAGTTATTTAATAGAACAAGAAAGAAAGAGAGAAACATCATCCAATCGTCAGTCACGCGCAGAAAAGCGAGAGCTCTACTCATCATAAAAAAAAGAAAACGCGTCCATCATCATCCTCTGTTTCAGCTCTTAAAGAGAACGTCCTCCCAATGTGGAGCGCTCTCTCTCTCTCTCTCTCTCAGATAAACAAACCAAAATCGAAATTCATAAAAAGAAGACTAAAGAAGAAGAAGAAGAAGAAGAATGAGAATGAGAATTCATCCGACGTACTTTACTTCCGACGGTTTCTGGCAACAAAATCCCCCCGCTCGTTTTCGTCGCCGCGACTGCTCTCTCCACCAGAACTCTGTCCATCAGAGGAATCAACTTTTTTACCGCGCTCATCGTTTTGTTGTGTCGTTGATGAGTAGTTGCTTCTCTTCTGTTTCCCCGTAAAGGAGTGTTAATCAGTGACGGCAGACTGACGAAAAATTTCTTTTTTTTCAACTTTTTTTCACAAAAACACAACCACTTTTTTTCTGTTGAGAAAAGTCTCTTTCAAAACGCATCACTCGCGCGCGCACTCGCACCACACGCGCTCGCTTTCTTTCTCTCCTCGTCCTCTCTGCTGCTTAGTATTAATGATCGTCTCCTCGACGAATTTATCATCATCGTCGCGAGTTTCTTCTTGGAGAGGAAAGTCTACTTTTTTAAAAACGACGTCAATTGGCTCCAAATCCTCCTCCAAAATATCTCATCGGTCAACTCGTTACAAAAACATTATAAAAATGGAAAACTTTGAATCGACGCCGAAACCGGAAGGTGCTCCCGAGTGCACCGTGTATTACACTCCCGAGTTAGTCTCGAAAGCGATCGCGGAGTTGACCGCGGAAAGCGCGAGAAGTGCGATTGAAGAGAGAGGGTACTTCACGCTCGGATTAGCCGGCGGGAGTTTGATTAAAATGCTTTCCGGATTGAAGAAGGACACAAACGAGGAGAATAAAATTGAGTGGGAGAAATGGCACGTATTTTGGGTGGACGAACGATGCGTGCCTTTAGACGATCCAGAGAGTAACTTTGGTGGCGCGTACGAGACGTTGTTTAAGGACGTGCCAATCCCGAGAGAGAATTTGCACGCCATCGACGACGGTTTGTACGAAGCGAACGAAGGCGCGAGCGCAAAGTCGGCGGAGGCGTACGATAAAGAGTTGAAGAGCTTATCGGAGACAATCTTACCGAAAGGAGACGGTGGATTGCCGATATTTGATCTGTTGTTGTTAGGTTTTGGGCCGGATGGGCACATATGTTCGTTATTTCCGAATCATTCGCTGGTGAAAGTGAACGACGCGCGATGGATTTTACCCATCGCGGATTCGCCGAAACCGCCTCCCGAACGCATCACGTTTTCTATGCCAGT
The DNA here is from genome assembly GCF_002220235.1 of Bathycoccus prasinos. NCBI lineage: Eukaryota > Viridiplantae > Chlorophyta > Mamiellophyceae > Mamiellales > Bathycoccaceae > Bathycoccus > Bathycoccus prasinos. The sequence continues at coordinate 249,168 of NC_023993.1, read as the reverse complement.
GGTGAATATGGCGAAACGAAAAGTATTTGCCGCCGTAGGGGAAGGGAAAGCAGAGATGGCGAAACACATCTTAGAGGATGCAAATAAAACGGACGGGTCGATACCGGCGGCAATGGTTAAAGATGCGGAGTGGTTGTTCGATACGACCGGATCGAGTAAATTGACGACGACGCACGTTAGGTTTGAGTTTCCAGGAACGCCGACGCTTTTGGGTTTAGACACGAAAGAAGAAGACTGATTTATGATGCGATGATGGTTGGTAGAAGAGAAGCGTGTAATTAAAATATTATTATCGTCATTATCGTTGTTATTACTATGCATTATTGTTCATATAAATCTCTGGATCGTGCGCGAATCGCAAAAGGTTATATTTGTGTTCGCGTTCTTTCATGCCTTTCCATCTGACCGCTTCTGCCTCTTCCATATCAATTTGCTTGAACTCTTCGTCCCAATCTAACTGAGTGGTCGCCAAATCTTTGCACGGAAATGCCTCGTTCTCTTTAGCAATCTCGTCGTCTTTGTAATACGTCTTCTTTTCGCTTTTTTTGAAGACGTTTCCGAAACCATCTTTTTTATCTTTCAGATCTTGTTGTTTACGGAGAAGTTGTAATTTTTTCCGGAGCGGAGCGAGTTCGCGCTTTAACTTTTCCACGTTCGATTCGGTCGCTTCTTCTTCGAGTTGTAACGCAGTATCCATATCTTTCTCTGCTTCTTCCCACTTAAGCAGTTCCAAGCGCGCCTTTGCCCTTCGCATGAGCGCTTTGACGTTATCTTTCTCGCAATCCAACGAATCAGAAGCGAACGCTTCCGCCTCTTTATAATTTTCCATCTTCAAATGTAGCATCGCGAGATTGTTATAAATCTTATGCGCGACTTGAAAGGACTCTTTGTTTTTCTTTTCTCCGTCTTTATCGAATTCGCCTTGCGGTTCTCTCAACGAAAAGATATCCGCGCCTTTATCCCACATGAGTTTCGCTCGGCGATACCGCTTCGTTTGATATAACATGCGGCCGCGCTCCAACATTTTCTCGCCGTACTCCAACCGTTCTCTGTGCGACATCGCAAACTTATCATCTGTAACGCTATCGTCGGTAACTTCAACCACTTTAACTACAAATAAAGCTGTGAAAGTAATCGTTTGCGTCTCGGGTAAAAGCGCGTCGCATAACTGATATTCCGAGGAGGCAAAAATTTTCACCTCGGCGATATCGTTCACCCGCATTTTTAAAAGCGCTTCTTCCAACCCTTCCGGATGCGTTGAGTCTCCAATCGCGAATTTGTGTTCCACCCACGGTACTTTGCTTTTCTCTTCCTCGTTTTCTTCGGCGTACTCGCACAAATCTTTCACTTCAAGTATGATTGAGTTTCCTTCTCTCAAAAGCGGAGGCGTTACGCTCGTCTTCGTTTTGGCAGCTCTCCGAGAGAGAAACTTCAACTGCCCTTGACCCGCGCATATGTCCACAATCACTTCTTCTTCTTCTTCTTCTTCTTCTTCTTCTCGCAGCACGGTTTCCTCCTTCTCGTCCTCCTCTTCGGATGATCTTTCGCGCATGGTGTGGTGTCTCGTCGTCCTTGTTGTGTGTTCCATTTTATATTTTTCAAGGCGTTACTCGTATTTTTTAAGTTTTGTCTACAAATAGTTCTTTCAATGCTAAAATTTTAGTACGTTTTAGATATATTCTCTCTCTGTCTCCCCAATCGTCGTCGACGTCGTGCAATGCCAGCCGTCCGTCCCGAGTTCCCCGTCTGCTCTTTTCCCCGTGTTGTTCTCCAAGCGCTAGTCGCTCGAAAGAAAACGGTTCCAACCTTCTCGCGAAAACTCTCTCTCTCGTGTTCTGCTACTAAGTTTTTTTCTATGCGTGTTTATACATACATACATAAAACTTCTTAAAGCTGCACACCTTCTCTGACGATATCGTACGGGATCGGCGTCAAGATTTCCGTCTTGACGTTTTCCAAAGTAAAACCCTCTCTCGGCAAACCCACCGGTGCTCTCTTCGTGACAATCTTCTTACCCGCCTTCTTCGCCGCGGCGTGCGCCTCGTCGTTCGCCTTTCTTCTCGCTAAGAAATCTTCTCTGCATCGAGAGTGTTGCACGTGCTCGTAACGGATGTGAAGTCTCTTACGGATGATTCTGCCACCGACTTGCTTGTTCACCTCGACACCAACCGCGTGCGGAGTAACATCCCAGACGACGCCAGTTCTACCTTGGTACACCAAGTAAGGCATGCCCTTGTGTTGAGAAGAATCAACTTTGATGTCAACGTAGTCTCCAATCTGCGTGATATGAATGGGATCAAAAAGAGAATAATTAGTCAGTTTCAATAATTAATAACGCGATTCATCGACAACATCTGCTCGAAACACGTCGCCTCGCGTCACACGCGCGCGCGGAAGCACGCGCGATTTTTTTTTCTCAAGGGAAGAAACCCCACAAGTAGTGGGTCGAGGCCGTCGACGAAAATTGAACGAAATGTGTCTTTAAAACACCATCGCGAACGGAAATATCGCCGTTTCTTTCCACGAATGCCTCAAAACATGCGCGGAGTACGCGCGAACGATTTGATTCCAGGAAGAAACGAACGCATTCCCGTCTACATCGATGGTTTTCGACGCCCGAAATTTGAGAAAAAAAACAACTACGCGCGAGCAGAAAGCGGATTCTGTATCACTTACTCTGAACGTTCTCAAATACGTCGTCGCGTTCTTCGGTCCGTTTTGGCGGAAACCGCGCGTGAACATGTTTCTCGTGCCATGTCTGAGACCTCTGCTTCGTGCTCTTTGATTACCCATGTTTGTTTATTCGCAGTGGTAATAAATTTGCGCCTATTTCAATGAAGAACCAAAACTGTACGACTGAGAGAACAAAAAGAGAGTCCTCGTCTGCGACCTGAATTTCGACCATAAACAAAAAAAAGTTCCTGTCCCTTTCGTCGATCGTTTTTGTCTCTTCTCCTTCTTCTACCTTATAACGTTATTCTTGGGGAACGTCCTCTTTCTTAATAAGAAGAAGACAAAGCGTTGTTGTGTTGTTCGGAAGAAGGTGGTGGTCTGTCTCTCCCCGGTCGTCGGTTTCCCTCTGTGAGAAGGCGCATCCTCTTCCTCCAACGACGCATCAATCATCTCATCCCCGTCGTCGTCGTCATCCAACGAAGACGAAGACGAAGAAAGTTGTTCTGTTTTCGTTCCGTTCCTTTTCTGCCAGACAGACAAAAGAACGGTCGACGACGGCCCGAGAGAGAATCGAATTTAATAATCTCTTTGAAAAACGCTCGTCGTTTTCTTCCCGCTTTACCTGTTGTCTCGTTCGTCGATTCATCAACGAAGAAGCCTCAAAAACACTCTCGAATCTCTCCGCACAGAAGAAGAAGAAGAAGAAGAAGGAGAGTAAAAGAAAATGCTGAAAGAGGCGATCAAAGCGGTCGCGGCCGCGCGAAAGAAGAAGAAAGGGCGAGAGATCGCAGAAAAGTCGATCGCCGAAAAAAAGTCGACAACAACATCAGAAGAGAGTGATGTTGACGACGATGATTCCTTACCTTCATCGATCTCGGATGAAGAAGACAAAAACAAAAACAAAAACAAGGAGGCGAAGAAAAGAGGGAGGAGTTCGACGGATTCTGGGGAAACGTTTGAAACCACAACGACGGGGACGAATAACAACGGTACCTCGGAGGATTCGGATGAAGACGGCGAAAAGAAAGAAAAGAATAGAAAACGAAGGATGAGGAGGAAAGGGAGTCCGACAGACACGGACGACGAGGAGGAGGCGTATGTGAGAGAACTATCCACGCAACAACAACGGCTGAAGAAAGTAAAGAGGACGAATATGATCGATACAAATACGGCGATGATGACGGCGCTCGGTGGTGGTGCCGTTCCGGCTGCGCAAGTTGCACCGATAGCAGTTCCACAGCTGACGTTAGACCAAATTCAGCAGTTGCTTGCGCAGCAACAATTGATGCAGATGCAAAATTTGCAGCAACAGTTTGTACTGCAGCAACAGGAGCTCATGAGAAATCCGCCGAAAGATTTCATGTCAGCGTTGCAGTTTTTGCAACAGCAGCAAGTCCAAGCCATGTATAATTTTAATAATTCTGGTGCCAATGCAGCCTCCGCTGCAGTCATGTTGAATCAAGCGACATCTGGATCGTTACCCCCGAGCCTTTTAAATTCTCTTTCTTCGGCTATGAACGGCGGCAACATAGGAAACAACGCGCTCGCGCCTTTGATTCAAGAGGAATTGCAGTTAAAGTTGAAGCAACAACAGATGAAGGAGTATCGAAAAGAACTTAAAAAGAAAGAAAAACTCCTCGAGAAGCAAAAGAAGTATCCGTACGCGAATGAGAGTTTTAAAAGTATCATGAGTCAGCAATTGGAAGGTTCGATGGATCAACAAATGGAAGAAGACGAGGAAGGTGACGAAGAACGAGCAAGGGCGACAGTCTCAGTTCAAAGACAAAGCGATGATAGTGGTCGCATCGCGCCCAAAGCGGGAGCATCTGGTATTGGAGTCCCGACGCAGTCGGCTGCTACGACGACAACAACGATAACGCCTAGTTTGAAAGAACAAAGAGAAATCCTGAACGCCAAAAACGCGAACCACAAGGAAGCGTCGCAATTCGTTTCTGGACGCGCCTGCGGCGTGCAAGGATGCGAATTACTTTGCGAAAAAAGTCGCTCCTTAGTTGGTGTCGTCCAACAGTGCTGCGAAATGCACAAACGCGAAGACAGTTTCAACTTAAAAGAAAGAGAAGGCGTCTTTCGATGGTGTTTCTACTGTCATCGTCCTCAGAAAATCGAAGAGTTTTCATCGAGTAGTAAATCTATTTGCAAGGAAAAGTTTGCGTTGCGAAAGCAAAGACGTAAGTTGGCGAGTCAAAAGCAGAAACTTTTAGCGGAAGCGTCGAAGACGCAGATAGCGATGCAACAATACGTGACGGTAGAGCATCTTCAACAACAACAACAACAACAACAACAACAGTTGATTGAGATGATGCAGTCGAAACAAGCGAAATCAAAATCTTCTAAGAAGAAAGAAAAACGACCGAGGACGTCGGAGGAAAAGGAAGCCATGCGCGCTTTGTGCGATATCCTCGCCGATGAGGAACGAAGAGAGAGCGAAGAGAAACAGCGCGCCGAAAAAGAATCGTCTCAAGAAGATGCCTGAGGAAAAGGCTAGTAGAAATTTAGTAATAATACGAGTGTAAGAAGAAATACAGAAGATATAAAACAAATAATACGCAACATTCGCTATTACTATCTCACTTACTTATTGAATCACCACTTACACTTGCTTGCTGAATTGCGTCTCTATGCGTTTCTTCATCGCGTCCACGTCGTCAAATCTCTTTTTTATTTCATAAAGTTGACACAACCTTCGCATTCGGCGAAATGCCGTTGGCGTGTGACCGATACCAACCGCGTCGGTTATTTTTACCGATCTCTCCAAGACAACGATGGCGTCTTCTATGCGTTCCAACAAGAGCAACGCTTCGGCCATGTGATGTAATGTCAGCGCAATCTCCGGATGGTTCTCGTTTTCAAACACGACTTGCTTCAAGTTCAAACTCGTTCGATAGTTTTCGTACGCCTCTTTCGGCTTGTTGTTTTGCAACATGCATGAAGCCAAATTATGCAACGCTGCTGCTATTGTCGCTTCCGCTTTATATTCTGCTCCTTTTCTCTTATCTACTTTACTACTACTATCACTACTACTGCTACTACTACTACTATTTGGCGTCGTCTCTTTCAATTCTCTCAGTAAATCCAAGCACTCTTTGTATAATCCTTCCGCTTTCTCCCACATTCGTTGCGTCCTCGCGAGTTCCGCCAAGTTATTCAGCGCCGCCGCGACGTGCGCGTCCTTCTCTCCAAATCCAAGCTTTGCTTCTTTCAACGCGCGTTCGAAACATTTCAGAGCGAACTCGATATCTCCGGCTAAGAATTTTTCGCGTCCCAAGTCGGTATACACTCGCCATTGCGCCGTGTGTCTTCCTTTTTTACTTTTCCCGTTCGTTTTCGTCGTCGTTTGTTCTTCTTCTTCGCCTTCAATGTGCACTTCCACGTCTTCCATATTTTCTCTCTCCTCTTTCGTTAAAGAAGAAGGCATTTTCTTCTGCGCGTCCCTTCTTCCTCTTCCTCCTTCTTTTTCGAGACACGAGGCGTGCGAGAGGAGAAAATATAATGGAAGACGACCTGGAAGAAGAAAACCGTTGTTGTTTTTGTTGTTGTCGTTATTCGTATTCGTATTATTACTACGAGGATGCTGATGACGACGACGATGATGCGTTGCGAATTGCGTTGGTGATGATATCGAAATCGTTTCCATCGTTCGTGTCGTCCCCGAATTAAAGAGAAACGCATCGTGCGCAGCTGCGGCAGTAGCTGCAGCAGCAACAGCAGCAGCGGCAGCGGCGGCTCGAAGAACGACTCTTTCCTGCGTAAACGTCGTCGTCCTTCTCAAAATCATCATCTCAACACAAAACAACAACAACTGTCATTTTTCTTTCGTTGTTGTGCTTTTTTCTCTTCTTCTGAGGTGTCTGACTGACAGAGTGAACACATTTTTTGCACCAGAGAAAAGAAGAAGAAAAAAAGAAGAAGGAGAAGAAAAAAGTCAACACAACAAACAGACAAAAAAGAACGTTAAAAAACACCACTGTACACAACACACAGAAGAAGAGTAGTAGAATAGTGTTAGTAATATGAACATATTCTTCTAAACGCGTAAAGTGTTTTATGAGTAGTAGAATAGTAGTGTGAGTATTACTCTTTGAATGATGACGACGACGAATGCGACGACGACGAAGAGTTTTAGTAATAACAAGAAGACGAAGAAGAAGAAAAAGATGAGCAAAATCATCGAGACCAAAACGAACGAGAACGAGGAGAAGAAGGGGAAGAAAAGTGATGATGCTATAGAAGAAGAAGAAGAAGAAGAAGAAGAAGAAGAAAACGACGACTTTAATAAGACGAATAGTAATAATAACGAAAAGACTTTTACGACGATTCCAGAGCACATCAAAACTTTGGCGTTGAACCAAAAGGAGAATCTCGCGCGTTTACTCATCGTCAGCATCTGCAACCGAAAAGATTTGTTCGTTAAAAAATCGACTTTACAGACATTCGACGGCGAAGACTTTCAGCTACTCCGAAACGTTCGAGAGTTATATTTGAACGAGAACGACATCGAAAGAGTAGTCAATTTAGACCGACTTCCAAAGAGTTTAAAGTTGTTACACATCGAAGGGAACAAATTGAATTCGTTCGAGGGCATCCGCGACGTACCGAATACGCTCCAAACGCTCTCGATGAGGAATAATTCAATACGCGACTTCTCCGAAGTCGCGAGAAAAGACGGAAGGAAATGGGATTTAGAATATCTAGATGTTCGAGAGAACGAGTTTGGTAACTTTGCGGATTTACGGTTGGTGGAAGAATTTGTACATTTGAGAGAGTTACGGTTGAGGAGCGAGGAAAACGACAAAAGCGAGAATAATAACGATAAGAAGAGTAACAAGAAGAACAATCCGGTGTGCAAGTTACCTTCGTATCGCATGGCCGTGCACGCGTTTATTCCTTGGTTGGAAATGTTGGACGATATTGGGTTTACCGCCAGTAGTGCGTTGGTGATTGAAGAAGAGAAGAAAATTTTTGAACGAAAACGAATATCTTCGTCGCAGGAAGCTTCGGAACACCAGCGCCATCAACACGTGGAAGAAATCATAGAGGACGATGAAAAAGACGACAACGAGACGGTAGGAGAAGAAGAAGAAGAAGAAGAAACGACGTCGACGTTGTTGTCCCTCGAAGACGACGAGGAAGATAAAGAGAAGAAGAAAACGGCAGCGCAGAAATGGAACGCGAGCGTGAAAATCGACGAGCAACAACAACAACAAGTACAACCTTCTTCGCGACCACTGTCGAAACCGTCGCCTTCGTCCTCTTCGAAACTGATGAATCATATTTTGCGGAACAAGCTAAACGTGTCTTCTTCTATCGCGAAAAGGAAAGATGAGGGCATGCAAACGACGACTACGAATAATAATAATAATAATAATAATGATAGCAACAGCAGCAATAATTATAGAAGTAGTAGTAGCAATAGCAATACGTTAACGTCCAAGTTAGAGAGAGAACTCTACGAGCTGAAGAAAACGTTCGAAACGAAACGACGTGAAAACGAAACTTTAAGCGGTGCTTTGATGGAAGTCACGAACGAGGTAAAGCAAATCGACCACGAGACGTCGGAGATGTACGAGAAAAGCGCCAAGTTAGCGGAACTCTCGAATTTGAATTACGCTTCCGCAAACAGGTATAAAAATGAAGTGGACTTACTGAAACGAGAGTTGAAGGAAAATCGCAAAACGCTCGAAAACGCTCTGAGTGGCGAAGCCGAAGCGTTGGAGGAAGTGAACACTCTGAAATCGACCATAGAGTCCATCAGAAACGAATACAATCGAACGATATCTCGAATGCGCGACGAACACAAGATGGAAATTCGAAAGGTTTCGAAAACAGTCAGTTCGTTGGAGGAGTTGGAATACGCCGCCGAGGACGAAATCGAACATTTACAGGGAAGGATACGAGAGATGGACAAAGACTACTCGAAGAAGTTAGAAGACGTCACGAACGAGAGGAATGCAATCACGAGACGCTTGGAGGCTTCGTTCGAGGAATTGAAAGAGTTGGATTCAGTGTTAGCGACGGAAACGGAAGCGCTAGTGACTGCGGAGAGTTTCGCAGAGGAGTTGTCGACGACCAACGAAAGTTTGAAGAATGAAATGAAGGAGATGAGAGAAGAGTTGATGAGATTGCGGAAAGAGGTGCCAGAGTTGGAAAGTAAGAAGGAAAAGTTGAGCGACGAATGTGGATCTCTCAAAGAGGAGCTGAAAGCGAAAGAGGCCGCGATTGCTGCTCAACTCGAAAAGGTGAAGAAAGCGGATACAGACTTGGCCGAAGCTTCTTTGAAAGAGGAAAGCGCAAAGAAAGCAAACTTGGAGGTGGCGCACATGCGAGAAAGTCTGGACTTAAAATCTGCGATGCTCGAGAACTCGAACGCGTTAGTCACGAGCTTGAAAGAGGAAGTCGTAAAACTTTCCAAAGAGAACAAGGAGTACGCCGTAGCGCACGCCAAGTGTTCTACGACTTTAGAGAGTCAAGACGCCAGGGTGATACAGTTGGAGAACGAGTTGAAAACGGAACGTTCGAAACGCATGGCGTTTGAACGAGCACACGTTGGTAGCAAAGACGAGATTATTGCCAGGGACGAGATGTTGCACTGGGCCAACGGTGAGGTGGAACGGTACGGGATCTTATTAGAGGAGGTGAAAGAGGAGAAGGAGGAAATCATTGACATTGCGCGAAACTTGCAAGAGCAATGCGACGACTACAAGCGAATCGCGGAAAGAGCGTTCAAAGAGAAGGAAAGCGTCGAAGAGGAAATGCGAATGCTTTTGAGTTCACAAATACGACGCGAAGAAGAATTTGATATGGTGCGGCAAGTGTTCGCGAAAAGCTCGTTGATGAGCGGAGGCAGTTAGAAGAAACAACACGCATGACGAATATATATTTTTGAAACGAAGACACGTAATGTACACTCAAATCGTAATAGTCCCACTCAAGGTTCTTAAAACGAACTTTTAATGTTCGTGCGACATCGCTACCAACGCGTTGACGTGGCATTGAAAAGGCAACAAGGGCGTCTTTGCTTTTCTTTCACAAACTCCTTTTTTTCTACTACTCTTTCAGAATTAATTCTCATTTGCCTAATTAATGAGCGTAATTACTGTTTCCCTTCATTTATGTATTGTTCAATTAATATTTTCTCGCGTGTAAAGTAATAAAATGGCTGAAAAAACATTCAATTCGGTAAGAACGTTCGGGAATGATTATATTTGTTTTATTAATTTTAACGGAAATATGCTCCATATAAAAGATATCATAAGTAGTCTGGGGATAATAAAACATATAAAACATGATATGGTATAGTTGAAATAATTCATGAAGTACAAACAAGGATTTAAAATCCACTTACTAAAATTTAAATAATTAATAAATTTAAACAATAAATAAACTTCGTGTAAATATATGATTTTAGTAAATGTATTTAACGAATAAATCGAATAATATATTAATATTCCCAAAATGTGCGCTTTGACTCGGGAAAATGTCATTGCACGCGTTAAATAAAAAAATTTATCTCGCCAGAGGCTCTTTTTTTTAAAAACAAGTACTAGAAAAGTAGAGAGCGTGCTTTTCGTTTTGCACTCACTGCTAAAAGCGCGCTTTAGAATCGCTTTGAACCCACACTCATAATAGATAGTACTCTCATTTCCGCACGTTTTTCGTGCGTCTTGTTCGCACACCGAAGCTACATTGTCCTCCGAGTTTTGTTTCCTTTTTCTGTGGGGCGTTCGGTTTTTTTTTCTCTTTTTTTTGCCCAACCAACAAAAATTCTCTGTCAGAATCAGATTCCAAGAAATCTTCGAGAACAACTTTTTTTGTGCCAAACCATCGCAAAGAATTCGAACAAATTCGCTCCGAAAACGCCATAACTACACACAAAAAACTAGAATAAAGATGTCTGCTTTAACTTCATCGTTCACCGCCAACTTGGTTTCGGTCAAATCTGCCGCCAAGAAGTCCCAAAAGGTTGTCGTCGGCGTCCACGCGTCCAACGAATTCGCCAAGAAGGTACGAAAATTTCTTCGCTAAAAAAACTCTTGATTTCTTTTGTGTTAATCGCGCGCCGATCGGTGGTTCGAACACGCAGTCGCGAATGGAAAAACGAGAATGTTCGCATCGATTTGAATAAAAGTGATGTTTAGCTACGTTTTCCTCGCGTTCGAGTCGAATTCCACGTTTATTTTAGCATCCGTCGTGGGCGTTTTCACTCACCGAATTTTTCTCTTTCAACCATCATCACTCCCTTCTGGAACGCTCTTTCTTGCTTCCTTTTGTTCTTTGCTTTCGCAAAAAATTGAAAAAAAACAGAGCATCTCCTTCGTCGCCGCGTCTGTCATCGCGTTGCAAGCGTCCCCGGCGTTGGCGATGAACGCCATCGAGCTCACGGATAAGAGAGCCGAAAACGTTGGTGGTTTGCAGCTCATCTACGAGGTATGTATTTCGTCCTTCGCTTGGATTTGAAACGTATTCGTTTCCGAAACTTTCGCGCGCGCTGCTCTTTGCTCTTCTTAGCCAGGAAAAAAGAGAGAGTTCTCGCAAAAACCAACCAAAACTGGTGAAACAAACAAAAGAGATTTTCTGCGTCATCCGATTTTTAATTGATTCGTTTGTTCTTTGCGGTTGGAAGACGAAAAAAGAGTTCGTTATTTGAGAGGAATTTTTTCTTACCAACAAGTCTTCTTCTTCTTCTCTCTTCTCTTACAACAGGCGCGTGACTTGAACATCAACGAATCCACGAGAGGCGACGGGGCGTCCAGATTTGCTTTGCAAAAGTTGTCCACGGAACAAACTGCGGCGAGAGCGAAGGAAGCGACGGCCCGTTTGTCCGGGGAAGTTTCGGAATACGTCAACAAGAAGTACTGGACCCAAGCCGGTAACGCTTTGAGACGTGCTGTGTACACTTTGAGATTTGACGTCAACAACCTCGTCGCGGAGAAGGGTGGTGATGCGGATGCCGCCAAGGACTTGTTCAAGACCATCGAATCGCTTGACTTTGCTATCCGATCGAAGGACTTGGACACCGCCTCCCCGTTGGCCGCGGCGGCTGCCTCCAAGGCGGACGCCATCCTCGCCGCTTTCTAATCATCTAATTTAAAAATATTAAGAATTATTTAGAAAGAGAGAGAAAGAGGGTGTGCGTTTTGCAGTTGAACGGCTTACGGTTGCGATTTGTAATAAATCGCGTTTTCTTTTACGAACACTCAGAGAAAAGAGAGAGAGAGAGAGAGAGAGAGGAAGAACTTTTTGCATCGACGAGAGAATAGAACTCTCGGAGACATAGAGAAAAAGAGAGCGAGAGACGGAGAGAGTGAAAATAATAGTGTTTATTTTATGTAATGGTAAACGCCCGGGTTCATTTCGCTTTGAGCTGTGCGCGATTTTTTAGTTGAAAACGAGTACTTAACCTTACTTACGCGTCGTATTCGCGTTTACCCCTTTGCGTTTATGATATCGCGTCCGACAAAAGTCTTTTCGCGATTTCCCTCACTTTTCGTCTTCGGAACAGACTAAGAATTAAACATGACGTCCCGTTCGTACCACTGCTCTCGCGTTTTCTCGCACCACCTCGACCACCACCGCCTCCAAAGAAGAAGATCGACAAACTCTTCTTCTTCTTCTTCTTCTTCTCGTCGTCTGAATCGTTCTTTCGTAAGGAAAACGACGACAAATGCATCGTCGTCTGAAGAATCGTCGTCGGAAGAACAACAAAAGTCTTCTTGGAAAGTCGTCTCCGAGTCTCCGTTTTCCAACAGCAGCAGTACTACTACTAATAATAGCACGAATAATAAGAATACTCTCGAGGATTCTTCGTTAGCATCCGAACAGCCGAGTAGGCTACGGATTGAAGCCGAGTCGTCGTCGACGAGAACAACGGAAGAAAATAATGTAGGAGAAGAGAAGGTTGGTGGAATACCAATACACTCGAGTCGACGCGCGACGAAGATGTTATTCACCTGCAACAAGTGCGGTACGTTTCTTTCATTCTCACAACAAAGTTTCTCATTCTCTCTCTTTTTCATTCGTAATGACGCATCGTAAGAAGATTCTGACCAAAGTAGTACTCCTCTCTCTCTTTCTCTGAAAACCGATTGTACGCGTTGAAATACAGAAACGCGAACCGAGCGAAAGGTAAACAAAGCAAACTTAACCACCGGGACGACCTGGGTCCAGTGCGGGAACCCGTCGTGTATGGTCTGGCACAAAATAGTCGATAACTTAGGTTTGATTTACGAGTGTTCCGAGATGGAGTAGTCGTTAAAACAGTAGTACATAGAGTAGTAGTATTCATTGACTTGATCAAGCGCTTTTGTTCGTTTGTCTTCTTCGTAGTATTTAGTAGAGGAGTCGTATTGGAAGTAAAATCTCATCACTGTATCCGTCACAAATTAGAGTAGTATTATTATTAAACTCTTTGTTGACGGGACTCATTCAGAGCTCTCTCTCTCTCTGTGTGTGTGTATACGCGCGCGCGCAAAGGAGAAAAAGTTGTTGTTGTTGTTGGAATTAAAAGAAGATATAAGAGATACTAAGGGCGGCAAAGTTTCTTCTTCTTCTTCTTCTTCTTTTAATTCCAATTGTGTTTTGCGTTGTGACGGCGTCGACGTCTTTCAGTCTTTCAAAGAGATTTCATTTCCACCAAAAACCGACGGAGAGAGAGTGAGATGATGAGGAGTAGTACGTATTCTCCTCGTCCTCAAAGTTTTCGTCAAAACTCGTCGTCGCGTTTCTCATCGTCGTCGAAAACGAGTCGAAGGACTTTTACGACGACGACGATGAGAAGAAGGAGGAGTGTGCGATATTGTTGTCTTCTTTCTTCGAGTGGTGGAGAAGAAGAACACAAAATAATACGCTTCAGCAGGGATGCGACGACGACGACGATAAAGATGATGATGACGAATAAAACTACGACCATAAGAAAGAAGAAGTTGCGAGGAGGACGCGTTGTTGTCGCCGCGAACGGTGGTGACAACGAGAAGAATAAAGCGCCCGAACCGACGATTCGCGGGACGAATACGACGCGAACGAAAGAAGAAGAAGACCGAGCGTTTAACGAGTTCCTAATGGGCGATATAAAAAAGACGTTTAAGAAGGCGTTGAAGCGAGTGTCTTCGCTACCGTTAGCAATTTCGGAGTTTGGCGCCATCGCGGGGTTCTCGGCTTTAGGGACCGTCATCGAACAGAATAAAAGTTACGCGTGGTACGTGGAAAATTATCCAGTCGGCGAGGACGCGCCGCTTTTCGGTCTGTTGGATTTTACATTCATTTTGAATAGCGGGTTAGACCACGTGTATACGACGTGGTATTTCTTATCGCTACTATCGTTGTTGGCGGTTTCGTTGACGGCGTGTACGGCGACAAAACAGTTACCGGTGTGGCGAGTCGCCGCAAAGTGGAAGTTTATCAAGAAACCGAAATTTTTAGTCAACTCGAAAACCATGGACGAACGAGAGAGCGTGAAAGATGCGAGCGTGATAGATTTAGCGAACAGCTTAGCCGAACGAGGGTACCAAGTTTTCTTGAGAGAGGAAGATAAAGAGCAATATTTATACGCGTTTAAAGGTTTGATTGGGCGATTGGCGCCGATTGGTGTTCACTTCGCGCTTCTGTTAACGTTAGGCGGGTGCGCGTATAGCGCATTAGGCGGCCTCGGTGGATCTATCATGGCACCGGAAGATACCAGTTTTACCATTGCGGACGGGTTAACCAGAGGATCACCGTTATCGAAAGTCCCGAAATTCGCGAAAACGAATCAAGTTTTCGTGAAGGATTTCACCATCGATTATTTACCGAGCGGTCAAGTCAGTCAATTTTATTCCAACTTATCCGTCATTGACGAGAAAGGCAACGAGGTGGATAACAAAGTGATATCAGTGAACGTGCCTTTACGTTACGGAGGCGTGACTATGTACCAAACGGATTGGTCTATGAGTTCAATGAGAGTCACGGTTATACCAAAACTCGAGGTGGACGCGACGAATAGTGATACTAATAGCGAGAGCAGCAGTAGCAGTAAAAGCAGAAGTAGTAGTAGTAGTAGTAGTAGTAGTAGTATTGGTAAACGAGAAGAGCTCGTGTTACCGATGGCTAATTTGGAAAACAAAGGCAATTTCAAAGGGAAAATCTGGGGTACTTTCCTCCCTATCGGCGACGACGCCGACGCGAGCGAAAACAAAAAAGGCATCTCCCTCGTCGCGCGAGACTTCCAATCCGTCGCCATTTACGACTCCAAAGGCGCCTTCGTCGGCGTTCGACGACCAACCTCCAAAAAACCAATCGATGTGGACAACATCTCCTTAGTCGTCGAAGAAATATCCGGCGCGACTGGCTTAGAATTGAAAACCGACCCGGGCGTCCCTTTCGTCTACGCCGGTTTCGCCGGATTACTCGTCACCTCCTTCCTCTCCTTACTGAGTCACTCTCAAGTTTGGGGAGTCCAAAAGAACGACGGGAATAAAGTCTTATACGTCAGTGGAACGAGTAACCGTGGCAAGGAGGAATTTCGAGTCGAATTTGACCAAGTTTTGGACGAGTTACCCGAGTACATTTAATAGTAATACTCTTACTCTTATTACAACTGCTACTAGTTGAACAGATTTCATCACGAAAGACGTTTTTATAAAAATTTTTTTCTTTTTTCTGACAGGGGGTCGCCCCTTTCTCTCGAATCTTGAATCCTCTTCGACACCTCTCTTTTTACCTCTCGTTTCTCCCTTTCGTCTTTCTGTTCGTGGATAAAGCCATTCTGTTTTTGTGGAGTCGAGGCCTTTCTGCGACCACAGAAATAATAAAGCGTCTCTTCAGTTCTTCATATACTCTCTTAATAGGGGAGGAGGAAAAGCGCTTTCCGCCGCAAGAAGGTTTATCATTTTTAGAAGAATAAGAAGAAGAATAACAATACATAATAATGCGCGCGACGACGATTCAGACGACGACGACGCAGTTTACCACGGGAGGTGCGAATACGTCGTCGTCTCGAAACCAGATTCAGAAGATTACCAACAACGCCGGGACCGCGAAAGCGGATAATCTTCATCGGGGAAGAACAAAATTAACGAGGAGGAAAAATGTTCTCAGTCGCCCTTTTACGAGGGTGGTGGTGGTGTCGTCCTCGTCCTCGAACGATCACGATGTTCTCGGTTTAAGAGGAGGACAAACAAAACGACGGGGAGTTGGTGTCGTCGCGCGGATGACATCTGCGGCAGACACTTCCTCGTCCTCCTCGTGCACGATATCTCAAGAGCTCGCGAACTTGGAACAAGAGTTTAGAGACATGTTGGATCCAGATTCAGATTCGAAACCGAGAGCGGCGGACGTGAGAGCGATGCGATCGAGAATCAACGCGTTGAAAAGAGAAGTTGCGAACGGGAACGGCGCGAATATCATTCAATCGCAAACGAAGACGAGAGCGCCGGACGCGAAAGAAATCGCTCGGAAAGAGCTGGAACGTTTGAGAGAAGAACGCGAGAAACTTTTGAAAATGAGAGCGCAAGTGGAAGAAAACGAACGATTGAAGAAAAAGAACAGCGACAAAGGTATTGCTACGAGTGCTGCGAATAACGTAGAACCAGAGCACGATAACCCGGTGACGACGACGACGACGCAGAAACCGAAACCGGCGGACGAACGCAAAGCGAGAGTCGCGCACATGGAAGCGGAGAAGCATAAAGAGGCTGTTAATATTGGCACGGTTGTCATGGACGACGAGATGAAAGCTCTGTTGGCGAAAGAAGAGCAGGCGAGAAAAGAAGCGGAAGAATTGGAAGCGTCGAGATTGATGGCAGAGGCTGAGGAGGCAAAGTACGCGGCGTATCTGGAAGAGTCGGGTGATTTCATGAACACGAATTCTGGGATTCGCTCGGGTATTAACGATCCGTTCTTGGACAGAGCTTTCATAGTGGAAAAGTTAGAGTCGGAGCTTTTGGAAAACTTGGAAATGCAATCAGATCTTCGCGCGATTGAGGACATCGAAGACCAACTGGAGTCACAAAAGAAAGAAGCCGAAGAGGCGAGACGAGCGAAAGACGAGGCCGAAGCGGCGAGACAGCTTGCGGAAGCGAAGCAAAAAGCGGAAGAAGAAGAAGCGCGTCTAATCGTGGAAAAGCAACAAAAAGAAGCGCGCGCAAACGCTGAAAAGATTGCCGCCGCGCAAGCTGAATTGAAAGCCATGGAAGCCGAAACGAAGAGGTTGCAGAGACTCGCCGAAGAGAAGAAGAAACAAGAAGCTGTTGCCCCAGAAGCATCGACGACGACGATCGAGTCTCCAGGTTCGCAAGCTATTCGAGATCTTCTCGAGCAAAAGCAAGCTGAAGCGGCTAAAGTCCGTGAGTTGGGTATGGTCGAAGACGAACTCGCCAAGCGCGAAGTTGCAGAGGCGGCAAAGAAGAACAAAGCTATCCGCGAAGCGAAAGAAGCGGAAGAGTTGGCAGCCAAGAAAGTCGCCGAAGCCGAAGCCGAATTGAAGAGAAAAGCGGAAGAGGAAGAGGAAGCTAAACGCGTGGCGGAGTTGAAAAAGATGGAAGAGGCGAAGAAAGCGAAAGAAACGTTGATGCGTTTAAGGCAAGAAGCGGAGGAGTTGAAAGCAGCTGCAGAGGCGAAAAAGTTACGCGAACAAGCCTTGGCGAAAGCACAAGCGGAAGAAGAAGCTTTGACTGCGCAAGCGGAAAATGAGAGAATAGAAATGGAAGCGAGAGAAGCGGCCCAGGCAGAAGCGACGGCGAGAGGAGAAGCTGAAGCGCGGGCCATCGCCGAGGCTGAGGCACAAGCTCAAGCGGAAGCGGAAAGGAAAGCGATTGAAAAACAGCTCCGAATCGAAGAGCTCGCGAGAGAGGAACAAGCCAAAGCGGACGCCGCGAAAGCAAAAGCCGATGCTGAGTACGCAAAAGCAGAGCAACAAGCAAAGAAATTGCAAGAAAAGACGGAGATTTTGAACGACGACAATATCGAACACTTGAGAGCAAAATACGAAGAATTGGCGAGAGAATCCGAAGCATCTCCAGGTGCGAGAAGAGACTGGGCAGAAGCGTTGAAAATCGCTGGTGATAAGGTCAGATGCATGGAACAGCACTCGCATGGTCAATCGCCGAAGAACGATGCGCTCTGGACGGTGTCTCCGGCGACTCCGGTGCCCGGTCAATCCGTCACCGTTTCGTACTGCAACCAAAACACCGTTTTGAACGGTAGACCGAAAGTTTTTGCTCATTTTGGTACTAACCAATGGTCGAATGGTGCCGAGCAGTTTGAAATGAAGGCAAGAACGTCGGCCGTTGCCGATGACTCTACCGTCTGGTTCGACTTGGATGTTTCCGTGCCGAGCAAAGCAGTCATTTTAGACTTTGTCTTCTCCGACGGTAACGGCGCATACGATAACAACAATAGAGGTGATTTCCACGTTCCAGTTGCGGGAGCAAACGAAATGCTGGAGAGATCTCGCATCGAGTCGTGCATCAAAATCTACGCGAAACTTCGATTAGAGCGAGAAGAAGAAGATCGGTTGGAAGAGTTGAGACAAGCGGAACGAACGAAGTTAAAGAAAATCGCGAAAGTGAAAGCTGCAGAACTCACGGCGAAACAAAGAGCGCACGTTTTGTTCACCATTCCAGAGTTTCCAAAAGCCGGCGAACCCTTCAAATTATGCTATAATCCAAAGAATACTACTTTGAAAGATGCGACGGGCGTTTCCGTCGTCGGCGGGTGGAACCGATGGAACCACGAACAGGCGTTACCGATCACGAAATTGTCCCCAGATCCAAGCTGCAAGGCGGATTCGCAAGATTATTTCTCCGTCGAATTGACGTCGCCGAAAGACGCGTTCATGTTTGATTTCGTCTTTTGCGATCAGGACGGTAACAATTACGATAACCGTAATCGTTTGGACTATCACTTGCCTATCGCCGGAGGCATCAATTCGGATGGATCGAAGGCTGCCGAAAAGCCAATGCACGTCATGTCAGTTGCCGTTGAGATGGCGCCGATTGCTAAAGTCGGTGGTTTAGGCGACGTCGTCACATCGTTATCGCTCGCGGTTGAAGCCGAAGGACACAGAGTCGAAGTTGTCTTGCCGAAATATGATTGCATGAAATATGATTTAATCGATGACTTGAAAGAAGAGAAAGGTTTTGAGTGGGGTGGAACGTACAATCACGTATATTCTGGCACCGTCGAAGGCGTCAAAACGTTCTTTATCGACCCAGATAATGGAATGTTTAAAGTAGGCATGGTCTACGGTACGGACTACCTCTCGATTCCCATGACTGATCAAGAACGTTTCGGATTCTTCTCAAAAGCCGCGCTCGAGTGGATGTTACAATCTGGCAGGAATCCGGATATCATTCACATCCACGATTGGCAAACGGCACCGGTGGCAAAGTTTTTAGCCGAAGATTACGCGCCGTATGGTTTGGATAACCCAAAAGTGATTTTCACCATCCACAATTTGCACTACGGTCAAGCGTTGATTGCGGACGCCATGAATAATTGCGCGATTGCCACCACGGTATCGAGAACGTACGCCAAGGAGATCGCCCACGAAGGTTGTGTCAATCCAAACTTGCACAAATTGCACGGCGTCGTAAATGGCATAGACCCGGACATCTGGGATCCGAGAAACGACAAGTTCTTACCGCAATTCTTTGGCGAAGACGAAGTCATTCCGGGCAAAGCTGCTGCACGACAAGCGTTGTGTTCGAGATCAAACTTATACAATAATCCAGAAGTTCCGATGATAGGTGTCGTCACGCGTTTGACGCATCAAAAAGGTATCCATTTGATTAAACGAGCAATCTATCGCGCTTTGGAGAGAGGGTGTCAAGTGTGCTTGTTAGGCTCTGCACCAGACGAGAAAGTCCAAAAAGAATTTGAAGAGATGGCGCATCAATTAAAGCAAGAGCATTACAACACGGCTGCGTTGCACCTGTTCTACGACGAAACCATGTCACACTTCATCTACTCCGGAGCGGATATGATTTTGGTCCCGTCCATGTTTGAGCCGTGTGGTTTGTCGCAGCTCATTGCCATGCGTTACGGCACCGTTCCAGTGGTCAGACGCACCGGTGGATTAGCCGATACCGTTTTTGACGTCGAGCACGATCATGCTAAGGCTGCCTGGGAAGGCATGACCCCGAACGGATTCTCGTTCGATGGTACCGACGAAGGATCGATCGATTACGCGTTAGATAGAGGTATCGACATGTTCTACAACGACATCGATGTGTTCAGAAAGTTGCAAGCGAATTGCATGAGCCAAGATTGGTCGTGGAACAGACCTGCGATTGAATACATAGAACTCTTCCACGCCGCTAGGAAAGCCTAAAGGCATACAGTAAAAAGAAGAAACCATTAATTATTTAACGAAAGAGAAAGAGAAAGAGAAAGAGAGAGAGAGAAAGAGTGAGGAGAAAACTATACTAGTGTACAGAACAAAAATCAAAATACGATGACTGACAAAGATGACGACGAACGAAGTCATCATCGCGCGATAAATACTAATTTTTTATAATAAAGGCTGCATTACTACTTATTACATTGCTATCATTTCCTCATCTATACTCTCTTCATCTTGCACGAGATCCCGGCATCTTTTCTTCCGCAAACGTCGCACTCTCCGGCGCCTTTCTCGTTCACTTCTAAACATTTTTCCACGCGTTCGTGAATGATCGTCGTCATCAACGGATGTAAAGCGATCGGAGCCGCTACCATGTACTCTAATTCGTATTTCCCTCTGTATTCTTCCGCGGCTTCTTCCACTAACCGCGGAATATCCTCTTTCACGTGCCTTCCCGGGCTCAGAAAAAATGGTGCGACGACTATTTTTCTACAATTTTTCGTCTCGATCAACTCGCGAAAAGCGTCCGCGATGGACGGCGACGCGAGCTCCATGTGCGCCGGTGCAACTTCGTATTTTCTTTCTTTACTATAACTATTATTATCATCGCTATTATAATCACCACCTATGGTACTCCCGTACATCATCTCAAACATCTCCGCGAATCGTTCCAACTGTTCGTTGCTCGACTTGGCGCGACTCCCGTGGTCGACGAGAACGATGCCGACTTTTTCCTCGTTAAAGTCGCCGCTGTTTACAACAATCCGCAGTCGTCCCCGTTCTCGTTGTTGTGGTTTTTTCGAAGAAGAAGAAGAAGACTTTAAAGAAGACAAAGAGCGAGTAAAACTACTACTGAAATTGTTCTTCGAAGAATTCAGAGTCATCATCGTCATCGTCATCGTCATCAATCGATATCGAATAAAAACTTTTCTGTGTCGGATAAAGTGGAGGAAGTGTGCGAGAAGCGAAAAGAGGAGGAAAAGTGCTGAAAATGAATCTGCTCAAGTATTGTTGCAACGAGAAGAGAAGAGTCGCGAGGAAGAAAGCACTTTGTATATTTACAAACAACAAGCATATATCATCATAATCTATTTTACCGGTGAAAACGGCGCAGCACTGCACAACGTCGTGTTAAAATGCGTCACCATTGGCGCTATTTTCCCGATGGTTTCTCGCCAAGCGTCCGCCGTCCTCGCCGCTTCTCTGACTTTGATGTGCGATTGGTAGCTCGGATACTTCCAAATTTCCACGAATTTATTTAAATCTCCAACGTCTGCGTATCCAATCCAAACGAGTTCGCTTAATTTTTCCGTATCTGAGGCAATTTTAGACGGTAAACCTTCGGCGTATAAGTTTTGCATCTTCGGTATCGGATTGTAGCCTAACTGTAACGTGTACGTTCGGATCTCAAAGATTGAAGAAGAAGCGTTGGAATCCTCATCTTTCGAAGCTTTCTCTTTAAAACTATTCACGTGTAAGCCGGCGCTCTTCGTCGCCACCGCTGCTTCGATGTACACCTCGCTCGTTTGCTCTTCCACCATCCCTAAACTCTTGCGTAAAAAATTTTGCCACTCCTCGTTTTTGCGCATATCTGAACGAACTTTGTCTCGGTGGTCGTAATCCTCGTAGTGGTAAACGTGCGTGACAGTGTTTAACTCCGAGCCGACTTCGGGAACGTAGAAACCGCAAAACCCGTTTTGCGTCAGTTTCTTCCTCAATTGGCTGGACTCTTCGCAGAGTTTGATGTATTCCGCCCGTTTAGCCGGTGGGATTTTATACCGACGGAGTTCGTAAAAACCTTTCGGGGAAGGAGGAGGTGAAGACGTCGTCGTCATCAACCGAGACGAGGACAGAAGAGTCACCCCCCCGGCATTCGTATTGTTCCAAGAACAACTTTTATAAAAACTGGTAGGAGTAGTGAGCGACGAGGAGGCCGAGAGATTGGTCAGTCGTCGAAGGGAACGCATTGTGATGATGATATGTGAGAGTTCTTCCGCGCGTGTCGATGATATGATGTGTTGTTGTTGTGTGGTGAGTTTTTTTATCCTTTTTGTTTGCATTAAAAAACTCTTTCTTCTCTCAAAGGTTTACACTCTTCCTTATTATCGCCCTTTTGTTTGTGATTTGATCATACTACTCTCTCACGAACTCTCTTTCTGTTGCTAATTGTGGCTATTGGTTTCTAAAATGTTTAATAATATATGTATTCTTGACTTGTTGTTTTGTACACGGATCCGTTTTTTTTCTTTCTTCTTTTTCTTTTTCTCGTTTTGTTTGTTTCTTTTCTTTTCGTTTTGTTTTCTGATTCGTTTGTATAATATAATAATTGTTTGTTTGTGTTTCTCTCCCCTTTACATCATCACGAAATGATGATGAGAGATTATTAAGTTCGATCGGACGGACTTGGCGTGGAGATGATGGTCGTTTTTGACTTTTCTTGAATGTCCAAGGCGCGTTTCTTCGCCTCGACGGAAGCTTTGTAATTTTCGCGCCTCTTCTTCATCTCCTCTTCCGCCACCCGTTTCCTCTCGGCTTCCTTTTCTTTTATGAGCTTCAGTCGTTGCAGTCTAATTTCTTTCTCTTTTTCCATGTCTTTCGCAGACCCATCGCGGTTTTCGAACGTACGTTTCGTTCCCGAAACTTGGTAGCCGTGCGAGGAAATTGTGCGCTTCTTGGTGTCGAGTAAGAAGGACGACTTTGGTTTCATTTGTTGCTGTTGCTGCTGAAACGAGCTCTCGAGAGATTTAGAAACGATGGCAGTTGAACCGGTGGTGGTTGCACCCGTCGTCGACGAATCGACGTTCGAAATGACGTCCCCGAACCGATTGACGCGTTTCGCGCTCACTTCGAGGTACGACTTTCTTCTCGGTTTCTCCAACTTTTTCAGCGTGAAGTGTTTATTACTCGTCGAGGTCGTTTGATCGGAGTTACTACCACGAGTGGTAGTTCTACTGCTGTTCAAATACGAGCTCTCTAACGGCGCGTAGACGTTGTTGAACGTCGAAAATAACGCGTCTTTTTCTTTCTCTTCATCGCCGCCAGTCATCTTCTTCGTCTCCTCGCGATCGATGAGACTCTTCAACTTCTCTCGAATGCTCTTCAGCGCGTCCGAGACAACGGGCACGCTTTCTACAAACGCACTCACGTCCACAACCGACACGCTCTCTTCATTTTCTTTCTCTTTTCTACTCTTGATCGCTTTTGAAATCGCTTGCACCCACTGATCTTGATCTTTCGCGCCCAATTCAATTACCGCGTCAAAAACGTTTGAATTCGTCGTCGACGTTTTCGAGGACGATTTCCCTTGGACGGCGGTGGAATTCAGCCCTCGGGTGAAAAACAGCGCGTAAAAGAACCCTCTTCTCACTTCCGGCTCGAAAATGTTATAGTTATTCGCGAAAATATCCACGACATCTAAACTCAAGTTCAAATTCGCCGGTCCCCAGTCGCTGGATAACTTTATCGCGTCTTTTCCGAGGAGCAATTTCGCGGCGGTTTGCATTTCCTTCTTCCTCTCTCGCAAAAACGCGGAGGAAGATCGATCCCCTGACGTCAACGCCAGAGGAACCCCGGCGGTCGGATGCGACGCGACGTTTGCCATTCTCGCTCTCGCTTTACACGAACGACTAAATTCCGCGCTCGATCGATCGACTCTCGATGAGATTTGAGGAGAAGAGTGAGTGACTTTTTGACTCAACAACAGCAACGTCGACGTTTTACGCGCGTTGCTGTTGTTGAAAGTGAGGAATCGAGAGGTGCCTTTTCATTTTCAAACACAAGAGAAAAATTTGTTTTTGAACAGAAGAGTGAAATTTCAGGGTATAACAAACACACAGTCTTCAACACTTCTTTTACACGCCGCTCTATTTATTACTATTCATACTACTATTGTTATGCTGTTGTTATACTACTACTAAACTACTAAACTATTTAAGTTCGATTGGCTCTCTCCGACGCCGTCGTCGTCTTTAAAGCTTTGTTCGACGAGTTTCTCTCGTGCTTCTTTCTACTGTCGCGTTCGTATCGCTCAACTTCTCTTCGCGCGCGACCGAGTTCGTCTTCGGTGAACGCGACTCGATCATCGACGGCGTGACAGTTTTTGTCCGGACAGTAGCCGTTTTCGTCGTCGTTATTTTCACCAGAAGAAGGAGAAGAAGAATGAAGCAGCGGGCGAGGCTGACACTTCAATTTCCTGCATCCGCACGCGTAATCGCCTTTTTGCTTTTCGCTTCCGCCGCAAAAAGAACCCGAAATAACGTTTTGGTCGTATAGTTTCTTCAACATTAAACGTTCGCACTCGAAGCAGTGGACGTCGTCGCCGACGGCGCGATTGCCGCTGGTTTTGTAATAGTGGTATTTATACGCCGCGGCGGGATCGTCGTCCTCTCCTTCTTCCTCCTCATCCTTAGCGGCAGATTTGGACTCTCCAAAGCCGTATAAATCCACCACGCTACACGTTTTAGACATCACCATAAACATAGCTAACCCCGTGGATGGTACGTTCCCTCCAAAATACGGACCTTTGTGTTTCTCCACGCACTCTTCTTCGCGAAACTTTTCGAGCAAAAATTTCGCGTGTCGTATCGGACTGGTGGTCAAATACGTCACGCTCGCATCTTTCCTCTCCGCTTGGACTTTATCGTGTAACTTCGTAAACTCATCTTTATCTGAGCGTAAAGTGACGAGTCTTAAATTTCGCTCTATAGGCATGATGAATCCGCGATAG
Organism: Bathycoccus prasinos; assembly: GCF_002220235.1. NCBI lineage: Eukaryota > Viridiplantae > Chlorophyta > Mamiellophyceae > Mamiellales > Bathycoccaceae > Bathycoccus > Bathycoccus prasinos. The sequence continues at coordinate 224,434 of NC_023993.1, read as the reverse complement.
ATGTGGTGCGGACTTCTCGTGTAATGCCTCGTCCATAATCGATTCAAAGCGCGATGGGTAGTTTTCCTTCCCACCCAAATGGCGTGACCCATCGTCGGCGCCTGGTTCAATCGAACGACTAAATCGTGACTATCGATGGCATCGCCGTAGTTGAACTTGCGAAGCTCCCCTCCGTTTCCAACCAGTGCGCACGTCGGTTGGACCAATCGCGAGGATGGACCGTGCTTCTTCCATATTACAAACGGAGATTTCGGCGGGAAGAGTTCTTCGACGCGTTTTTTATCGGTGTCGTTGAAGCCGTTTCTTTGGTAGTTTTTCTGCGTTACCGCCAACTGTTCTTGATGCAAGGCGTTTATTAGTTTCATCGCACCTTCTTTGAACGACGTTTGTTTTGTCGTTTTCGTATCGTTATTGTCATCTTTTTCTGCGTCTCGTTTACAATCGATAAACTTTGAAAAATCCAAGCGATTTTGAACGCTCTTCCTCGAAAACCAAACCGCTCTTTCCTCGCTCTCGATCCCCGTTTTCTCGATATCTTTCACCTTCCACGTTTTCGTCCACGAGGAATATTTCCAACCTTCCCCATGCGGCGTGTGCGCGCTACTATCACCTTTTCCGTTGGTACTCTTTTCTTCATCCTCGATGTCTACGGCGACGATATCGTCTTCGTCTTCAGAGGAGGCGCCGGGCGTCGTCCCGGAAGAAGCGGAAGAATGCTTTTTTACAACCGCGGGCTGTTGCTCTTTAAACTTTGGAAATATCCCACCACCATCGTTCGGGTCGTACAACTGTCTCCCACCGAGCTTTTGCCATTGCTCAATCTTCACCTCGATCTCTTTCGGTAACGCGCTCGTCATATGACGCTTCGTTTCAACCGAAAAAGAAGAAGAAGAAGAAGAAGAAGAGGAACCAAAACTCCCACCACCCAAGGAATACCAAATCATCAGCGCGAACACGACGAGTATGCTCATGGATAAAAATGAAAACAGAGCGATCAACTCTCTCCTCCCGGCGGATGATTGATGCGAGGCAGTCACTTCCGCGCGCACTCGAAACGATTCGAGTTTCGTTTGAATAAATAATCGGATTTTGCGAGTGAAAAGATTTCTTCTTCTTCGTCCACGAGATGTAGTATTGCCATCCTCCAAATCGTCGCCATCGTCTGAATCGTCGTCTGAATTATACTGATGACGCACCGGACGGCCAGGAGTCATGGCTTGGCGCTTGGATGCCATGTCCCTTTAGTATTATATTTATATTACGTGCACGAATGCATTTTTGCTTTGTGGGAAGTTCGTTTTTTTTTTGTGTGTGCACAACTAAAAACTGCGCGTCACATATATGCACGCATCTTTAGGCTTTAATGCGCGTAGTTATAAGATCTGAGTTGAATAATCCGTGTGTGTGTGTGTTATAATTAAAACGTCAAAGTCGATCTTTTTATTGTTTCGCCTTCCACGCATCTATCCAAGCTTGCGCTTCGTCCGCACCCTCGTCGTTAATGTTGTTGCTATCACTACTACTTTCCGCAGGCGCGGTTGTTTTTTTCGAACCGTTGGATTTCCAGGCATCAATCCACGCTTGAGCTTCTTCGGCGTTCTTGTCGTTTGCGACGACGACCGGAGCCGCAGCGACGACTGGCGTCGGTTTTGGAGCCGCAGCGGCTGGTTTAGCTGCCGGGACTACCTTTGGTTCCTTCACCGCTTTCTTCTCGCTTTTGCCGGCATCTAAGCCAGCTTTCATCGATTTCGCCGAGGCCATGGTTTGCTTCTTGAGTTCAGCTTGAACTTTTGCGGCGTCCGCGGCGGCAGCTTTTTGTCTCTTATCTCTCATCGCTTTCGCCGAGGCGGCTTTTTCGGCTTCGATGTTGGCGAGAATGTCACTTTCAAGCGCCAGATTGGAAAAATCACCAGACGCTTCGATGCCGACAAAGGTATCCGGGGTCGGATCCTTCGCGGCTGGGTTCATGTTCATCACAGATTTTTTCGATCTTAACGCGTCTTCGGTCATTTGCGAGTACTCCTTACGATCTTTTGCGTTCAAACGCGAGAGAATAGTTCGGTCGCGGTTTTTCTTCGCGTTCGATCGTTTCGCTTCGTTCGAGATGGCTGCAATTTCTTTATCTACGGCGGCGATGACCGCTTTGATGGCTTCAGATTTAACCTCCGGCACTGGAACGCGGGTTGGCGGAGTCGTTGGTTTTTCTGCGGTTCGAATTTGCGTTCCTGGAATGACTGGCATTTTGAGACCACCGAACGCAGACGGTAACTCCGGCATCTCAAAGTTCCCCGGAAGCTCCGGCATTTCGAAACTACCTGGCAATTGCATCTCGGGGAATTTGAAGTTACCCGGTAAAGACGGAATTTCTGGCATTGCTGGCATTTTGAGTTCTGGCATCGCCGGTTTCTCCGCAACCGCTACCGGAGTAGACTTTGCTTCGATCTCCAGGTTCGCCGCAGATTTCTTTGCGCCGAAACTCGGGAATGCCGATTTTTTGAGCGAAGCGGCCGGTGGGGTTGGCGGTGGCGGTGGCGGTGGCGTGGCTTTCTTAAACCCAGTACCGAATCCACTGAATCCAGATTTCTTGGCAGCTGGAGGCGGCGGCGGCGGCGGTGGAGTCGGCGTACTCGTCGCTTTCTTGAACCCTGTACCAAAGCCTCCAAACGCAGACTTCTTGGCAGCCGGCGGCGGCGGCGGCAGGGGCGGAGTCGGAGTCGCTTTCTTAATTCCAGTGCCGAATCCAAAGCTTGGTTTCTTCGCTGGCGGCGGAGGCGGCGGGGGAGCAGACTCTTTCTTCACGCCGCCAAACACGGTAAACGGTTTCTTCTTCACCGGTTCCGGTTCGGGGGCAGGAGTCGAAGCTTCGGTCTTTTTCGCGCCAAAGCTAAAGAGCGGTTTTTTCGCCGGCGGCGGTGGCGGCGGCGGCGGAGGCGGAGGAGCAGACTCTTTCTTCGCGCCGAAACTGAACATCGGCTTTTTCGCTGGCGGAGTAGGAGGCGGCGGCGGTGGCGTCGGCTCTTTCGCCTTGCCCCCGAACACAGAGAAGTTGGCCTTCTTCACCGGCGTCGGCGTCGGCGGTGGCGGCGCGGTCTTCTTCGTCGTGAACATCGGTTTTCTCTTAATCGGCGCTGGCGCTTCCTCTTCTTCCTCTTCTTCTTCTTCCTGTTTCTTACCCGTCGCGTTCAAGCCAATCGCGACGACACCAGCCGCGCCCGCGGAGAGTGCGAATACGGGCAAGAAATCAAACTCATCCTTCTCGTCGTCGTTGTTCTTCGTAGCTTTCGGCGCGTACGACGGTCGCTCCTTCGCCGGCGACGGCGCACCCTTCGCTTTTTTCTCTCTCTTCACTTTCTCGCCTCTCGTTTCAAACCTTTCTTTCTTCGGCGCTCTCGCCCTTGCCATCGCGCGTTCGTACTCTTTGTCCACTTGCTTTTGTTGCTTCGGCATCGCCGGCGGCGCTTGGAGTTGAGCCTCTGGAGCCTCTGGAGCCGCTTTTACATCACTCATCGCTTCCGCAGCAACAGTTTCTCTCGGAGTATCAGAAGTCGTCGCAGCTGGCGCCTTTTCGACGACGACCGCGCTTGGCGCGGCGCCTTCGGCTTGCAAAGACGCCAAGTAGTCGTCGTATCCGTCCGCCACGGCGCCTTCCGCCGAGGAGAACGCGAGGACAGCGGCCGCCGCCGCCGCGACTGCTTTCTTCTGGAATTTTTCATCAGCAGAAGACGACGACGACGACGACGAAGCTTTCGATTCATCGTCGTCGGCGCGAGCAGCAGCCACCACACTCGTTCGCTTCTTGATGTTGTTGTTGTTGTTGTGTACTTTTTTCTTCGCCTGTTTTTATATTTGAGAAAAATGTGTGTGTGTTGACGTAAGACAAAAGATTAGTGATGAAAGAAAGAAATTTTAATCGAAATGCATTCGCGCGCGCCGTCTTCTTCTTCTTTCAAACGCAGACTCTCTCTCTCTCTCTCTCTCTCGCGAAGAACAGAACAACAGGGTTCAGAGAAGACCTTCTCAACGACGACGACGACGAACGCTCACTCTCCTCGCGGGATGGTTCCAACACCGCTCTCGTTCTATCCAAAAAGTATCTCCCCCGAACAAAAAAGCGATGATCGTGCAGACGCGAGAGACGACGACGTACACGACGACACCAAAAGCGCAAAGAGAGAATTTGAAACGACAAAAACAGTAACGCACCTTCTTGGTGTTCTCGACCACCACCGTTGGGGGAGTCCTCGCAGAACAAGAACGCATCATCATCATCTCGTTTTGGATGTGTATAAATTATGCTTTTGTCTGTGGTGTTAAAAGTGACGACGACTTTTTGCGAGTACGACACGAAAAGGAGGGGCAGAAAGCAAACGCGAAAAAGGAGCGAGAGAACAAACGGACCACAGAACAAAGGAAGGAGAGAATTTTTTAAGAGTTAAAAAGAGAGAGTTTGACCGTAGGAATTGACCAGACGACGAACGTTTTTTTTCATCCACAAACAAAGGAGAATAAGAGAGTTTTGTATCTCTCTACTCTCTCCAAGAGAGATTTACTTTGACGTCTCGCTTAAACTCGTGACAACAAAACACCTTTGGAAAGCAGCGCGCGTTTCGGATTTAAGAGCAACAACAACACATCAACTTCTTAATAATAATCGAAAAAGTAGTATTGCTTTACCCCACTTTTCGAAAGTCGTTCGAAAGAGAGAGATTATATTTATTACGTTTGAGAGAGAAAACGACGAACGGCGCTTTGTTGACAAAATCTTCTTCTTTATCGTCTTCTTGACTTCTTCTTCTCGATGACATCATCATCGACGACGAGTGGAGGGTGGTTCCAATCGGATTCCGCGCGATCGTCGCTGAACACACCTCCGAACAACCACCCCGGAGAAGAAGAAGAAGAAGAAGATGCGACGATTCGTCCTCCTCTCCGGTCGACCGAAGACGAGGACGAAAACACTTTAAAATCCTCTTCTAGGAAGAATAACGCGCCTTCGAGTTCACATCTATCCGTCAAAGAGAGAGGAACGAAAGGATTTCCCGGACGAGTGTCCTCGAACAGTAACATCGCGGGAATGATAACGCATCAGAGCAGTAGTAGTAATATCATCATCAACAACAACAGACCTTCGTCTCCGAGCGCGAAAATGAGCTCTCCGGCGAACGCCAACGACTTGTTGGTGCGCTTCTTTGAGTCGGAATTTTTCGACGAATGGATCGCGATTTCCTATTTATGGAGAGCGAAGAACGAAAATATAGTCGAGTATTTGTGCAACAAGATGTTGATGTTTGACGACGACAGAGCGGAGAGGTATTTGTCCCAGATTTTGACCTTATTGACGCAGCGTAAAATGCCAAAGTTGGAAAACGTGGTCTGCGCGTATTGTTCGCGGTCGGCGCGGCTGGCAAGTAAGACGATATGGTTGTTACGAGCGGCGATTGGGGACGTAAAGCATCCGAAACCGTTGATAAAGTTGAAAGTTAGATGTTATAAAGCCGCGATTGAAAGTGGAACTTGGCGTTCACCATTCGAGAAGTGGCCCGGGTTGCCGGACGAGAAAACCAAAGAGATGGAGGACGAGGAGGAGATTTTTGATTTTGATACGAGTCGAGAAGGGAGCCGGCACTTGAAAAGAAGCACTCTATCCTCACCGTCGTCTTCGAGAAATAATATGATCACGTCGGGTTCGGAAGACGATGAGGATGAGGAATACGACGACGACGACGACGACGACGATTCGGCGTATGCGCTCGGTAATAATACTGACGGTGTGGCATTGAGAGGAAGAGGAGCTGTGGGGAATACAACGTCAGAGTCATCTTTGCACACGCAAAATATAGCCTCAACACCACCAAATTTAGAAGGAATGCAGCAGCAGCAGCAGCAGCAGCACCACCACCATAACAACAACAACAATAACAACAATAGCAAGAAAAAAAGTGGTGATGTTCTTCTGAGCGTCCCTAATACGCCGAGTAAATCGGGTTGGTTGTTTGGACACAAGAATGCCGAAGAGAAATTGTTGAAAACGCCTCCGAGTTCACCTCCGCAAAAACAAAAATCGTTAGAAAAAGGGCACGGAAGTAACAGCTCGAGCACAGGATTTCTCAGTCAGCTCTTTGGTAAACTCACCAGCTCTTCGAAGCTACACGACAAAAGCTATTCGTCGTCTCCTTCGAAGGCTAACAATCTCGCTTCTGGAGGCGACTCAAGGACGGATTCGCCGCAGCTTCAAAGTGCCGCTTTGCAAAAAGTCCGCGAACGCGAAAAAAAGCGTCGACAATCGACGTTCGATCAAACGTCCGATCTCGCGGAGAATCTCTGCGGTCTTTCCAGTCAGTTGGCAAAGACGTTTCCGGTGGATTCGAGACAAAACGCGTTACGAAATGGCATCGAAGAGGTGAACAAAAAGTTGGTCAACGTACCGTCTGGAACTGGTGTTATGTACCCACTAGGTGCTATTGGAGAGTATAGAATCGTTCGAATTCCCGCGCAAGAAGCCATGTTACTCAACTCGCGCGAGAAAGCTCCGTATTTGATTTGTTTCGAAGTCATTCGACCAAACGCGGAGTACAACAATACCGGGGGAGAAAATAGTTACAGCGAAGGAATGAGAGCAGACGACCGAGCCGATAGTATGAGTAGTAATAATTCGTTTTCATCTCGTTCAAACGCGAGAAAGAATCCATTCGTGCACGCGAGCAACGCTGATGATAACGGTGCCTCGGAGATGAGCGCACAAGGTCACGAACGCGAGAATTCCGCCTTGCTTTCGCTCGGCGAGTCTGGTGCTTTGGATATTCCAATGGGTGGTGGACGTCGCCACGGTCGCGCGGGATCGTACGATGCCTCGACGCTTCCGGTACCGGACGAGGAATTCCTCGCGAGATCTCTACGAGAGCAGGAATCGTTAGAGTTGGCGGCTTCAAAAATTGCCGAGCAAAGGCTTTCGTTCGATAAGCCGAGACCAGTGTTACGGATGCATAAAGATCAAGCAATGTCGGTTCCACCGAGCGCAGAGACTACGCCGCAAAAGCAACCCCCGCAAGGTCAGCAGCAAGAGAACTCGTGGAACCCAAAATCTCTCGCCGGAGGTTTTTCGTCGTTCATTTCAAATTCGTTATCGCCGATGCTTTTACCTGATATAAAAGAGGTCGGTTCCGCGGTGGCTTCGCCGAACGAAGTCGGTTCGCCTGTGAAAGACGGGTGCGTGCCCATGGGCTTTAACAGTATTCATAGCATAGACAAGATGACGAGTCACCACGATTCGGTTTCCAAGGCTATCGATAGCGCGTTAGCGAAAGTTTGGGACGAAACTACCGCTGTTGTTCGAGTACATCTCGATATCGACGAAAACTCGGGCACCGTCCATGTCGCCCTGGAGATTCCACATTTGAAAAAAGAGGAGGATTTATTGAAGCTGCAGCAACAACAACACAAGAAGTCTTCGTTTTTTAGCACGTCTTGGTCCAAAAAAGAACCGAAAGTCGCGGACATCGTCGATCCGGCGAAAGTTTCGGCGAAACCGAATTCGAGACATGCAAGAACGCCTTCGGATGTTGGTTTAGTACAAATGGCCCGACGCATGCGTCGCGGATCTGACGATGCGAACTGGGCGCCAGAAGCCGAGGCGAGAGATGTTACGAGAAACCCTCGGGGAGGGTCAATCATGGAGCAGCTTGGTCCGTTCTTAGGGACCATAGGAAGCGATGATGACAACGAAATCGACGAATTCGAAGAAAACTTTCAGCCGAATCAGTCTAAGTTGGGATCAGTGCCAACATCGCCAACTTCTTTGCAGTTTCACAAACGTTCCGCCGGTGGTCTCGGCGAGCGATGGATCGATAAAGTCGAGCGCATTCGACGCGCGTCGCCGTACGGGAACCAACCTGGGTGGTGTTTGAAACCAATCATTGTCAAAGCGGGTGATAATTGTCGCCAAGAGCTTCTTGCGATTCAGCTCGTGAGAACCTTTGCGGGTATCTACGCTGACGCTGGCTTACCGTTGTGGATCAAAGATTACGAAGTTTTAACCACCTCGACGACCACGGCGTTTATCGAAGCCGTCACAGACGCGCCGAGTTTACACGCCGTGAAATCGAGAGCGCCTCGAGGCTCTACTTTAAAACAACACTTCGAATCCATCTACAACGGTTACGGGTCTCCAGAATTCAGAGTCGCGCAAAGAAATTTCGTGGAGAGTTTAGCTGGCTATTCCATCTTGACGTATTTGCTCCAAATCAAAGATCGTCACAACGGGAACATTCTCTTGCGAGAAGACGGCCGATTGATTCACATCGATTTCAACTTTATGCTCTCCACCTCCCCAGGCGGCATTAACTTTGAATCCTCTCCGTTTAAACTCACCAAAGAATATCTGGAACTCATGGACTCTGACGCCGACGGCGTCGCCTCAGAAGCTTTCAACTACTACAAAGTCTTGTGCATCCAAGGCTACTTGGCCTGTCGCAAACACGCGGAACGCATCTTACTCCTCGTAGAAATGATGGCGCACTCGGGATGTCCGTGCTTCAAAGCCGGCCCAAAAGTTGTCCAAAACTTACGCAAACGATTCAACCTCGGCAGAACGGAAGAGCAAGTCGCGGAAATCATGTTAGCTATGATTTCCGATTCTATGGACGCGTGGAGTACTCGCCAATACGATTTTTTCCAACGCGTTTCCAACGGCATCTTATAATAATAATACTCGATCGATATTATTATGTGAATCGCCGCGCGTGTTTAGATATATTAGATGATAGCAATATTAAAGCGCATTAGTAAAACGTGTTGTCGAATAGCGAGGGCATACTACTACTACTACTAGTAATACTACTACTCGTCATAAATCAAGCGATAAAAACGAGTTTCCTCCTCTTTCTCAGAAGAATCGCCACAAAACAGACACATGGTGAACCCCTACTTGGTGGGTGCCCCGGCTGCTGGCGCCGGCGCGCTCTTAGTCGTCAAATCCATATTCAAAAACAAAGAGAACAACAACAACAACAAGAAAGGAGAGAAAGAGCAGAGAAGAGGCACGGTGACCGACGACGAGGCCTCGTTCGCGTGCGAACGCGTGTGCGCGTCGGATCGACTGTTGAAACGAATGGGGGGGTTAGCAAAGGTGAAAAACACTTAAATTAGTATTGTTTTCTTTGTCTTCTTTTGAGTAACGATGGAAAAGATCATCGAACGACGACGACGTAAACGACGACGAATAAAAAGTGGAACGGAATGGAATCGAATCGATCGTCTGTAAGCGATGATGATGATGATGATTGCAAAAGCGCATCATCATCGCATCGAAAATTTGAAATTTGGGAAATTTTGTTCTTTTTTCCTTCTCTCAAAACACGCAAAAACTGACCCTTCAATAAAACGAATACAAACAATTTTTTATTAGGAACCGACGTCGAACGCGTGCGTGACGGTGTGCGGAATGTCCGCGACAGATTCGTGCGCCGAGGCGTGCGAAAGGGTGATTTGTGCGAATCCGCACTCCGTGCCGGCGTGGAACGATCAGTGTTCGAATAGGTGTAAATCGGAATGTTTGAGAGGTCGGGCGGCGTAGAAGAACGCGAACGATAAGCGCACTCATCTCGTAGTCGTATCGAATGTGGAAAAAGGTCTCTCGTTGTTGTTGTTTTAATTACATAGGGATCTGTATCATTATTATCGTAGTAGGATTTATCTTGCATCCTCCCATTTTCTTCCTATTGTGCTCTCTATTGTTTGCCGCTACTTTGCTATGCTCTCTCTACAACACTCCGTCTTCTAAATATTGACTTTCCGGCTCTTCTCCTTCCGGATAAAAATCCTCCGGTTTCGCTCGGTAATGTTTCAACATGTTCTCCTCCAACTCGTGAACTTCCGTTCCGACTAAAATCAAAGAGTGCAACGGCCCTCCGGCGTTCACTCGACACATCTCTTTCAGCGTACAGCTGATGAACCGCTCGTCCTCTTGACCGACTCTCGCCGTGGCGACCACGATGGAATCTTCGTCGTACACCCCTTCCTTCCTCACTTCGTTTTCCACGTACAACATCTGTCTCGCCGCTGTGCTCACGCTCATAAACCTCGCCGGTTCGTAAATCTTCTTCCCCGTGCACAACGCCTCCACCGTCGGTTCTTTCACCCGAATATCCAGCAACACGAGCGTGTGCAAACCGCCGTTTACTTTGTTCATCTTGATCGAATCGTAAAACGAATCCGGTTTCCACGTTGGCGTGAAGAAACACAAGGAAACCGTTTTCCCGAAATTATACAGCTGTAATCCAGACCCCGCGCACGCGTTCATGATCGACGCGTTGTAATACATTTTCACTTTCACCTTCTTCTCGTGCGCTCTCAGCACTAAATCCGAGTGCGTGGTCGCCGCGAAACAGTCGCCGACGACTAAAAACGCCACGTCTTCTTTTTCCGCTTGAGTTAACATCCCGTCCACGCCGTTCGATTCGACGAACGCGCGGTCGCAAATGGTCACTTTCTTCCCGTAAAACTCTTCCAGCTTTGAAGGAGAGGCGGCGAGAACGGAGGTGTAATTTTCCAGGTACACGTGCGCGCATTTGTCCCGAATCGCTTCCAACGCGTTGACGGTGATATCTTTCTCGTTTCCAAGACCTAAACCGATTAAGTGTAAACCCCCCATTCTTAGTGCAATTCTTAGTGCTCTTTTATCTTCGCGACTGGGTTCTTTGAAAACCGCGCTCAGTCTCCTTCTTCTCTCTCTCTTTCTCTCTGATTGTTCAATTGTTTTGTGGGGGATGTGCAACACAAAACGCACGCGCAATAATATTAATAATGACATCGACGATGACATCAACACCATTTATTACGGCTGCTCATGCGACCACGACTACTGCTCGCAGTAGTATTACTACTGCTGCGATTCTTGATGCGAGGAAGCGGGGGAGGAAAAGGAGGATGAGACGAATGTCATCCTGCACCTCAGGGAACTTGCGTTTTCCCTCGAGTGGCGGCAAAACCATCATCGATAAGAAACGACGACGGGAAACGACGACGACGACGAGAGCTGCTTCGAGGGAGGAATTCTTACTCGTGAATAATACTGCTACCATCGAGGACGACGAGGACGAGGATGAAACCACTTTTGTACGGACGACGACGAGACCGCTGCCGATGACGACGGGAGAAAAAGTGTTACGAGACAGACTGAAACCGAAGGCGTTTTGGACGAGACGAGCGGCGGTGGCGATGATGATGACGACGACGACGACGGCGTCGAGGACGACGGCAAAAGAAGAGAACAACACGAACACAAACACATCATCATCATCGGCATATATAGAGAAATACTTCGAACAAGGACCGTTCTCCGTTCGGCAGTTACCGAAAGTGGAACACGTCTCCGCTTCCGTGTATCCGTTGTGCACGGGCATCGCCTGTCGGTTGTCGGTGAAAGCGTTGGTGCCATTTCCACCTCCGGTGAATCCAGACGAGCTCTTTCCTGTGCAAGGGAGTACTAGTAGTGCCGCGAAAAAAGACTCCTTTATCCCCGCGGAGATAACGAAGAAAGCGCTGTTCCCGCTCGCCGTGTTCACGCCGGGATTTTTAGTCGACGCGGAATCGTACGATTTCCTCGCTCGGAGATTGTGTTCTTTCGGTTACGTCGTTCTGAGATACGACAAGAGCGAGAGTATAAATGAGACGCTAGATGACGTCGTGAGTGCGTCTTTGTTGGAGGACTTGATCACGTGGGCGAGTTACGGGAGCGGGACTCTGTCGAACATTGTAGATTCGGAGGAGGTGTTGTTAATCGGGCACTCGAGAGGCGGGAAGATTTCCGCTTTGGAGAGTTTATTCGACGAGCGCGTAAAATGTTTAGCGTTGGTAGATCCGGTAGATAACACGCAGTACGCACCATTAGGACCTGGTTTTCCCTCAGCGGTCATGGGAATGGAGAGCGACGATAGGGAGAAGAAAAAATTTGGGCCGCCGGCTACGTTAGTTATTGGCGGGTTGAAAGGCGGCGAGTGCGCTCCTTTGGGATCAAACTACGCGAATTTTTTTAAAGCAGCGCAAGTAGCCACGAAGACGTATCAACAAAAGAGCGAAGAGCCGTGGGGTTTCACCCTCGATTGTGGGCACTTTGATTTCTTGGATGAAAAATCATTCATTCAATCCAGCGTGTGCGACGTAGGTAATTTGGACGATAAAGTGACAAAAGAAATTACCGCGGCGGCGATTGCGTTTCACGCAGACCAAACGTTCAGAAGTAAAAATAGCAGCAACAGTAGCAGTAGTAGTAGCGATATTAGCAACGCTAGAAAGGCATTTTTCGAGCAGAGTAAGATGACCTTTGGGGACAATAGCCTTGTGGAGTTAGTTTAATTCTAGTTGACTTTTTTCATCAAAAGCCTAAGTCTACGTCGGTAATCTTGTGGTTCTTCTTAATCGCGTAGTGGCTGTATGCCCCGCCCGGCGTTACTTTCTTTCCGAAAGTTGGAGGCGTTGGAAGAACTGGCAAAGCGAAAGCCATCGCCATCGCGAGTGCCCCTTTCATTCCTTTTTGTTCTTCTTTCTCCCTCGTGGCCATGGCGTTCCCATCTTCATCCTCCCCTCTCAAACCGTCCATCCCAACGCTCTTCAAATATTTGAACTGTTCGTAAAAGTCCTCTAAAATTCTCTTTTCGCCGGGTAACTCGTCTCTCTTTCCTCTCGTTTCTCCTTTTTGCCACCGTCGAGCAATCTTCACCATCCCGTCGTCAGTATCGTATTCAAACCACAAACTTCCAACTTGTTCCAGATTTTTCGTGTCAAAATCCCACCTGACGAACGCCATTCTCACGCCGTTCTCTAACCTATCCACCTGAATAGGCATCGGCAACGGCATCTCGCTCGAAAACGCCAACACGCTGCAAAACTGTTGGATTTCGTCAACGATGATTTCTTGCACGTCGATCGAACACTCTTCGCTCAGTCCTTCGTCCACGGATCCGCACACGACTAACTCGGCGAGTAAATACTCAGACATAGGTCCAACCACGCCTTCTTTTTGCTCTTTCGTTTTCTCGTTGTTATTTCTTCCTCCTTTGCTTCGAGAGAAAGCAGACAGAAGAGAGTTCGTTTGCTCTCGCTTCTCGCTCAAAAGCACGTACGCTTTATTAATCTCAAAAGCAGCTTTACCGTTACTGTTTTTATCTTTCACGACGTCGGGATGAAAAACCTTCATCTTATTTTTATACGCGATTCGGATTTCCTCCGCGGATGCGTTTGAATCCACCTCTAAGACTTCGTACGGGGACCACTCGCCGGTTTCCATCGCGTCCGACTCGTCGAACGAGAATCGATTTGATGACTTTGACGACGCTTTTTGTGTTTTAACGAACGCGTGACGTCTTCCTTTCCCTCCTCCTTTTAATCTCGATGTTTTCGATCTTGAAAGAACAGAAGTGAGCGCGTTGGTACACGAGGAGGAGGGTTTTAGCAACAACGCAGAGGGTGGCAGCATTGCTCCTTCTTTAATTAAAAGCAGACTTGAGTATTAATAAGATCAAAGATTGTTTATGACGCGGATTTTGATGGTTACATAAATACACAGCAGTACGCAAAATAATAACATAACATGTATGATTAGATTTGCAAAGCTTTCGCAATCCTCCGTGCTAAAGATAATACCTCGAAGGGTTTCAAACCTTCCACGTCTTTGACGGTCATCGGGCAGCTATCCGTGATCCAAAAGTTGGAAAATCCTTGCCCCCCGGCGCCTTCGCTGGTGAAGCGTTTCCAGCTTTTGTTCGGGAAAACGCCGTGGGTGACGTAGGCGGAGACTTTCGTCGCGCCGAGTTTTTGGAGCAACGCTTGGCACTCGATTAACGTTCCACCGGATTGGACGAGATCGTCCACGATGACGCAGTGACGGCCAGCCGGTTCGCCTTCTTTTAATTTTACGATTCGTTTTTCTTTTTGTCGAACTTTCGTGCAGACGACGGATTCGTACCCGGCGCGATCGAAGAACGAGTGGAAGCGTTTATAGGCGCCTTCGTCTGGGTACGCGATGACGACGTTCTGCGCGTCTTCTAATTTCTGTAATCGCTTTAAGAGCATCGGAATGCCGCTTTCAAAACACGGCAAGATGGCATCTCCGAAATAGAAGCGTTCTTGCAACGCGTGAATGTCAAAGATAACCGCGCTGGTCGGTCCGCCGCGACTGGGTGGCGTGGACGACAGCATGCGCGCTAAAGTCACCGCCGTCGCCACTTCGCCTTCCACCGCGACTCTTTCCGCAGTTCCAGTAGGGAAGAAAGGTAACACCAACGTAAAACTCGCCACAAACATCTTTGGCAAAGAATAAATAATCGATAACTGCTCGAAAATCACCTCCGGGTTGTGAAAACTCGCCAAGAACGCAACGTGTCGATCTCGAATATCGTACGCGTCGTTGATGAACAAATCCGGGAACCCGTCGTTAAAGGACTCCCAGTTAATCGTCCCCAACTCCACCGAAAACTCCTCCAACTCCGCGATCTTCTTCGCCAGCGGTTCGTGCTCCTTCGAGTAAAACAAAACCGGGAACTTGTTCTTCTTCTTCCACTTCTCCCTCGGTTCGTGCTTGAAAAACGTCCCTATCTCGTTACTGCTATTACTATTCGACGACGACGTAAACGACGACGTGCTCGCCGATCCGTTGCTCTCCTGTCTCGCAGTTGGGGTGACCATCGACAGCGGTTCCGTGTTGAACATTCGACTCCTCGTTCGCTCCTGTTCGGATAAAGCCTCCTCAAAGAAGGCGGATTTCCCGGCGAAGCCTTCCTCTTCCATCGCGGACAAACGATGGCTGTTACCATTCGGATAGGAGGAAGAGGAGGAGGAGGACTCGCTGTTGTTGTTCTGATTGGACGAGGTGAAGTTGAAACGACTCGGTGGTAAACTCGCCGCTCGTGTGCTCGTTTTCCTTTGTGTTGGGGACAAATGGCGGCTTCGCTCTGTGTGTTGATTACGAGGACGACGCACGTTACTGTTGTTATTTTTGCCGCCGCCGATTTTAAATACTGCAGTCGCTGCCGAGGAGGAGGACGATACCAACAAAGCAAACGTCGTCGTCATTTGTTGTCCTCTTCGATTCTTCTTCCTTGCGTGTTGTTCGTGGCCTTTTTTAGTATTCGGATAAAATTCTGTCGAATCGACTGAGAGGGGGCAGACAACAAGGAATAAAATAAAAGAATAATCAATTCTACGCGAGACATCACTGTTATATCATTTTCTTCTTCTACGACTAAACCTGGTTTTCGGTGTTCCCGACGAGAGGTGCGACGAGCTCGTTGTTGATGTTGTTGTTGTTTTCAATCGCCTCCCGTCTTCGCTTCTCTCGCAAGTATACGAAACATCCGATTAAAGTCAACGCGTACCCGAGCATGGATCGTAAACCGACGACATTTTTGAATATAACCACGGAAAAGACAACCGTGACTATGGTTTTTACGTTACCGAGAACTTGCATGCTCAACGCGCCGACGTGTTGCGTCACTAAAAATTGGCTGATGTTGACTAAAAACGCGCCTGCGCAGTTGGCGCAGAGCGCCCAGGCTAAATCGTTTTCTTCGTAAGCAGATCGTAAGGCGGCTTTGATGGCGCACACGCCTTCGAACTCAACAGAGGCGGGAAGCAACGTGCACACGGACATTAAACTCATCCATCGCAACGAATTCAACGAATCTAACTTTTCCGATTGTTGGACGACTCCGTCTTTACTAACGCCTCCTTCCGATTCCGCGCTGCTCAACAACAACTCTTGCAAACAACTCTTCGTCGCTCTAGCGACCATGCTCGCCAAAACTAACGCCAAACCTTTCGCGTGAAACGTCGGCTCCGCACCCGCGGTGACCATCCCACCCAAAATAACCGGTGTTAGACTCGCCCACACCCGCCAATGCTCTTTCTTCCGTAAAATCACCATCCCCATAAACGCCGTGACCGCCGGCGTGCACGCCGCAATCGCTTGCTCGAACGACACCTCCAAATACTCCAAAGACGCCACCGCGGCGACGATGGACACCGCGAACGTTTGACTCAAGGCAAAAATCTTCCAAAACTGCCTGTTCGATTGCAACTGCTGTCGAGCGCTCACTCTAAAAGCGCTATTGCTACTCTTATTACTTCCACTACTACTTCCACTACTTCCACTACTACTATTAAACGCAGCGACGACTAAACTCCGCTCTTTGAAACTCAGCACAATCTCGCAGCACACGTACGCCACGCACATGTGCATGAACGTCAGAAATATCGGCAATCGAAACTTGCTCCCGTCTCGCATTAAGATTTTGTTGAAGGAAATCAAAAGCACCGTCGATGCGAACCATCCGCAGACGATGAGACTCGTTTTCAGAAATTTTCTTTTGTTCGTATTCGTCTTTATTTGTTGTTGATTTTGTTGCGCAGAAGCGGCTTGCAAAGGTATCATCGCGTTCGTTTCCACCACCACCGACGAGGGAGAAGAAGAAGAAGAGGTCGTGCTTTTTTGCTGCTGAAATCCTCCTCCTCCTCCTCCTTGCATCATGTCCACGAACGACTGGAAACTCATCGCGATGATGATGAAGATTTTATCCCAAAACACCAACACTTTTTTGTGAGCTCTTTGAAGAAAAAAACAAAGAAGCAGAAAAGTCAAAAAAAGCACCAAAGTCTTGTGTCTTGTCTTTTCTTCATTCGCAAAAAAAGAAAGAACTGAACACATTATTATAACACAGAGATAAGAAGAGAAGAAGAAGAAGAAGACTTTAAAGAAGAAGAGAGAGGATGGTCTCCTTCGTTGCCCCCTCTTCTTTGTTGGCGCGTTCTTCTCATCGTCGCTCTTCTTCTTCTTCTTTAAAGTCTTCTTCTTTATCTTCGATGCGCCGTCTTCGCGCTGATGAAGAATGGAAGCGAGGAAAAGGAAATGGAAAACGAAGATATGGAGCGTTTTTTTCTGCATCTTCATCGTCTTCTTTAAGCGAGAGCGGTATTCGAAGAACGCACGCAAACTTCGCTTTTAAGAAGAAGACTAAGAAAGAGAGAGAGAGAGGCGGTGATGAGGAGGTTTTTCCTCTTCGGTCGAGAACGTTGAGGGCGATTTTTGTGGACAACAGAGAAGGAGAGAACGCTTCGTCGTCTTCGTCTTCTTCTTTGGATGTGGTCACTTCGAGGAATAGGAGAAACATAAAGAGAGCGAATGTAGTGTTGACGCAAAAGCAACCGCGTATGCCTTTGATTGAAATAGCGAAGCGGGTGCAACTGTTGGTGCAGACGTTCGTCCGGTGCGCGGCGAAATACGCGCAGAAAGATTACGAGTCCATAGCGAGCGCGATTTCTAGACTCGGTCCGACGTACGTGAAATTCGCGCAGGCGGCGGCGAGTCGCGGGGATCTCGTCGGACCAGAGTTGGCGGGAGCGCTCGGGCAGTTGCAAGACGACATGGGACGGTTCAGCGATCAGTTAGCGATCGATACTATTCGAGAAGAAAGTCCCGAGTTATACGAGGACATAGAGAACGTAGAGGAAATGCTAGAGAAAGGATCTGTGGCGGCGGCGTCGTTGTGTCAGGTGTATAAATGTCGATTGAAAACGCAAGAAGTGGTCGCGGTGAAAGTGCAGAGACCAAACATCCGAGAACAGGTGGAGGCGGACGCGTACTTGTTGAGATTGGCGGCGTCGTATTTAGAAAAGTTTAATTTGGTGGAGGCGAAAGCCGTGGACGCGGTGGACGAGTTCGTGTCGAGATTGTTCGAGGAGATGGATTTCGAAAACGAGGCAGAAAACGTGAAGAAGTTTAACAGCCTGTACGGCCCAGAAGGAACGGCAAAGATGGACGACGTCGTGAACGGCGCCGCGGGTAACAGCGATAACAGCGGACGGAAAAGTAAGCTAGAAATTAAAGTGCCAAAAGTGTACGAGGAGTACACGTCGAAGAAAGTGTTGGTTTTAGAATGGATAGAAGGGACGCCGTTGACGTCCGGGGAATTGCGCGAAGTCGATCCGAAAGATTTACCGTTGGTCAGGTTAGGCATCGCGTGTACGTTGAGTCAACTCATCGAAACAGGCGTCATGCACGCGGACCCGCACGGAGGAAATTTGATCAAACTTCCCGATAATCGCGGGTTGGCGTATTTAGATTTCGGATTGGTTTCAACGGTTCCGGAACAAGTCCGAGACGGTTTAGTCGCCGCGGTATCGCTGATGGTATTTAAGAAAGATTACAGGAAAGTGGCGAATTTGTTTGGCGAGTTGATGTTAGTGCCACCATCGGTGATGAACGACGCGGTGAAGATGAAGGACCTCGAAGACGCCTTAGAGGACGCTGCGAACAAAACGCTGAAATTCCCGGAATCCGGCTCGGGGAAGATTGTCCCTGAGATACGGTTCGACGAACTTTTATTCGCCTTGCTCGCTTTAGTCCCTCGCTTTGAGTTTCAATTACCGCCGTATTTTATCAACAACGCGCGCGCGTTGGGCGGATTAGAAGGCATGGCGAGAAGCGCGGACGGGACGTTCAACGTGTTGAAAGAGGTGTATCCGGTAGCCATTCGTCGGGTGCTTAAAAATCCAAACCAAAGCGAAGTGTTGAGAAAAACGGCTCGGACGTTAGCGTACGACGATGCAATCGGAGGCTTAGCGTTCGCGTCGTTGCTTCGCGTGTTGAACGATGCCGCAAACTTGACGCAAATTCCGAGGTTTAAAATCGCTTTCGACGCGCTCAACAGTAGCGAAGGCAGACGATTACTCTTGGAAACATTCAAGGCGGAAATTTCGAGAAGAGTGCGCGCAGTTCTCGATGCTCTTTTCAGACGAGGCAGAAGAGAAGGTAATGGTAGTAGTAACAGTAGTAGTGGTGGTGGTAGTAGTAGTAGTAGTAATAGCGATAGCAGCGGAAGTCGCATTGTGATTGCATAAATTACATAAATTTTCCCACTTTGTAGGTACTCAAACTGAAAGATTCGCAGAGCTCATCGAGGTGGTTCTCCACCGGATCCATATAGTGCCCTCTCGCATCTATTTTTGCTCGATGAATAAAGTTTTTATTTCGTGCATCATCATCATAAGAAAGTAGATTGATGCACTCATGGAGATTGACAGTTGGGCACACGTGACGAGGGACCATGAAAATGGTTTCACCTTTTTCAACCGGCGGTGGTGCCCCACCATCTTCGATAAAATTCCTAACGACCTCGAACGTGAGGTGTTCTT
The DNA here is from genome assembly GCF_002220235.1 of Bathycoccus prasinos. Classification (NCBI taxonomy): domain Eukaryota; kingdom Viridiplantae; phylum Chlorophyta; class Mamiellophyceae; order Mamiellales; family Bathycoccaceae; genus Bathycoccus; species Bathycoccus prasinos. The sequence goes on along the minus strand of NC_023993.1, from coordinate 205,252 downwards.
CTGAGCACTTGGTTTGTTTCCAAAACGTTTCAGTCATAGTTTTGGTCGCACCATTGAAAGATAATTTGCCTGTACTAGCAGCGACAATTGCTATGGGAGAGCCTGCTTCGGCGGCAATCGACTTTGATCCCGCGTTGCATGTAAACATTCGATCGTTTTTCTTTCCAGGTTTTGATACAACCGTGGCGGCAACATACAGTGCTGGTCGCAAATATATATTGTTATCGCGCATTTGTTGGCATATTTGCGTGTGTGAACGGTGATCAAAGAACACTACAGTGCCAGGGGATACAGTTCTCAGAATTTTTCTTCCGTAAAACGTTCCTTCGTGACGATCCATTTTGCCGGTTTTCATGTTCAAATATTTGTCCAGGGCGTGAATAAATGTAGGAGTACCAGAGGTGACAATTTCAATCGGTTGCGCTGTTTTATTTGCCTTCACCATCTTACCAACCTTTGACGACTGTTGCTCTTTATGAAATTTAAGAAAATTTACGATTGCTTCGTCATCGATGTTCCATTTCATTTCTCTTGCTTTCAACTTGTCTTTGTCGTATCCAACGCAATCATCGATGTGACCTTCATAAACAGAAAGTCCTGAAAAGCGACTTCGACTCCAAGCGTGAGACATGAGCTCTTCAAAGAACGTCTTGTCCACCTCAGAAGGATCCAGTAAACTGAATCCAGTTCGGTCGAATCCGTTGCTGAAATCGAGAAAAAATCCAACATTTGGTAACATGGTATCGTCTTGCATCGACGTCCAATCAACTAAGCAGTTATCACGAAAGAGCTTTAACAATGTGGTATCTTCTAATCTAGGTGCCGCTTCAATCAAGACGTTAATTTTCACCATGCGATATTCCATCGCGAGTGTTCTTACGTCTTCACACTGCTCTTTTGAAACGAGCGGATGCGCGTATAAAACATCGTACTTTAATGCGTCCTTCTGCTTCGTTGAAGCTGTTGTCTTCTTCCTTCTTTTCGTCGTCGTTTCCTTCTTTTGTTTCGCTACTTCGTGATGTTCGATGGTAGCAAGTAAATAGTGCAGCTCTTTGATCGTCGAGCATTTAAATTTAAAGACGCCTTTCTCTAGCAAAAGGTTCCAAACGAGCGTCATTTTTGTTGTTTTCACGTGCGGTCGCCAATTTTCAACACATTTGACCAGCCTTAACATCGCTCCGATGTTTCTTTCAACTTGGTCCCAATCTAGACAAAGACAAGGCGTTCTCAAATTGGGATACTCTCTCATTATTTTCTCAATGTCGTCTGCGCGAGAGGTCAACACGCAATAATCGTCCCAGTTAAAAGCCTGTTCTTCCCACAACTCTTTTGGCACTTCTCTCCTGATCGTCGTTGCACTCCGATGATTCTCCTTCCTCGTTCTCTTGTTTGAAACCGCTGAATTCGCCGTGGTGGGTAGGACTGCATTCGGACTCCCTCCTCCTCGTTTTTCATCCACGTTAGGAATGTACTTGGCTATAATACGCGTCCATTCTTCCTTTCCATAACATTTGTCGTCATAGGTCTCATCAAAGCTGGTAAACTTAGATTCCTGAACTTTGAGTAAAATTGTTTTAATCGATGTATTCGATTCCTTCGGCGGTACATAGCATCTCAATGCAAGTGCGTAGAGACCCCACACTATATTATCACAGCTAATCGGTACGCCATCAAATTGTTGGTTATTTAAGTGCTTTTCACGTATTTCAAGGTCGCTGCCAAACTCCTCCGGAACGTACGCTGTAGGCAGACCAATGTGGGAAGACTTTCGAAAGTCAAGCACCACCGGAAATCGCCCGTCTGCAAATATCGTCCCCGGCTTGCCAGGCACGATGCAATCCCAAATCCACGGGGTGTTCCCTTTTGGTTTGGCTTCGAAATCCGCCATCTCGTGCTCCCAAGCTTTTTCGTGTCGCCAAATCTTCCTCTCTACCATCAAGTCCTGAGCGCAGAGGGCAGTCGTCGTCATTTTTCTTCCTCCCGTCTCTCTCTCTCGCGCAGAAGCGCACTCGTGTTTGGCGTGTCTCGTAGGTTGTTTGTGGTGATGGTGTTGGGTATTGGAAAAATTTCTTTTGACGTCAAAAGAACGCGCGCGACGTACACGTGGACGAGGACGAAGAAGATGGTGGTTACGACGAGAAGAAGAAAGAACCAGTAACGATGGAAAAATCGAATAATAATAACAACACAAACGACAACATAAACTTAACCTTTGCGTCGTTGCACGCGCTCTCCGCGTGGTTGTCGGTGAAATCAATCGTCAAAACGACGACGGTGATTTTGGAAAAGACGACGACGCAACTCGTCGTTCCGGGTGGAGACGGTGCCGGGAAAAGCATGTTTTCACTCGCGCACGCCGCGATGTGTCTCCTCAACATGCTGAGGAGTTCAGTGAAAACGTACAGAGAGATCAGAAATACGAACACGGTGAAATCGCGCAGAAAGAAGAAGAAGAATAAGAAGAGGAACGGTTTTGGTGGTTTCAAGAGGAAGGAGAAGCTTCGATTTTTACGAAACACGCAAACGTCCGCGAACGATGCAAAATCGGCGTTAGAGAGAGCGAACGAAGCGTTATTCACGGCAGACGCGGTGTTAGATACGGACGACTTTGATCTCGATTACGACGAGGAGGAGACGAACAGGATGAACTTGAAGTCGTTGGGGGCGTTGGCGTTGAGCGGAGTGTTTGGCCACGTGAACGACGAGTTTAAAGACGGCAGGTATCCAACCGCGAAAGAAAGGCAGTTGATGCGCAGATTTGTAGACGCGGTGACGAGCGCGAGTTTCGGCGCCGCGTTAAGAGTAACCGCCGGGATGGCGTGGAGTTTGGATGACAAAATCGGGAGGAACCGCGCGATTGAAACCGTGTTCGTGGCGAGCAGAGCGATGGAAAAAGAGAAGAGAAAAGAGGCGAGTAAGGGCCTAGGATTGGAAGGGTTGACGACCAGGTTTCGATCTAATGATGTTAACAACACCAATAACGGTAGTAATAGCAGTAGTAGAAAAGAAGGCTCGAAGTCGAGGAATACTAGTCGCGGCGAGAGCAGCAGTAGCAGCGCGAGTCCGTTCAACCGGTGGCGAAAGAACGGAGGAGGACGAAACGAAACGAAAAAGAAACCGCCAATAGTGAACTCCTCCTTGAGTAAAGCGACGAAACAAAAGATGAAAATAGTCGACAAGAAGGACTTCAAAAGACCAGCTGTAGTGAACCCGAAAGATACTTTCGGCACTCGCAGGTTGCTCTTTCCTTCTTCTTCTTCTTCGACGAAGACTAACAACAATACTACGAAGGCAAAACGCGTCAGCAGCCGCGCAGCAAAGACGACGACGACGAAAGAGAACAACAACAACAACAAAAACCAAAACAGGGCAACAGGCGTTAAAAAAATCAATCGCAAAGATGCCAAGAGAAGTCAAGACGACTGCACTTGGTTCGAACGCGCTCGAGAAAGGCTTCCGCGAGTCGCGCCGGTTATTTTGATCCTCGCCGGTTTCGTCCTTTGAAATTCACTCATTAAAAATCTTCAAAATCTGTTGTTTTATAACCACGCAAAAAAAGCGATGATTACTTCTTCTTCTTCTTCTTCTTCTTTCAACAAAGTCGCTTCCTTACTCTCGAGCAACTCCCTTGGCGGTGGTGTTCAAAATCGTGGTCGTCGTCATCGCACGGCGGCGGTTTTGACGACGAAAGCTTCTTCTTCTTCGTCTTCGTCGTCATCGAAAAGTGATGATGATGCAAAAAATCATCTCAACCGCCGAAGTGCTTTGAGGAGAGTCTTCGTGGCAGCAGCGACTTTTGCGTCTTCATCATCAGCGTTGGCAAACGAAAACATGACCAACATCGAGGACGACCGACGAACGACTTTATACGCGGAAACGGTGAAAATAAGAAAGTTTGAAGACCCGGACGCGTTTCAGAAAGACGTGCAATATTTGAGCAGCTGCCCGGAAGTGAGCGAAAGTTGCGTCTCGACGACGAACGACGACGAAGGACATTTTCTCAATCCGTGGGGGTTTTCCATGTCGAAAGCGAACGCAATGAGAGAGTTAGTGATGGTAGCGTTAGGGAATAAGGAAGGGGAGGGGTACTTTTCGTACGACGAAGGGAGAGATTCGAGAGTATCGACGGCGGTGCGAGGCGCGTCGGTCGGCATCGAAGCCATGCGAAAGAAAGCGCGGGAAAGCGCGTTGAGAGATTTGGCGTTGGAAGAGAAAGGTGGGGGAGACTTGAATACTAGCAGCATGCCGGAAATGAAAGGTCCTCTCGGGGATTGCATAGAATACGACGTGAACAATGGGAAGATTGTTTTGAGATTGTTCGACGTTCCGGGCGGGGTGAAAGACCCGGACATCGTCGTAAACGAAAGCGACGTTTTTGACGCCGAGTTTTACTTTTTAGACAACGACGCGATTGTGGACGTTCGGATAGCCGCGAGAGATGCGCCCAAAGGAGGCAGTTTCGCCTTGAGTTACGATCAGGGCATCAAGTTTGAGAAGAATAGAGCCAGAAATTTAGCGGATCAAATAAGACAAAAGTTAGGATGGGAAATCGTTCCAGTCATCGCCAGCTTCGACCCGAAATGGGATTCAAAAAGGAGAATGTGGTTTGAGGACATACTCGATCCGCAAGAGAACATAAGCGGCGAGTGGAATAGCTTTAGCGGGACGAGTTGGATCCCAAACCCGGCGGCCATCGTCGATAAACTTTCGAGCAGATAGATGAGTTGTGTAGTTATTGTTGTTGTATGAACGATGGATATAACAATTGTGGTACTAGATGTAAGTCTATTTATTCCGGCTTCGCTTCCACTTGTTCTTCGCCTAACCAGAACTTGTAGTTTTCGAACAACTCGGCGTCGTCTCCACCCTTGTGGTATTCGGATTCGACGAGCATGGCTTCGTAGAACTTTTGGCCAACCGCGGATCGGGCGCCCGCCTTCTTGCCCGCCTTCGCTTTCGCTCTCTCCGCTTCCGCGCGTTGGCGCATTTCCGCGGCAACCTTCGCGTACGGGTTGAGTCTGTCCATAGCCGCCTTGTTCTTGAGCGGGTTTCTCTTGAGCGGCGCGTGCGCTCTCGTCTTGCCAGTCTTCGGAGCGTTGACGACGGATTGGATTTCGTCAGAGTTGATGAGTCTGCTCAAATCCGGTTGCGTCATGATGTGCGCCGGGGGCTTCCATCCCTTCTTGGAGGAACTGGCTTGCGCCTTGGTGCCAAAGACACCGTCCAACTTTTCAAACGCGCTCTTCGTCCAGATGATAAATCTACCCAAGTGACCCCCCGGCGCCAAAGACAACAAACCGAGTCTGTCAACCGAGCACAACTCAACGCCCGGAATGTTTCTAAACGCTCTGGTCATACCCGAATCGTTCGCGTATACAACTAACGGACCTTTACGTTGGACGTATCTGCGGTTACGCATCTTACCCTTACCCGCTCTGACGGCTCTGGACGCCTTGACTCTTTCGATGTCGTCAAACGCGCCGCACGCCTTCAAAATCTTAATCGCCTCGCTCGTCTTGGTCGTACCTTCGCAGGAATCGTCCAACACTAACGGCACTTCCGGCACGTTTTCGACTCTGTGACCTCTCGCCATCAACAACGCCGGCACCGCCGACGCCGCCAACGCGGAGCACACGGCGTAGCGCTTCTCCTTCAAGTTCACCTTGCGGTGCCACTTTCTCCACGTCTTGGTCGGCGCGAACATGCGACCACCACGACACATGTTACCGAAGGCCCCTTGACCGGCGCGGTGAGTACCACCACCCGGAACACGCGGGATACGAGACACGGCGCGACCGGTACCCCAGGACTCTGCGGCGGTTTGGTGACCCGCTTCCAAGGAGACGGCGTACGCTTGACGCGAGTTTTTGTTCAATCCGGTGTGCACGGCATTGACGATATCACTGTTGTTTAATAATAATAAAAATAATTGGAAAGGAAAAGGAAAGAATCGGTTAGAATGGTGTTTGTGACGCGCGATTCGATCGTTTAAAAGCTTCGAGCGCGGTCGCGTCTCATGGCTTTAGAGCGCGTTCGTTCGCGAAATTTTCCGCATATAAATCGAAAACCCCACGAAAAAAACAAGCGCATCATGTAACGCAACGACAGACCGCGCTCGAAGACGCGACCATAAAAAAGACGATTTCAGAAGAAACGTACGGTCTGATCGGCGAAGTGAAAACTTCCGGGAGCGCGACAGAGGCGCCGTTCCCGTTTTGAACCGTCACGGTTGGTAAAGCTGCGGGCATTTTTTTTCTTTTAAGCGCTAAAGCGTCAAATTTTATGCAGAAAACAGACTTTTGCGAGTGGTTGAAAAAGGAAAAATTTCTCATTCGTCCTTATACGAGTAGTAGTATTACAGAGTATACGTACAAACTTGATGTGCGCTTTTGCGGCGATATATCTACAACAAACATCGAAAATGCATCGAAAATACTATGAATCAATCTATCGGTGTTAACTTCTCCACCTCGAACAAAGCCCTCTCGAGCTCATTTTCCAACGTCGCGTTTTCCTTCGCGTACCGTTGCAACTCGCCTTGGACGGATTTCAGCGCTTGCTTCAACGCGTCGCGTTCGGCTTTCAAGCCTTGGAGGAGCACGTCGTTCGCGCTCGCGGGCCCCGATTGGCCTCCTCCTCCTCCCAGAGATGGCGGTACCGTTGCCGCCGTGGCGTTCGCCATTCTTCGCCCGCGGTTGTTATTCATCGCATTCGTATTCAAAGGATCGACCAAATCCGCCTTCTCCAAGTTAAACGCCACCGCTAAGTCTCGCTTCTCCGATTCCAACCGTTTGATCTTCCATATCGCGTTTTCGTACCTCCGTTTCAAGCCGTTCACCCACACGGTTAAACCAACGAGGAAGAATATATCGAAACCTATCAAGGAGAAAAGGATGGTGGTCGCGTCGAACACGCGCGATTCGTCGTACGCGTAACTCATCACGTCCTTTGTTTTCTTTCCGGAGGAGGACATTTGGACGATTTCGTTCTTCTTCGTTCTCGTTTTCTTCGTTGTCGTAAACACAGAGGAATTAAAGGAGGAGGAGGATAAAGACGACGACGACCCAAAAGACGGTGGTTTCAGCCGCGCGATATCGTTCTCAAAGCTACTATTAACGCGTATTTGTTGTTGTTCTTGCGAATCATCATCACCCGCAACGGGTGCGCTTTGACGATGCGTTGCCGTTACAATTACTTTCGTCGTGTTCTTCTTCTTTCTCCAAAATTGCTTTTCCCCCTCACCCCGCGTTCTCGTCCTCGTTCTCGTCCTCGTGAGACGCCTCCTCCTCGTCGTCGTCGTCGCGGCAAGGCCGGAGCGCGCTCTTTCCGAACACCAACGAGAACAACAACAACACACACAACACATCTCTTTCGTTGTTGTCCGCACAAAAAATGAGGACAAAACGCATCGACCAGGATACGCGGAGGCACTTTATCCGTCTCTGCTTACTCTCGGAAGAAGACAAAGACCTTCACGGGAAAGAGGAGAACGAGGAGAGAGCGTGTTCTTCTTCTTCGAATAATTACGTTTCCTACGGCACGGCTGGGTTTCGATGCCATCACGCCGCGTTGGATGTAATCGCGTTCCGGTGCGGATTCATCGCGAGTTGCGTCGCCGCGTTTTCCCGAACGAACGCGACGAACAACAACTCGAACGATGCTCCTCCTTTTACCGCGGCGGGGATTTGCGTCACGGCGTCGCACAACGAGGCTTCCGATAACGGTCTGAAAATTGTCGACGGTCACGGAAACGTATTGGGAGAAGCGTACGAACGCGCGTGCGAGATGATTTGCAACGCGAAAACGGAAGCGCAGTTGGAAAACGCTTTAGACTGTTTCGAGGAAAAGTTGCCGTTTTTGGAAACGAGTCGCGAGGATGCGAAAAAGACGGCGGTGGTATATTTCGGCCGGGACACGAGAGAGAGCGGGGAACGACTGGTGGAAAAAGCGAAAGAGGGCGCGAGAGCGCTCGGCGGAAGATCATCCGGCGTCGCGGTGAAGATTTGCGATCGAGGCGTCGTCACGACGCCGATGTTGCACTATTTCGTGTACGCGCACGGGAAAGCGGTGGAGGCGTTTTATGAAAATAATAAGCAGCAGGAAGAGAAGAACGATGAAGATGCGACGGAGAGATCGTTGTGGGAAAAGATTGACGCGGCGACGCAAGAGTTGGCGTATTTCAAGCGCCTGGCGGTTGGGTATTTGAGCTTGATCGAGGAAGACGAAGAGAAGAAGAAGAAGGGCAAAAATGTCGTCGAGGGTTTACGAGCGAACGCGACGACCTTGCCTCCGTTACACATAGATTGCGCCAATGGCGTTGGTTTCGTCGCGTTTGAAAAGTTGATGGCTTTGTTTGACGTGATTCGTGAGAATAGTAGTAGTAGTGAAAATAGTCGTCGTAGCGCGACGACGACGACGACGACGACGACGACGAAAGAGATTGCGCTGGTTTTGAAAAATGGTCCGAACGATGGTCCAGTTAATCTCAATTGCGGGTCTGATTTCGTTCAAAAGAACCAACGAGCGCCGGAAACACCATCGACTCGTCTCTCGTTCGTAAATCAAAGGTGCGCCTCCGTCGATGGCGATTGCGATCGATTGGTGTATTTTTCAATCGAAGAAGGAGAAGAAGAAGGAAAAGAAGGAGAAAATTCATCAAAGAAACAAAATTTCATGTTGTGCGATGGCGATAAACTGTCGATTTTGATCGCCTTCTTTCTCATCGAACAACTCTTCTTAGCAGGATTGGCGCACAAGATATCGCTCGGAATTGCACACACGGCGTATAGCAACGGGGCGTTTACGAAGTTTTGCGAGAAGAATGGCGTGGAAACCGTGTGCGCAAAGACGGGCGTGAAGAACGTCCACAAAGCCGCCGAAGAACACTTTGACATTGGCGTGTACTTTGAGTCCAACGGCCACGGGACAGCTTTGTTTTCCGACGAGGCTGTTAAAGTGATTGAAAAGGAGTTGGTGGATGAGTTAACGCGCATGTCTGTAGAACAACACTTGAGAAAAGAAGAAGAAAAACACATACAAAGTGTCATTTTGACGACGAAATTGAAGGCTTTGTTGACGTTAAAAGCAACCATTCAAACGATAAATCCAGCCATCGGCGATGCCATAAGTTCGGTATTGTTAATTGAAGGGATTTTGCGGAAGAAAGGGAACATGCCCTTCCAGGAGTGGCACGCGATGTACCGCGATTTGCCCACGAAACAAAGCAAAGTGAAGGTGCGAGATCGAACGGTGATTGAGTGTTTCGACAGCGAGAGGAAGTGCTTGAAACCGGAAGGGTTACAACAAAGGATCGATGAGATACTTTTGTTGGATTCGTGTGTCAAAAACAACAACAGAAGAGCTTTCGTTCGTCCTTCCGGGACGGAAGATATCGTGAGAGTGTACGTCGAAGCCTCGGACGCGGAGACGTGCGAAAAGATTTCGACGAAAGTTGAAGAGGCGGTGATTGAGTTTTGTAATTAATATAGTATAGCCTTCTCCAAAAGGTAATGGTGTTGTGATAGTTTGACTTCAGTTTAGCTGGTAGTTGTAGTTGTAGTTGTAGTAGTAGTTGTATTAGTAGAAGTAGAAAAGAAGTGGAAAATTTTTGAAAAACAACAACTTTTAAAGAACAAGAAAAAATCGAGATCCTCTGGTGTGTGCATCTGTGCGTACGCGTACCATTCAACGTCCCTAAGTCACAGAGTAGGACGTATACATCACATCGACCGCGTTTATTTCGAGATTCACGTGCCAAGGATGGGACTTGAAAGCACACTTCTTTTCATCAGACACCCTAAAACAAATATGATTGTTACTGTTAATTTCCAACCCTATTCGAAAATCGACTGTTTTGTGCTCATTAATAAGATGAGAGGGGGGAGAAACACCCCTTGCCCACATAGCTCAGTCGGTAGAGCGTTCGCCTCTTAAGCGAATGGCCGCGGGTTCGATCCCCGTTGTGGGTATTATTAGTCGATGCCTTTTTTTTAGCCGAGCGGCGATATCAGTCGCAGGCAAACTTTAATAATACCATCATTCTTTATTATCCCTTTTTATTTCTTCTCTCTGTGTGTTAAATTCCTGTTTTTTTTCAACTTTTTCAAAGGGGAAAGGTCCTCCTCATAAAAATATTTGCGAAAATAGCATCGTTTCACTCGTTCTTGTTCTCGGTATACCTTCATAACAGATCAAACACCTTAATAATAAAAAATAATGCGACCTATTGTGGACAAGCGCGTGGACGACTCGCCGGAGTACAACGTCGCGCGAGATCGGTTTTTAGGGACGACGACTACTTCTGCGACGAATGCATCACCAACGCTTCGAAGGGATGGAATGTTGGGGGGGGCGGTTAAAAAACCGTTCGGGTTTGTGCAGTATTACGGAGGAGATAAAGAGATGGTATTCACGCCAAACTCTCCGAATAAGAGCAGATTATCATCAACGATTCAGACGACAACGACTAAAAATCATTTACATCATCACCATTATCCGTTGAAGTGTTTGGACGCGAACGCGATTTTGATGGCCTCGCCTTCGTTGAATAAGACGAACGCAACGAGTGGTGGTGATAATACGACGAGAAGAAATAATTCGATGGTGTTCGGGCGATACGACGAGAAAAGCGACACGATGACGACCACGAACAAACGCGGTAATAATACTAACAAGAGAGACGACGACGACGACAGAGAAGAAGATGAAAAGAACACGTTCACGCCAGAAATATCATCGACGACGACGCATGCGAATACTCAAAATCAAAGTAAGATTCCGACGTCGCCGGTGCTTTCGTTACTTCGAACGATGTTTAGCTCGTGGAACTATCCGAACAACGGAACGACGGTTATTGCTGCGGAGGATATTTTGTCGCCGGCGGCAGATACTGCCAAGTTTGAGTGCGGGAGGACGCCGAAAAGTTCTCCGGTGGATTTCAACGCGAGTTGTGATGATAACACGCACGAAACGGCGTTCGCAAACGCTCTGTTCATCTCCGAGGCGTCGAAACGGTTGCAAAAGATATGCAACGATCAACGCACTCGAGCACTGCTGGACGCCTCGGCGAGTGGAATTTCGCCCGGATCGAGTAGAATTCTAATCGATGAACAAATCTGCGGTGATGGTGGTGGTGGTAGTAATAGTAGCGACGACGACGACGATGAAGACAACGGCAAAGAAGAAGAAGAAGAAGAAGTAGAGAGCGTTCATCCTTCTCCAAAGAAGGAAGAAGTGATAATAGCAGTAGAACAAGAACGAGAGTATTCGGAACCTACGCCAATTACGCCGATGTCGTCGACGTCGATGCCCACGAGAGCTTTGTTTTCCTCCCCAGGAAAAGCCTCGTTAACTGACGACGACGACGAGGAGGAGGTAAAAAAGTTAGAAATGACCACGGACGACGACGTCGACGACGACTACGACGACGAAAAATATATGCTTTTCTATGCAAAACTCAAAACTTCGATTAAAATCTCCGCGGAGAGATACATCCGAGCGGCGAAAAGATGTTCCGGCGACAAAGTCGCTCGCGAAAATTTCTGCTACAAACTCTGGCACCACGAGGCATTTTCCGAGCTGTTCTTATCGGCGACGTTTACTGCTTTGTGTGAACTCTCTTTGCGCTTGAGAAGCGCTATTGTTTGGAACGCTGCAAACAACGGCATCGAAGCTGTTGGCATCGAGAGCGCGTATTTCCTGAACTACTACGTCGACCAAATCGGTAAATGTCTCGGTACCGCCATGACCACGGCGGCGTCTTCAACGTCGTCGTCGCACTCCACCTTCGTCACCACCAACGCGACGATAGTAAGAAACTACGACGACAAGTTCATCTACTCCTGCGTCGCCTACGCCATCGCCTACGTCTTCGTCCACAGCCTCTTCTTCCTCTTTCGGGTTCAAAGTCCTCCTCGAAGCGACGACAAAAGTACTTTTCTTCATTCTTCTTTGGAGCAAAAAATCTCCCTCTTCCAACAGAAACTGATTCAAAACTTCACCCCGGTAAAAAGATTCATGGAGAAAAAGAAAGCCAGGTGGGACTTAGTGCGCAATAACGTGGATGAAGAAGACATAAAAGACGCGTAAAAAGAACATCTGAGATGATGTGAGATGACACAGACAAAAAATGTTACTTTGAGTATTTTTGAATTTTTGAAAAGGCCGGCAAGTCTCCTTATTATTTACTACACACGTGACGCACGTAACACACTTAACGCACGTTCACGATTCATTAAACGAGGCGAGAAGACAGATCTCTTTCTCTTTCTCTCTTTCGAATAATAATCACGCTTTGTTCGTTCGTTTTATTAAACGAGTTTTAGTGAAAAAGGATTCATCCTAGAAAACTCCACTCATCTCTTCTCTTAAATGACGCAAGCGGTCACGTCGCAAGTGGTGATTCTGGACTACGGGTCGCAATACACGCAGCTCATCACGCGGAGAGTGAGAGAGGTGGAAGTGTATTCCATTTTACTCCCCGGGGATGCGACTTTTAAACGCGTGTTCGAGGAGAACAAACCAACCGCGATTATTTTAAGCGGCGGGCCAAACTCGGTGCACGTGAAAGGCGCACCCTCTGTGCCGGATGGCTTTTGGGAGGAGTGCGAGAAGAGGCAGATTCCAGTTTTAGGGATTTGTTACGGGATGCAACTGATCGTGCACTGCTTGGGAGGGAAAGTGGAAGGGTTAGGGAAAGGTGAGTTTGGGCGGATGCCGGTGGTGGATATTCCGACGCACACGAAACTGTTCGGCGAAGATATTGAGCCGCAAAACGTCTGGATGTCGCACGGGGACGAGGCGACGGTGTTGCCGGACGGATTTAAATGCATCGGTAAGAGCGAGCAAGGATGCGTGGTTGCAATTGAACACGAGACGAAGAATTTGTTCGGTTTGCAGTATCACCCAGAGGTGACGCACTCCGAGAAAGGGATGCGAACGTTGAAACATTTCTTGTTTAACATTGCAAAGTGCGAACGAAGTTGGTCCATGGCGAACGTTTTGGAAGAGCAGATTCAAATCGTGAAAGAAAAAGTTGGCGAGACTAATCACGTGATTTGCGCGTTGAGTGGTGGGGTGGACTCGTGCGTCGCGGCGACGTTGGTGCACAGAGCGATTGGCGATCGATTGCATTGCTGCTTCGTCGATAACGGGTTGTTGAGGTATAAAGAAGCCGAACGGGTGATGGTGATGTTCAAAAACGAGCTGCACTTGCCGGTGGATTGCGTGGATATCACGGAGAAAATGTTGAGCGAGTTGAAAGGAGTGTCCGATCCGGAAAGGAAGAGAAAAATTATCGGGAAAGAGTTCATAGAGTGCTTCAAGGAATACAAGAAAACGGTGGAGAAGAAAACCGGCGTCGTGCCGAAATTTTTGGTCCAAGGGACGTTATACCCGGACGTGATCGAATCCTGTCCGCCACCCGGGTCGGATCAAAAACATTCGCACACGATTAAATCGCACCACAACGTCGGAGGTTTACCGAAAGAACTCGGCTTCGAGTTGATTGAACCGTTGAGAGTGTTGTTTAAAGATGAAGTGAGACGTTTAGGAAAAATCATGGACGTGCCGAGAAATTTCGTGGCGAGACACCCGTTCCCGGGCCCTGGATTGGCGGTTAGAATCTTAGGCGACGTTACAGAGAACAACGCGTTGGAAACGTTGAGATTAGTAGACGAGATTTACATCAACGCCATCAAAGAGTTTGGTTTATACGACGAGATTTGGCAAGCCTTCGCGGTGCACTTGCCGATTAAATCCGTCGGCGTCCAAGGCGATCAAAGATCGCACAGTCACGTTGTCGGTCTGAGAGCGATCACGAGTAACGACGGTATGACTGCAGATTGGTACCCGTTCGAACCGAAGTTTTTGCAAGAAGTTTCGAATCGAATCACAAATCAAGTCAGAGCAGTGAATCGGGTGGTGTACGACATCACGAGCAAACCGCCGAGTACCATCGAGTGGGAGTAATTTAACAACAACAACAACAATGAAGTCGTCGTCGGGTAACAAAAATAATATACGTATTTAAGAAAAATGAGTGTATATGTGCTTACATTTCACGTCTGTTTGTGTTTTATAAATGTATGTTCTTTCTTATCGTGTCTCTCTCTCTCTGTCTGTTCTTCAATCCTTCTCCTTTTTCCTCTTATGCCAGGAGAAAAACTCCACCTTTCTGGACTCCTCCTCTTCGTCTCCTTCGTCTTGGCAAACATCCTCCTCTCCTTTTTGCCCTCCCCTCTCGTCTTTCTCCGGCGTTTGCCCTCACTGAGCTTTGATCGGAATAGTTTTCATCCCTTCTTCTTCCACCTTCGGTTCCCCGATCGCTTCTGGTTTCTTCTTCACGTCAATAGTCAAAATCCCGTCCTTCATCGACGCTTCGACCTTCTCGGGATCGGCGCCTTCCGGGAGAGTAAAGATGCGTTCGACTCTACCCGAGGACCTTTCGATCGCGTGCCACTTCATGCGCCCATCTCTAGACTGGTCTTCCTCCTCATGTTTCGTCGACTTGTGCGCCGAAACGTGCAAGTTGTTGTCTTTATCCATCTTGATGTCCACGTTCTTCACGTTACAACCCGGGAGTTCGCCCGATAACGTGTATCGATCCTTCTTCTCGACGATATCGCAGACGAAATCGAATTGATTCATGTCGCTAATATGTTCGCGTGGGATCATCGAGTCCAAAAATGAACTCGTCATTAGGGCGTCGTCGTCACCGAATAAGCGATCGAACGGGTCCGGCGTAAATCTTCTTCGGCCGAATAATCCTATAATAAGCGTTGTTGTATGAGTAGATACAAAGAAGAGGGAGAAATAAGAGGTCTCTATTTACACTCTCGGAGGGAGGAAAAACAACGAATAATCTTCATCATCGACAAAAGCGATCACGGATGATGGTCGCATCGACAAAAAACGCTCTCCTCGTCGATCTTTTTCTCCGTTGTTCGGAAAGTGTTGCGCTTTATTCTTTCGATCGCGCGCGCGCTCAAAGAGAACCACAACAGCTTGGGAAAAAATACTCGGAAGAAGAAAGAGAGATACGAAAATAAAAAAGCGCTTAAGGGGTTATCATCAATACACGCACCGCTCAAAGGACCAGCCGCTCCGGCGCGTTGTTCGCCCACGAACGGGTTCCAGAATCCGCGAGGAATGAGTGACATTTTTGTTCTTGTTCTTGTTGTTCTGATTGATGCGTGTGAAAAAAGCGCGCTTTTTATTTGTGACGTTTTGTATCTCTTTTTTGTTTGTTCGTTTTGTCTGTCTTTTTCTTTTCAAAATTGAAGTATGTCTCTCTGTCTTGTCTCTCTTGTCTCTCTGTCCGTCTGTTTCGACGATCCAATCACAACCTCGAACGCGATAACAGTCACGCGCCTTTAATCGGAATCTTCTTCATCTCCTTCTCTTTCAACTCTTTCGGTTCACCGACAAACTCGGGTTTCTTCATGATGTCGATGGAAAGCACGCCGTCTTTCATCGAACAATCGATTTTGTCCGCGTCCGCCGCTTCCGGAAGCGCGAAGATGCGCTCGACTTTACCCGAGGACCTTTCGATCGCGTGCCACTTCACCGAGCCGTCCGGTGACTGTTCGTCCTCCTCGTGTTTGATAGACTTCATCGCGCTGATGTGTAAGTTGTTGTCTTTATCGACTTTCACGTCCACGTTGGCGACGTTGCACCCGGGAAGCTCACCGGATAAGTGAAACTTGTCCTTCTTCTCGACGATGTCGACTAAGAAATCGAATTGGTTCATGTTCGAAACCGTGTCTTTCGGGATCATGGAGTGCAGAAAGGACGAGGTGATGGCCTCGGTGTCGCGAAAGAACGGGTCGTTCAGAAACGTGTCCATCATGCCTCCTCTTCGGCGTCGCGGGCCGAGTGCTCCTATTCAAGGAAAATCAAGGAGAAAATTTTAGATTCGTATCTCTCGCGTCAGTTTTTGTATCTAAAATCAAAAGAGCGCATTTTGCGCGATATACGCGCGAGAAAGAAGAAGAAGACAAAGAGAAGACAAAAGAACAACACGAAACGCGCATATCTTTTACCTCCGTACGGATCGCTCAACATGCGACTCAGCAAGCCTCTCATGGGCGACGACGTCATCGACACGCGCTGTTCCGGTTGTTGTTGTTGTCTCTCCATCTGTCCGCCTCCTTCTTGTTCGCTCTCCGCGCGCGCGACTTGCGCGGAAAAAGCTTTCTTCGAAGAAGGTCTTCCAAATCCTCCTCCTCCTCTCAAAATCGAATTGAAAGCGCTTTTGCCGCCGCACGTACGAGAAGACGACGATCGAAACAACAACAAACCTCCTCCTCTTCCACCTTGTTCTGCCATCTGGGACAGCGAGAACGGCGTGAGTAAAGATCGAGTTAACGCCATGATTGTAGTAGTGTGTGTGTGTGTATTAGGTGTTTGTTAGTATTTTAGAGTAGATACAAAAATATGAAGAAGAAGCAAAAAAAAAAAAACGAACGAGCGTTTTCTCGTTTAATAATTTTAACAACACACGTATTAGTAGGGGATTCAACGAAACGCATCGCCGTAAGATCAATATAAAAAGAAAGTGAAAAGCTGTGAGCGATCATCGCTGTACTGATTGCGTGTAAAGTATATTTTCGCATAACTGTGCATCAAAAGAAGCGTCATTTAGAGGCGATTTTCCTCAGTTTTAGGGGATTGTGCTTGCGCGTGTGTCTCGAAAATCATCCTTCACAACAACGACACCAATTAATAAAAAAAAGAATCAAATATGCAAACATCGACGACGGTCGTGACGTCCCTGAAACGAGTCTCGGCGGACGCGGACGCGTTGATGGTCGCGTTGGAGAGTCGGATACAATCGAGCGCGCACGCGTTGGCGGTGAGAGAGGAGAGCAGTACTGCTTTTACTGCGACTGCGACTACGAGTCACGAATTTGACCTCCGCCTTCCCCAAAGCAAAACGAATGTAAAGAGGGACGCGAAGAAAGCGGACAAACACTTTAGGAAAGGTTTGGAGTTGCTGAGAAGAAGACAAAGCAGAAGAGAGGAGGAGGACTCTTTATCATCGCTGGAACAACGTCGAAAAGAACAAAAACGCGCGGCGAAAGAAGCTTTAGGGGAATTCGAAAAAGCGATCGAGTGTTGCCCTTTGGAGGCGATTCGGGCAAGGGAGACGTTGGAAAACGCGAGAGAACGCGCGATGGAGATGGTGTATAGCAGTAGGGGGAATAACGCAGATGATGATGATGATGAAGAAGAAGAAGAAGAGAAAGAAGTGGATGTGGACGAGAGGAATGATACTAGCAGTAATAAGAGAAAAGATGAGGAAAAGAGGAACGATGATGATGACGATGATGGCGCGGACGAGGCGCCGTCGACGACGCCGTCGGGTAAGAGTGACCGAGCGAGAGCGGCGAAGAGAGAAATTAGCAACACGGGAACAACAACAACAACAGCAACAACAACAACAACAATAAGGCGCAGAGAAGAAATCGAAGAGTTGTACGATGCTTCGAGATGGTTGTTGAGAAGTACGCCGAGAGATGGAAGAGAAGCGGTTCGATTGCTAAAAATGGCCGAACGAATGCTTCGGGACGAGGAAGAGGACGGCGGGGAGTTTTTAGACGACAGAGATAGAAAAGAGATCCAAATAGCGAAAGAGAAGATCGAGAGGGCGATTAAACACGTCAAGCGATGAATCAACTTTATTACTACATCTACTACTAATCTAGCGCGCGCGCACGCGTTTATATTTTTACATACCTATCAAATACGACACACGCCACACACGTTAAGCAGACATTCGCCGTTTCCTGTTTCCGATTGAGAAAATTCAACGCCAACGCCGCAACGAAAGCAATCGGGTGTACTCTGCGCACGACGACCGGAAACGCCGAAAGCGAGGAAACCACCATCAAAAATTGATTCATCAACAACGCGTTCGACTGCGTGCCGTACTTCTTCTTCACCAAAGTCTGCAAAAAGAACTCCATCACGTAACTCGCGTTCAAGCACAACCAATACAGTTGAAAGCGCTCGCCGTGCGTCGTCAAAATCGTCGTCGTCTTACTACTACTACTACGACTACTCCCAAAAATCGCGCTGGAAACGTTCAACCCGTGCAACAAGCACGTCTTGTAAAACACGTACTGCCATTTCTTCGCTCGATACAAAAAGTTCTCCACGGATTCAAACCACCTTCCGTTTTCGCCGCCTTCGTAGTTTCGAGAAAACGAATTCACCGGAAACCGATCGCGATACCGCCAAATGCTCCAGGTGCTCAATACGAGCGCCAGCGTTCGCGCGTTCTTCCCGTCGCACGTTTCGCAAAAGTGCAAATACAAAACCTGCGTCAAATTTACCATTTGGTAAAAGAAGTGCTCTTCCATTTCCTCCGTCGCGACTGTTTTCGTCTCGTGTAACACGCCGCTCGATTTTGTTCGTCTCTCTCGCACTCGGGAGTGCAACTTGCCGAAATCCTTCACCGCCGTGCGCGTGACCAGAATCCCGCTCAAACCTAACACGAGGTCAAATGCAACAACCGCAAGACGACTCATCGACGACGACGTAAACGACGACGACGTATTATAGGAGGACAAAAGCATAAGATGCACACCTCCGAAAACGAGAACGAGTAAGTGCATCGCCCCGCAAATTCGATGGTTCATTGCAAATCTTCTTCTTCTTTCATTTGGTTTCCAATGGAACATTTCCCCTGAATGTGGCACCACAAACCGTGCTATTAAGAGGAGAAAGAACGCGAGATACGAGGAGACGGTCCACCACCAGAGATTAAAATCATCATCATCATCAGTAATGTTGTTTTTGATCATCGTCTGAACCCGTACTATTAATACTACAGAGTTATAAAAGTATTCGTATCTCTGAACACATTTTGGATAAAATGCCGCAGAACTAATGACGTCTTTGATGACGACGTTTAGGAGCAAAGAACGAGCGCTCCGAGCTGCTGTTGCAGCTTCTTCACCTTTATTGAGTGGAGGTCAAAGCAGCGCAAGCAGTTTCGGCCGCGTTCTTCATCGCTGCATCGGTAGTATTCCGCAGACGACGAGAACAACATCATCATCATCATCATCATCGACTTCTCCGGGGGTGACACCACCAACGCGTAGTTGTTTCCATTCGTATTCATCATCGCCTGCTGAGAAGAAGATTTCCACGCCTTCTCTTCCCCGTCGCGTACCACTTAATCATCATCATCACCAACACCAACAATTTCGCCACTACGCGTGACGCAACTCCTTATCCGCCCCGGATCCTTTACACGTGGACATTCTCTACCATCCAGAGACGAAGTATTTAGACACGTACATCGAGATGGCGGACGCGATCGAGATGGCGTTTCCATCGGTCATGGTCAGAGGGAACGAGAAAGAAGAAGAAGAAAAAAACCAAGAGGAGGAATATTTTCGAGTGGAGTTTCGAGATCGAACAGTATTCGAGACGAGAGGAGGAGGAGGATCTACACTCCCGATTAAAATGGAAGAGATCGTGGAGATGTTGGAAGAGCGCGTCGCGGAAGCGGAGAAGGAGATGTTTGGTGGTGGGGATGATGGAAGCGGCGGAGGGTGCGGGTAACTCCGAGACAAACGTTGTTGTCCGGAAGTCGCTCTCGTCTTTCGCTCTCTTTCTCTCTCTCCCTCTCGCGAAATCGGCGCCGGGCAAAGCGAAGCGGCTTTTCCCGGGAAAACGAGAAAGAGAAGAAGAAGAGGAGTTAGTTGTACACGTACGCGACGAAAAGCGCGCGCTAAAAAAGTGACGCTCTGCCGGCGTAAACATTCAGAGTAGAAGTTGTTTCGAATACAACAAAACTACTCGTCGTCGCAGAGTCGATAAAAAGAGCGCGTTTTGCGGGTGCAAAGAGAGAGAGAAACCATCGCGTTTAGTAAAAAACGCATTTGGCGAGAAGCTCCTTTCTCGCATATGGCGAAAGGGAGAAGAAGGAGAACGAGAGCGTAAAGAAAGAAAGAAAGAAAGAAAGAAAGAGAAAGAGACGCAATAACAATACTATCTCGGCATATTTCTGTTTTGTAGGTTGTTTTCGTTGTAAAACCATCACATTTAATCTTTGTACTATATCTCTCTCTGCGGTACGTACGCGCTCGGACGAAGTATTTTCAGGTCACTTCACCTCCCAATTCTTCGCACTTTTAACGCACAAAAAAAGAGAATCGAATACAAATCATCATGGCGACGATACGTAAGCTCCAGGCTGAAATCGACAAGACCTTTCGTAAGGTGGACGAGCAGCAGGAGGTGTTTCAGCAAATTTTCGATCGGTTGAAGGAGTGCGATTCGAGTTTGAAGGAGAAATACGAGGTACTATTATTCACCGATTGCATTTTCCATTTTGTTCCGCCGCGCAATTTGTACATTAACTGTAAAATTGTATCTTTAATTGCTTTTCTTTTTACACGTTTCAAAGAAGAGAAAAGAGAAAAGAAAGACTCTTTTCAAGAACGAGAACTAAATTCTTCACGGAGAGCGTTTTGTCCTTCTCTCTTTTTGCGCGCTCGATGAGAGAGAGGAAAGGAAAGGATATATTGATATGTGATTGGTTTTCCCCCAATTGTTGAAAATTGAATTCTCTTCTTTCCTGAAAGAGGAGCAAAAACCTCGATTTTCCTCTTATTTCTCGACGTTCGGATGACGCTGACACAATTCTATTCTTATTCTTATTATTAGGCGGACTTGAAGAAAGAGCTGAAAAAACTGCAAAAATTCCGGGACCAGATCAAAAACTGGTCCGCGGATACCGCGATTAAAGACAAGACGTCTTTGAACGAATACAAGCGGAAAATTGAAATCGACATGGAGAGGTTTAAAATGGTCGAAAGGCAATCGAAGACGAAAGCGTTTAGTAAACACGGATTGGAGAAGATGGAAAACGAAACTCCGGAACAAAAGAGGAGAAGAGAGACGAAGGAGTGGTTGTCCACGGTGGTGGAGGAGTTGTCGAATCAGTCGGACGCGTTCGAGGCGGAGATTGAGGTGTTGCAGTTGGAAGCCGCGAAACCGAGTAAAAGGAAAGGGAAGAATACGAACAACGGGAACGAAGAGAAAGTGAACAGATTGGAAGAGTCGGTGCAAAGACACAAGGCGCACACGCTGAATTTGGAAATCATGATGCGATTGGTGGAGAACGAGACGTTGCCGGCGGAAGAGGCGGACGACGTGCGGGATTTGATAGAAGATTATTTGGAGAGGAATCAAGAAGATTTCGACGAGTTTGACGTCGTGGACGATATGTACGAGAGTTTAAATTTGGAAGAGTTGGCGACGAAAGAAAGCGTGAAAGTGGTGACGAACGTGAAGCAGTTACACGAGGAGTCCGGACAAGACGCCTCGTCCGGATCGCCGCAGCAGTTGCAAACAGCCTTGAGCGGAGGATCGTCGAAGATTGAACCGCCAAAGCCGAGAGTGGTACCGCCGGCGCCGGTGTTGAGTCCGAAAGCCGCGGCCGCGGCAGCTGCGCAACAGGAACAACAAAGCGTCAATCAGTGGGGATCTCGGTTTCCCGCGCCGAAAGGTTTGGACGCCGACGGCGTGGGGTCTGGGAACGGCGGGAATAACGCCGCAGTCGGGAGCGGTTCCGCCGCCGCCGCCGGGAAACCCATACCGAGACCGAATAACAATTCCAACGCGCCACCGGGACCGGGAGGTATCAAAGACGGCAACGCCGCGCAACAAGCGTTTCCACCTGGACCGAGACCGTTATCATCCGACGCAAATCAACAACAATCCGTCGCGGAAGCCGCCAACGCGGCGTTTACTGCGAACGAGGTCTTCGACAACCCGAGTCAAGGCGCGCGATCGTTGAATGAAATGTCCACGTCCATGCGACGAGGATTATCTGGAAGCGGCATGCAATCCGGATCCGGTAGCGCCCAATCCATAAACAACGCGAGCAATAATAGCATCAACTCCACCTTGGCGCTACAACAACAACAGCAGCAACAACAACAGCAGCAGCAGCAACAACAACAACAACAGCAACAACAACAACAACGGCAGCAGCAGCAACAACAACAGCAGCAACAACAAAGAGGAGGAGGAGGGGCGAGCGCCGCCTCCACGGCTACCGTCGCGCACGGCGACCCGTCCTCGCGTCTCCGTCTCCTCGAAGCTTCTGCCTCCTCTAGACTTCTCCCGTCCGCCTCGGACGGCGTCTGGACCAGACGCGTTCGCCGCGCGCCCCAAGCGCCGATTCCGCCTTCCTACCCGACCACTCTCCTCGACGGCAACGGGAACAATTTATACCCAGTTTTGGAAAACCCGGCTTTATTCGAACGCTTAGACGCCGACGCGCTCTTCTTCTCCTTCTACCACCAACAAGGCACCCCTCAACAGTACTTAGCCGCTCGAGAGTTGAAACGCGCCAACTGGCGGTTCCACAAAAAATACAGCGCCTGGTTCGCTCGACGAGAGGAACCGAAAGTCTCCAATGAAGAATTCGAGCAAGGCGCGTACGTCTACTTCGACCACGCCGTAAGCCGGGACGAATACG
This sequence comes from Bathycoccus prasinos, assembly GCF_002220235.1. Taxonomy (NCBI): domain Eukaryota; kingdom Viridiplantae; phylum Chlorophyta; class Mamiellophyceae; order Mamiellales; family Bathycoccaceae; genus Bathycoccus; species Bathycoccus prasinos. The sequence goes on along the minus strand of NC_023993.1, from coordinate 182,751 downwards.
GAAGCGTCCGAGGGTGGTGTCAGCGAAGCAAACCGGACTTTCTGTTCGAATACTCGCATCTGGAGAACGAGTTACAATGATGAGAGCGACGATACCGACCATCTTTCGCTTGGGCGGTGTCCGGCTTCTTCGCCGCTCACATTTATATCATGATACAAAAGAACGACGACGATAAAACGACGACGCAACCAAAGAGAGAGAGAGAGAGAGAGAGAAAGCGTTTTGAGAACGCGTGTAATAATCACCCCAATAATCGCGATACATATCAGTCATATTAAGAAAGAGAAAAATCTGCTCAAAACTCTCCACACAAATTTCAAAATTCACACCAACACACTTTGCGCGAGAGAGAAGAAGACACCCCACCAAAACACTCTCTCTCTCTCTCTTTCAGACGGAATATTTACGGAAGGACCAAATGTTTCCTCCTCCTAAAAGTCGTGCTCATCCTCCTCCTCCGATACAAATCATCGTCCAAAACGTTTCGTATTCGGTAAAATTTCCGTTTCCCGAGCCGTACCCGTCGCAAATCGTCATGATGGAAAAGATCCTTTTCGCCTTGCGTGAAGGCACGAACGCTTTGTTAGAATCACCAACCGGGACCGGGAAGACCGTGTGTTTACTCTGCGCGACTTTAGCGTTCGCCGAGCACGAGGAAAAACAACGAATTAAACAAAAGAATACGAAGAAGAAGAATACGAAGAAAAGGAAAGATACGGAGAAGGAGGAAAAGGAGGAAAAGGAGGAGGATTTGGAGTTAAAGCGAACGAAGGGCGTGAAAGAGGAGTATACAGGCGGGGAACCATCGAAAGTAACCATAGTCTACGTCTCTCGAACGCACAGTCAGTTACAACAAGTGATTTCGGAATTGAAAGCGACCGAGTACGCGCCGCGCTCGAGCGTCGTCGGCTCGCGGAAACAGTTGTGCGTCAACGAGTGGGTCGCGGAAGCGGCGAAGAAGATGGGCGATGGGAATAAGAGAGGCGCGGAGAAGTTGTGTAAAATCGCGTGCAATAGCGGGAAGTGTGATAAGAAGAGGAACGTTGGTACGCACATGGAGCGAGTGTTTGGGATTGACGTCGTGAATGGGTGGTTCGCGAATCAATGGGGAGGGGAGTTTAACGGAGGAAGTCTCGGGTACGGAAGGACGACGAACCACCACGATTTTGGTACGAAGGAAAGAGCGGGTTCGATTTTAAGTCAACTACCAAACGAGGACGTTTTAAGTAGTAAAAGTAGTAAAAGCGGCGGCGGCGATGGCGGCGGCGATGACGACGGGAAAGGAAAGGGTTCAATCATGGACATCGAAGATTTGGTGAAAGAAGGGAAGAGAGCGAATGGTCCGTGTCCGTATTATTTAGCGAGAGAGATGACGAGAGGCGCGGAGATAATTTTCGCGCCGTATTCGTACATCTTAGACGCGGGAGTGCGAAAACGTGCATTAGGTGACACCGTGATGAATTGGCACAATTCGATTGTTATCTTTGACGAAGCGCACAACGCGGAATCGGCGTGCGAAGAAGCCGCCTCGAGAGACTTGACTGCGGTGCACGTTGCGAACGCGATTAAAGACGCCGACGCCGCGTTTCAGTATTATAGCATGATCGAGGAAAGCATGGAGGGATTATCCAAAGAGGAAAAAAAAGATTCGAAGAAAACAGGCACGTATCCGACTCGAAGCGCGGGTGATTATTTGACCTTGCGTGGTATCTTTGCGGCGTTGGAGAGAGAAATTGCAATCGTGTGCGCGCAAGATCAAGAGCGAGTGAGGAAAGGCGAAACGTTACCTTCGTCGAGAGACGGGTGGTTCATATTTGATCTTTTAGCGAAGGTGAACATCAACATGGATACGTACGCGCAAATGATCGAAGTGTGCGAAGACGCGGCGAATGTAGTATCAATGAGAGCTGAAGAAATTGGCAAAGGCTCTGGCGCTGGTCTGGAAAGAGTCAAAGATTTTCTCGACCGCGCGTTTGAAGCGAAACAAAAAGGTTTGATCGAGTGTTATCGCTCGCGCGTGGGACCTCCGGAGGAAGAGTTTAGCAGCACGTGGAATAAGAAAAACGACGACGGAAGAGAAAACAAACGACTCGCGAAAGGACCGACGATGTCTTTTTGGTGCATGGTTCCAGGCGTCATCGTGAACGAACTGTGCGAATTGGGCGTCAAATCGCTCTTGTTAGCCTCGGGGACGTTATCGCCGATGGATTCGTTCGCCTCCGAGCTTCGCGCGCCGTTCCCGGTTCGGTTAGAGAATCCGCACGTCATCCCTCAAGAAAATGTTTGGGCCGGCGCGTTTTTGAAAGGACCGTCGAATGCGGTTTCTTTGAATTCCAGCTATCGCTTTCGAGATACCGAACAGTATAAGAATGAGCTCGGGTTGTTAATCCTGCGCGTCGCTCGCGTGACACCGGACGGCGTTTTGGTGTTCTTCCCGAGTTATGGCGTCATGGCAAAATGCATCGAATTTTGGAAGACGAGAACGTCCATCTGGAACGATATCGCGCGCACGACGAAGAAAACGTTGGTCGTGGAACCGAAAGAGAGCGATGCGTTTTTAGAAGCGTTCGAGTCTTTCAACAAAGCGCTCGAACGTTCGAAAACGAACAGTTGGAGTAAAGTAGGCTTGACGAATACTGACGGAAGCGCGAAGGACGACGAAACAGCCGTCACCTTAGCCGCGAAAGGTGGCGCTATGTTCCTCGCCGTCTGCAGAGGAAAAGTCTCCGAAGGCATCGATTTTGCCGATAAAGCGGGACGCGCGGTTATTTTGACCGGCATCCCCTACGCGCCGAAAGCCTCGGCGCGCGTTCGATACAAGCGCGAATTTCTCGACGCCGCCATAATGGTTCACAAACGAAACAACACGCATCAAAGTTGCAACATTACGAGCGGAGAACAGTGGTATTCGCAAACCGCCATGCGCGCGACGAACCAAGCGATAGGACGCGTCATCCGTCATAAGGACGACTTTGGCGCGGTCATCTTAGCGGACGAGCGATTCGCGTATCGAAATCATCAGAGTCAGTTAAGTTTATGGCTTCGACCGGCGATGCAAACGTTCGATACGTTTGAAAGAGGCATAGAAAGTTTATCCGCGTTTTTTGAGCGGTGCGGGAACCCGAACAGCGCGCTCATGCTCGCCGCGGCGGAGAAATCGGCAAAGAAGAAGAAACGCAAAGGACCGCTCCTCCAACGCAAAAGCGAGAACGACAAAACGGCGGATTTTGCAGGTCAACGGCAGAAAAAGAGCAGCAATACTAACGGCGAACAACAACAACAACAACACCACGCTCGAAGAGATACCAACTTTTCGAAGAAATCTCGGGCTTCAGATACCTCGCTACCGTTTGCGCTCATGAACGCGTTGAATAATAATAATGATGATAATACGAATAAGAACGAGAACGAGGTGGACGAGGAAAAGGAGAGAAGAAACTTTTTATTTAGCGGCGGCGGCGGCGGCGGCGGCGGCGGCGGTGGAGGTTCGTTAGCGTCCAGGTTACTCAAATCCGGTGGCAATAGAGACAACACGACAAAGCTTGCCGGCGGCGGCGTCGGTAATATTCGTGGTAGTGGAGCTCTCGGAAACGCCAACGTCGTCGATAAGGCGATGTTGGCGAAACAAAAGCTCGTCAAAAGGGCGCGCGCCGAACTCCCGCCGGAAGATTTTCCGAAGTTTGTCGAGGTTATGAAAAGTGCCGTCAGCGCGGATTCGTCGGACGTCGCGCTGCACGAGTCCATGAAAACGCTCGCGAAATTGTGCAAAATCGAGAAACGAGGCGTCGGTCCTTCAACTTTGTGGGCAGCCATCGGAACCAGCTTGGCGTTGAAAGACGCGGCAAAGAAAGCCTACGACGGGTTCGAGGAGAACGCGAAACGGAAAATGGCAGAGAAAACAACGACGACGGCGGCGGCGACAGCAGCAACGATTCCACCGCTCGTACAATCATCGCAACCTCCTCCTCCTCCAAAACCGAAAATCGACGCCGGCGTCGAAAATATCTTCGGACGCCTCGCGAGACCGCCAAAAGAAGATTCCATTTCGGGAGAACTCAAATCGATTCTCACCACCAAACCTTCCTCCTCATCTCAAGCTCCGCAAAAAGCTGCAAAAAAGAAAACCTCGTGCGACCATTGCAAAGCCTCCAAGTGCGACCGGCCTTTCCAATCGATCGTCTGCGGCCACTTTGCCTGTTACAAGTGCTTCAACGCCGTCTTCGCGAAAAGCAGCGCGGAAGCCAAGAAAGCGCCAAACAACAATAAAAACAACACAACAAGCTCTTCTTCTTCGTCCGGTCCGTGTCCGACGTGTTCGACATTGGTCACCAAGAAGAGTCTCAAGAAAATGTATTTGTAGTAAAGTAGTCGTAACAGAGAGAGCAGACGCTTGCGCATTAGAATTTAATTGAACGTTTTTTCTTAGAAGAAGTGCGTCGAATTTTCCTCCATATCTCTTCATTAAAAACTATGCGCCGCTCCTTCTTGGGCGGGAACAACAAAAAGGACGACGACGACGACGACGAGAACAAAACGTACGATGATTTGGACTCCGAAAAGTCCTCGCTGCTTGCATCCAAAACGACGAAAAGAAAGAGAAAGAATGCTCTAAAAAGCACGTTCCGGTTCCCGAAACTCCTCCTCGTCTTCCTCGCGGGATGTCTGTTCTTCTCGTCTCTTTCTCTGCACCAACACCAACGGATGATGCACGAGGAGGAAAAGGAGAACAACGACGACGAGAACTATTTGTCTCTGACGGAAAAAGTGAAGTCTGTGCACAGAGAAATGGCGAGGTACGTCCGCGTGAGAGACGAGAGAACAAAAGTGATTTGGAGGAGGAAGAGGAGGAGGACAGAGGAGAAAGACGAGAAAGAAGAGTTGGAGGAGGAGGATTTTAGCAGCGACGGAATGATAAAAGCGTTGAAGAAGAACAATAATAACGACGACGACGACGAGGACTATTTGTTGACGCATCATCGCGCGTTACTTCCGAGACCGAGATTTTTGATCGGCGGCGCGTCGAGACGAGCGATGGCGGCTTTGAGTTTGAGTTTGAGTAGTAGTAGTAGTAGTAGTAGTGATAGTATTAGCGGCGTCGGCGGCACAGAAGACGGAGGAGGAGGAGATGGAAGAGGAGCGAGGAAGAGTTCGTTGATGTTTGAAGGTCGCCGGAAAGTGCCGAAGGACTTGCCTCTTGTGCCTGAGATCCCGGAACGGTTGAAACGAGCGGATGCGGAGTACGTGACGGAGAGAAGGGTGATTCCGGTGAAGCCGAGGATTGCGCCGGAACGGCCGCGGGGAGGGGTGCAGACGAAGAAAAGTAGTGATAGCGGTGATGATGGCGAAGAGGACGAGCGTAATAGCGCTGAAAAAAATAATGAACCTTCTCCCAAAGTATTTTCGGCGTCGTCGTCGTCGGAAAGCTCGAACGCGCCGACGCTTAAAGCAGAGAGAGAAGAGCCGCACGAACACGACGAGGACGAGCACGAGGAGGAGGCACAAGAGGCAGAGGATAGTACTAGTAATAGCAGCCACGAAAACGTAGAAGAACACTCTCCGGAACAGAAACCGACGCCGATGCAAAAAGCGGTGCTCAAAGCGGCGACGTATCGTCTCGGAGGCACGAAACTGAAGAAACTCCTGGATACCGACGTGGACATCTTCTTGAGTAAATCGACGCTAAACGATATCGACCCGGACGACGATAAGCGAAACAAAATAACGTGCGGCGGGAAACCGGTCATGCAAGTAAAATCGTACGATCAATTGCGCGACGCCGTCCCGGAACTCTCGGAATATATTCCAGACGAGGACGACGTCCACACCCGAGGCGGTGTAAAACCAGACGCGAAAACGCTCGGTCGCCGATGCGCCGTCGTCGGTAACTCTGGTTCTCTCCTCGACCACACCTACGGAGCGGAAATCGATAGCCACGACGCCGTCATCCGCTTCAACGCGGCGCCGACGAAAGGCTACGAAAAGCACGTCGGCAAGAAAACCACCATCCGCGTTCAAAACATCGACAACCTCGGTTTCCGGGAACCGCGAGACGAAATGCTCGTCTTCACCGCCCGCGACGAGAAAACGTTCCGCCACTTTTCCGAGTACCAAAAGAAACAATTCTCGAAACACGGTAAAGAAAAGACGCACATCCAGCGCGTATTCAACCCTCAGTTTTGGTGTCACGTCTGGGATTGGGTGGACAGAAGAAAGCTCAAACCGTCCAGCGGTTTCGCCGGCGTCGTCTTGGCGTTACGCGCGTGCTCGTCAAAAGAGAAAGTTTCTTTGTACGGTTTCAGTCACAACGCGACGCAGTTCCATTATTTCAACCGTTTAAGTGAGAAAGTCACCGAGAAAGAGGTGTACACGTACCACCCGTTGGCCGAGGAAAGTGAAGCCTACAGGTTTCTTTCCTTTCACAGACGTTTGGTGAAAAAAGACTGAAAAATTTGCTTCGTATTTAACACATTTCAAAAACCCTAAATTAAAAACAAAAAACGAACAAAACATTCGATTTCCCTCTACACACTTTGATCCGTCCTCCTCCTCCTCCTCTTTCTTATTAATACTCTCTTTTAGTGCGCGCATTTATCGAGCGCTGCGCGCAGAAGAGAGTCGCAGTACTTCGTGCGTTTGTGTGTGTGTGTCAGAGAGAGAGATTTATCCTTTTACACACATATAGAAAAGGAAATCATATTGAGATCACATTCTGTTCTGAATTAGGTCAAGCGCAGAGACGATTTGAGCTTTTAATAAAGCGCGCAGTAAACTCGAACGCGATGGCATCTCTGGCGCAACAACGCTCCTACCGGAACCGCCCGATCGAAGTCACGCAGCAACTCTCCATCGTGCGAGATCCGAACGCGATCGCGGAGGACCAAATCGTCTCTCGAGAGGTCTCGCACGCGCACAAGCAACTGGACAAAGAGAACGAGGAAGTGTTAACGAAAGAAAACGAAAAGACGAAACAACAAGAAATTCCAATACCGGAAGTTTTGAAAGTCGGTTTAAGGTACGAGAAAGATTATAAACCGAGTTACGAACAGGACGAGAGGTATTTACGGTCTCGAGCGACGGCGGGGAGACCGGAGTTGGAAACGCCGACGACGGCGGACGGGGTGGAGTACGATTTGGATAACGACGACGAGGATTGGCTGAAGAAGTATAACAGCAGTAAGAAAGAATCCCACGTGCCGTTGGACGAGGACGATTTCGAGAGGATGTTGTGGAAATTGGAGTTGGCGTGCGGCGAGGCGAACGAGAGAGTTTTGGCGGTGACCGCGCAGCAAGCGCAGGAGAAAGGAAGCGCGTTATCGTATCAAGATCGGTGCGCGGCGTTGGCGAGCACGTCGAATTTACCGAAAGATAGCGCGGTGGAAGTTTTAGCGGAGATTGTGAATAAGCAATCCGTCATCGTCGCCGTGTACGAGTATTGGGTGGAGAAGAGAAAGAGTACGCAAAAGCCGTGTTTGAGGAGGTTGCAGCCGCCTCCGGCGCCGAACGATACCAATCCGTTCAACGTGTTTCGTCCGAGAGAGAAGATTCACAGACCGCAAACGAGAAGACGAAGAGAAAACGACGTCGCTGGTTACGAGAAACTTTTACGCGCGAGGGATAGTTTGGTCGTCGCCAGAGCGGCGTTGCAGCTGACGCAGAGAAGAGAAACTCGTAAGCACGAAATTTTCGAGGTGGAACGCGCCGCGCAAAAGTTATTGATTGATTTGAGGCACGAACCGAAATCGGAGATGGAGAGGATAGAAAAAGAGGCGAAGAAAGAAGACGAAGAGAGAGCGAAGAAAGAGTTGCCAGAGTTACCGATCAAAGGGAAGAACGTGGCGTTGTGCGACGGCCACTTGGAGATTTTCAAGGCGAACGATAACACCTGGGCGATTGTCACCGAACCGGACGAGAGCGAAATCATAGCCGCGAATAAACGAGAGAAGCAAGCGTTGTTGAATAAAAACAAGAGAAGTCGACAGCAAAAAGAAGCCGAGGATGCCAAGAAACACAAAGCCGGGAAAGAGGTGGTTTTATACGAACCTCCGCCGGAGATTCCAGACATCGAGATGTTGTTCGCGAAAATCCCGTTAGGTTCCGCTTTGAGACGGTTCCAGTTACCGTTGGGGCAGTTGAAGGAGAGATGCAAAGCGAGAGTGGGTAGGTGCGGAAGAGTTATATTCGATCGAAAAGATCCAATCAGCCGAGAGGCGTATTATTGCGAAGAGGACGACGAAGGCTCGTTCGATTTGAATAATCATCATAGTAATAATGTCACCGACGATTGGCAGGCGAACTTCGATCCTTACGCCTTTCTCTATTAGAAGAAGAAACAATACAATAGGAGTGTAAAAAAATGAAAAACAAATTACTAGGTGTACCAAACAAGAACAAAGCGAATTGAATTCTTTAATAATAAGCAAAGGTACAAGTACTACTTTCACAAGTTGTGTGTGCGTGTTGTTTCTCTTCCTCAATTATTACTCTTCGCTTTTGAAGCTGGCAATCATAGCGCGTCTCTCTTCATCGCTCATGCCAAATCCAGCGGCTTTTTTCTCGCCTCCTCCTCTTCGATCGTCGTTATTACGATAGTCTTCGTTGTAGTCTCTCCCACCGCCTCTTCGGTCTCTCGATCTCGACCTCGATCTTCCTCGTCGTCGTTCTCTGTCGTCGTCTCTGTTGTAATAATCGTCTCTCCGTCGGTCGCCGCCGTACCCGCGATCTCGTCCTCTTCTATGATACGGATCTCTTCGCTGCCCTCCTCTGTCTCCTCTCCGTCCTCCTCCTCCTCCTCGATTTCCATAAACTCTCCTCTCCTGCCTCTTCTTCCCGTACCTCCCGAACAGCGCGTGCGCCAGCGTCTGGTTCTTAATCGGCCGCACGTGCATAAAGTTACAATACCCGCCTCTCGTGCACGTGTTCTCTTCGTATTGTCGGCACGTGCTTTCCCGAAAATCCGTCACTGGTGAAAACTCGCACTTGATTGGTCGTCCCATGTAATATCTCCCGTCTAAAGATTGCTTCGCTTTCATCGCGTCGTCTTCGTCCGCGAACTTCACGTACACGTTTCCCACCATGTGATCGGCTAAGTTGTCGCACACGTTGAGCTCTTCAATCTCCCCGTGTATCGCGAGTTCTTCGAAAATATCGTGGCAAAAGTCTTCGTAGTGTTCTTGCACGTCTTGAGGTTCGGAAGTGCGCGCGCCCTGCGCGTTTCCGCCGAGTAATCGCGCTTGTTCCGGCGACTGGTACATGTTAATCAGCAAGAGCGTTTGCGAGACGGTTGGTTTGTTGTGCAATCTCGAGCATCGTTCGCCGTGTCTACAGGCGCCGATTTTGAAGTAAAACGGGCAGTTCACGCGGTCCTTTTCCGTGCCGAAGATCGAGGCTAAGTGTTCCGCCATGATTTATTGCGTTTGTGTCTCTCGTGTGTGTATTATCGCGCGCACACGTGTCGAGAACTGCGCATCGAATGGCGCAAACGAGTCCGCATTTTCCCCATTGATGCAACGCTCTCATCGCATCAAACGCGCGCCATGAAGCGGAAAAAGAAGACAAAGAACACCGAGACTACCGCGAACAACACTCTCGAGCACAAATTGCGCGAATTAGGCGTGGAACTGAACACGGACGCGACGAAACTGAACAACCTTTCCCGTTTGCTTTCCGCTTTGATTTCATCTTCGCCGCCGCCAGGTTTGCGACGACGGAAAGGAGGAGAGGACGACGACGACACCTTCAAAGTCGATGATCGCGAAAACGAGAAAGACGAGGAGGAAAAGAAAAAGCAAACGTCGCATCAAAAAGGAAAAACAGAGTGCATTCTCGCCCTGGAGAAATTCTTCTGCAAGAGACTCGCGCGAGGCGACGTGGAACAGGCGAAACGAGATTTAATTAGTCGAAAAGGAGGAGGCAAAGGAGGCAAAGGCGAGAACGCGACGTTCGCGACGAACAAAGAGGAAGAGCTCAAGATAAAATACCGCGCGTGGTTGTTGAAAAACTACAAACTGTTCGTATCGAGAATGATTTACGTCTGCGCGAAGGACCGAGCGGCAGACGAGCGGACGAGGGTGGTGGCGTTTTCGGGGTTGATGGAAGTCGCTCGGGCGGCGGCGGCGAACGAGAAGTCTTCGAGTAAGAGCGGTGGTAGTCATTTCGAGAACGAGATTTTCGAGAGAGCTTTGGAGGAGTGCGTGAGAAGTAAGCTGTGGTCGGACGCGACGCTCGGGACGTTGAAGAAACGGTACTTGGGGAGGGTGGACGTGCAGTATTACGCGTATAAAGCGGTGGCGAGGATTGCGGGGAGGCTGGCGAGTGATAACAAAAACAGTAGTGGTCGTTCGAAGAAGACGAAAGAAGAAGAAGAAGAAGGAGGAGAAGAAGAGGAAGACGTGGAAGCGACGAGCGCGGAAGTAGCGAGAAACTTGTACGACGTCATCTCGAACGTGTCCGTCGATTTCGAGGATTACGATCCCGAGAGTAATGATAATAATACCAACAACGCGACGACGACGACGACGACGACGACTGGAACAAATTTGACGAGCAAAGAAGTTGATTTTGCCGCCATGCTCGGATTGTCGAGCGAAGATTTAGCTAAAGCTGCCGCCGCGTCGAAGGACGACGACGAGGAAGCGGAAACGACGCCGTGGTGCAGAATGCCCTCGCAAGCGCTCGATTTGGACGAACAAAACGAAGCGAAACGAAGGAAGAAAAGCAACGAGAAAGACATAAAAAAGAAGAAGAAAGAGAACGAGAAAGCGACGACGACGACGACGACGACGAATGTTGTTTCGAAAATAAGCTGGATGAACGGCGTGAAGCGACGAAGAGCATTTAGCGACGCCTGGATTGCGTTTTTACGTCTTCCAAATTTCCCGGAAGACGTCTACCGGAAAATTCTCGCTCGACTTCACCTCGACGTCATACCGCACCACGTCAATCCAGTTTTGTTGTGCGATTTCTGCGTCTCCTCCGTAAACGTCGGCGGTTTAATCGGCATGTTAGCGTTACACGCGTTGTTTGTCCTCGTCACGAGACACAACCTCGAATACCCAAAATTCTACGACCGATTGTACAATTTAATCAACGAAGATTCGTTTTATGCCAACGGCAGGAGGACGTTCTTCGAGTTAGCGGACGTGTTTCTGAAATCGCCGGCGTTGCCTGGATATTGTGCGGCGGCGTTTTGCAAAAAGTTTGGACGATTAAGTTTAAGCGCGCCGCCGGCTGGGGCGATGTTGTGCGTGTCGTTTATTCACAACTTGATGCGACGACATCCAAAATCGTGTTTACCGTTAATTCACAGAGACAGAGATGTGGTTGGCGGCGGCGGCGGTGTCAATATTGACAACGCAGAGGAGGATAATACTGCTGCTGAAAGAGATGAAAACGTGATGAAACGAAAGTCCTCCAATAATACTACACATCGAAGATCTTTCGACGAGGACCCGTACGATTTCTCGACCAAAGACCCGGCGAAATCTCGCGCGTTGGAATCCTCCCTGTGGGAAATGACCGCCTTGGAAAACCACTACTTTCCTCAAGTCACGAAACTGGTCCAAATGCTCCGCATGGACCTCGGCGACCGGGTGAAAACGAAAGAAATTGATATTTCCGGCGGCGGCGCCGAAGCGCAACACTCGTTGTGTTCCGCGAATTACTATTCCCTCTTGAAAGAAGAGTTGGACGTTCGCTTGAAATCGGTGGCGTTGAAACACGGCACCATCGGTGATCTCGGTTTATTTCACTCGGACGAGTTCGTCTCCGCCGCGGGGTTTGGAGAACTCATTCAGTGGAAAGAAGAAGAAGAAGAAGATTTTGGACGATGATGATGTTTTCACCGCCAGAGGAAAGTGCTTTTAGTAATCTATTATCTGCGCATGTAGGAGAACCACGCTACCACTACTACTACCATTACTACTACTCTACTACTATTGCTTGCATGCTTTTTTCTGTTTTTTCTGTTTTTTCGGTACTACGAATAAAAACATATCGAATCATAATCAAACTATAACTCAATCTTCGGCGAAAACGCCTCGAATACCACCGTCACCGGCTCGCCCCCGCTCCAAAAGATGTAATGCCTCGCCCAAATCGCCTCGTCCAAATCTTCGCATCCGAACGCTTTCGCCAACCTCCTGTTCTTCCCTAAATACACTCTCCTCACCTCTCTATACAGCTCCACGTTTTCCTTCCGTAAGTTCGACCACATCGTTTCCTCTCTCTTTTTCATAAACTTCTCCAGCGCGTTCGCGTTCCACCACGAGCACGCGTACACGAGAGGAGGATTCGGATTCTTATTCTTCTTCGGCTCTCCGTCGTTTCCATCGTAATCGTCTTCGTATCTCAAATATACCTCTCGCTGTACTAAAGGCCCTTTAATCTTCACCACATCTTCCGGTTGAGACTTGTCTCGCGCGCACGGTTTCATCGACGTCACTTCCACTTTCACGTTGCTTTCACTCAATGCGCTGCTCGTTGCACCATCTTTGTCGTCGTCATCATCATTAACAAAACCTTTCCCTCCTAAAACGCTCAAGTGTCTGGTCACCGACCCGTCCGAGAGTAATAAAACGCGCCACGCGGGTGAGAGTTTTTGCCACAATAAAGAGTTTTTTCTGTCCATCGCTTCGCGTTCCGTCGCGGTGTATTCGAGTGGATTGGCGACGGTTTGGTAACTTTCAACGTCATTTTCATCTCGAAAAGACTTTACTCTCGTCGTCGTCGTCTTTCTCGAAGAAACGATCGAGAAAATCCTCCTTTTCGAAGAAACGAGAGAACTACTTTGAGCGTTTCGAGTTTTGTTTCTGGGAGAAGAAAGACGCGCGTTTGGATGCTGCGGCGATGTCATCAATGTCATCACGAAATCCTCATTTTTAAAGTGCGGACATTTCCCCTAAAACGTATTCGTTACAGAAAGAGCATCTCTTCTCTCTTTCTTTACGCGAGAGTTTCTTCATCGACTGCTCCGCGAAAAGAGGCAGATATACATAACACACACATTTATTAAAGCTGTTTTCGATTAAACAAAGTCCTCCGATACGACGCTTCTCTAAAGCGGCTTTGACGGCGACGGGGAAACGACAGCCCCGGGGAAAGAGATTACGATTACGAATGACGTTTACGAGCGAAAGAGAAGGAGAAAAGGAGAAGAACACGAACAACGGCGAAGAAGAGGAGGAAATTCCAAGCGTGGTAACCATTCACGTCCCGCAACAACAACAGTACGCATCCGTGAGAGAAGAAATCGAAGCGAAAGTTCCATTCGTGACACGGAGAAGTCGGTCAATTCGAATCAACTTCAAATTCGACGGTTTGATCAAAGACAAACGCGAGTGTAATATTAATACCGATGGGGCTTTGATATCGAGTTTGTATGCAAATGTGGACGTTTTACCTATACTCGAGATGATTTATGATTCCATCGCGAGGGAGGAAGCGACGTGCGCGAAAGACGCGATTGTGGTGTTGAGAGATTCGCCGTATTGGGACGGCGAGAGGAGAGATGATGATGATGATGATGATGATTATGATATTTCTGGTGCAAAAAGAGGAGAAGAGAAAACGCAGAGAAATGCTTTTACAAAACGATTCGACAACGTTTGCGTCGGCGGCACGTTCGACCACGCGCACGCCGGTCACCGATGGCTCTTAGCCGCCGCGGTCGCGGTGACCGAGAAACGCTTAGACGTCGGCATCACCGGCGAAGCGTTGCTGGAGAACAAAAAATACAAAGAGTATCTCCAACCGTACGAACGGCGAGAACAGTTTTGTAAAGACTTCGTCAAAGCCGCCGCGCCGGTTGGTTTACAAGTAAACTTTGGCCCTCTGGATGAAAATTGGCCTATAGCCGCCACTCGAGAGGACGTAAACGCTTTAGTCGTCTCCGAGGAAACCGTCCAAGGCGCGGAAAAGATCAACGAAGAAAGGAAAAAGCGAGGGTTTAAACCGTTGGAATTGATCGTACTCGACGTGCTCGGGAAGGAAACATCATCGGAAAATGGAGATTTTGAGAGTAAACTGAGCAGCACGCGATTGAGAGAACTCGAACATATCGAGAAGAGGACGAGAGAGAAAGATGAGTAGCGCAGGTGCGCACATTTTAGAGCAGCAATGTTTTGCCTGTAGCAGCACGTAATACGAATAATAAGAACTAGTTGTATTAGAGAAGACTTTATCATCCGGACTTTGTCTTCGAATACTCCGCTCGATGCCTCACTTTTAGGTGTTGTTGTCCCACACAGAATTCCTTTTCCCTGTTCCTCTTGTTCTCACCTTCCTCAAAGTCTCCTCAAAGTTATTTTCATCATCGATCGTTCGTGCGGCATTGTTATCATCATCGTACTGCTATGCTCGCATCGTCGTCTGAATCGTCCCTCTCGCGCAGTTGTGGCAGCCTCAGACGTAGGGGAAAACACCAACACAAACGCAAGTTCGCCGTCAAAAGCGAACACCAACGCGCAGCTTCATCATCATCAAACAATCCTCACGTACTCCCTCGCGGGGACACGGCCGGCGCAGTTATGTGCATAAAAAGCATCCGCTTATCGCGCGGCGCGGAGGATTTATTGCACATGACTTCCTCGGATGAAACCATCAGATGTGAACCTGGGGACTGTTGTGGATTAATTGGTCCAAATGGCTGCGGGAAAAGCTCCTTGTTAAAAGCTCTCGGAGGATTGATGGAACACGATTCCGGCGAGTGTGCGATTGCGCCGAACGTACAGCTCGGGTACTTAGAACAAACCGGGACGAGTGGATCGACGCTGACGATATACGAGGAGGCGACGTCGAAGATGGAGACTTTGAATCGATTGAAGAAGACGTTGTTTGGCGACGGCGGCGAGGACGAAGAATACGCGTTACACGCGAGCGCGGCGGAGGAAGCGGAGGCGCGAGCCGAGTGGGAAAGAGTCGACGGAGATAACGCGGAGAAAAGAATCAGTAGCGTTTTGTCCGGTTTGGGTTTCGATAAGAAGACGTGGGCGACGCAATCGTGCGCGTCGTTATCGGGAGGCTGGCAGATGCGCGTGAGTTTGGCCAAGTTGTTGTTGAGCGAGGCGGGGGAGTGCGAGAAGACGGGCGTGAACGGAGGTTTTTTGTTGCTGGACGAACCTACGAATCATTTGGATTCAAACGCGAAGAAATGGTTGCAAAATTGGATAAAAAAGTACAAAGGTACGATCCTTTTGGTCTCGCACGACGAGGAGGTGTTGCGAGACGTGTGCACGAGGATCGTCGAGGTGAAGAATAAAAAATTGGTCTCGTATCCCGGTTCGTACGCGCAGTATTTGCGAGCGAAATCCGCGAAAGCGAAAGAGGCAACGAAGATCCTCGAAAGAACTGGGAGGGAGACGAAAAAGTTAGAGACGTTTATAAACACGTACGGCGCGAAAGCGACGAAAGCAAAGCAGGCAAAGGATAAGGAGAAAAAGTTGGAAAAAGCGCTGGAGATTTTGAAAGACGCGAAAATCGACGCCGAGACGGCTGGGGCGATGAACGTGGACGAAGCCGAAGAAATGAATAGTAATAGTAGCACTAGTAGTAGCAGCAGTAGCGGCAGTAGTGGTAGCAAGAACAACAACAACAACAACATTTCGTTGAGATTGGCGGATCCGCCAAACACGACGAGGATGTACATTCAGACGAAAGGTTTGTGCGTGGGATACGAAGGTAGAGACGAACCAATCGCGACCAACGCGACGTTTGAAATCGAAAGAGAGAGCCGGATCTTAATTTGTGGACGGAACGGCGCCGGGAAATCTACGCTTTTGAAAACGTTAGCCAAAGTCATACCGCCGAAATCGGGCGAGTTGCGAGTGTCTGAAGACTGCGAATTGGGATACTTTGATCAAGATTTGGCGCAGAAATTGCCTTTGGATAAAACGGGATTAGAGTACGTTCTCGATGTTGCCAGAGTTGGGTCTGGCATCGGGTCTAAGAGAGCGACGATCACTGATCAAATGGCTCGGTCTGCGCTAGGCTCTTTAGGCATAACCGGTACCGCGGCCATTGACCGATCCATTGGTGAGCTCTCTGGAGGTGAAAAAGCGCGCGTCGCGTTGGCTGGATTCATGTTGAAACCAGTCGATTGCCTATTATTGGACGAACCGACGAATCACTTGGATGTGAACAGCATCGACGCCATCACGAGCGCTTTGAGAGATTGGAAAGGTGGCGTGATTTGCGTCACGCATAACCCGCGATTCGCATCTCGATTAAAGCCGACGACCGTGGTAAGGTGCAAAGGCGGCGAAGACATGCGAGAGGACGAAACGAGAGCGATTGAGGTCGAATTATGGCCGGAAGGAAAAGCAATCACGGCTCAAGATTTGTACGCTCGCGATTGCGAGGTGGAAGAGTGCTCGCTCGACGACGATAAAAATGAAAACGACGAAGCCGCCCAAGCTGTCGCACAAGCGAAAGAACTCGAAGCTGCGGAAAGAAAAGCGAAAGAGAAACGAAGAAAAGAAGCCGCGAACGCTCCAAAAATTATCGACAAGATTGAAAGAGCTATGGAAGTTTTGGACAAAGACATCGAAGCGCTTTCCGAGAAAACGCTCGCGTGCGGCTCGGACGTCGGCGAAGCGATGAAATTGCAAAAGCAGATTGACGAGAAGACAGAGAAGCGAGACGCGTATTTTGCCGAATGGGAAAGGTTGGAGGAGTTGATGATGGAAGTCGAGGAAGAAACGGCGGGGGCTGCTGCGGCGTGAGAGAGTTTTTGTTTATTTTATAGCAGTACAGTGTATTCATTATTTCCCAAATAGTAGTGTGCTCGTCCATCGCTTTCGCGAGGAGGAGGAGGAGGAGGAGGAGGAGGAGTTCAATCCTCTTTTAAGTGTATCGTTTTCTAAGATATTGTAGTAGCTTTTGTTTTAGGGCGCGTCGATGACGCTCTCAAAATCAAAATCTTCTTTTATTTGCACCGCGCAATCTTCCGCGCAACTGATGGCGTCGCGGAAATTTTCCGAAGAGCAGACGATGATCATCTGCAAATCACCTTTTTTGCACGAATTTTGGCGAATGGAGATTGCACACCGTCCGTTTGAGCGATTTAAAGGATTAGATTGGAAGCTCTCTGGATCAGTGCCCGCGCGTTTCATTCTTTGCTTGGCGATTTTTTCGCGCGCGTTCGATGCGATGCGTTTCAATCCGGCGACCAATTTGTCCCGAGAGATGGAAACGTTCGGGCCCCTCAGTTGAATTGGCCCGTCGCAAGCGGCTTTGGTCGTCAGCGAGGCGACTTCTAAAGAAGTGTTTCTAGATCGGGCGGCGTTGATGCATCGATTGGTATCCAACGGCCACTCCGTGACTTCGATAAAATCTTCAATCGCAGTGCGTTTTTTGGGCGCCGCTCTTGGTCCGGCGTGCGGTTGCTCTCGCTTGGCCGGGGTGACGACGGTCGTTCCTTTTTGCTCTTTGTTTTCAATCGAACTTAATTGTGGGTCAACTGTCGTCATTTCAGTCGTCGTTGCTGCTATTGTTGTCGCCTCGCCTTGCGCTGCGTACGGCGTAGTGACGTCGTTGTTGGATTTTTCCGCCGCAG
This sequence comes from Bathycoccus prasinos, assembly GCF_002220235.1. NCBI lineage: Eukaryota > Viridiplantae > Chlorophyta > Mamiellophyceae > Mamiellales > Bathycoccaceae > Bathycoccus > Bathycoccus prasinos. The sequence continues at coordinate 165,203 of NC_023993.1, read as the reverse complement.
CGGCGGTGACGACGGTAGTAGTCGCCGACGTTGTCGGCAACGCAAGTACTTCGGTCGTCGCCGGCGGCGTCACCGATTCCGGCTCATCAATATCGTCCAGTCGTAAAGAAACCGACGACGCCAATAAACTTAGCGGGTTTCGCACGGTACCGCCAGATTTTTGCATGACATCCATGTACTCTGGAACGTCTTCGCCGGAGACGGTGTCAATCGCGGTTAACGTGCCGTTCTCGTTCATCCGAGCGTCTCTGCGCTTTTTGATCGGAAGATAGAAGAGATAGTTGTTGCTCTGATCGGCACGCGTACCTCGCTGCTGTTGTAGTTGAAGCATTGCGGCCGCCTCCGCAACGTCGTCGTCGTCGTTGTTTACAATCTCGTCGAGCGTAATAACGCGCTTCCTGTAGTTGATCATCGTGCGCTTCTTCGTCGGCACTCTCGATGCAATCGGCGCTTGGAAGTTTTTTCGCGGTTGCGCTTTCACTTTGTGAACCTTCATTTTCGCCGGCAAGTCGATCCCGATCGTTTCTAGATTAGTCGTTAGCACTAATTGTAACTTCGGATACTTGCTCAAAGCAAATCTCTCGAGGTCTTGCTGATCGGTCTTACACCTCCCCGGGAGTCTCCTGTTCACCGTGCGGACAGCTTCTTGCTTGCTTTTTGCAGCACCTAAGCCTTGTGCAAGTTCCAAGAGCGCGGTAGCTTCCTCCTTCTCTACCGCGTAATCGCGGTAAATGCGAATACCGCACGCGTTGCACAACTTTAAATTTCCGACGCTTCTCCAGCACGGCGTGAGTCTCGTACCGCAAAGCATGCACGGTCCTTGATATTCCGCGTTGGTCACTTTGAACTTTTTCTCGGAACCAGGACCCGGTTTTTTGACCCCCTCACCCTTTCTCGTATACTTTCTCTTCTGTTTCAGTTGTTGGTCTCCGACAAAATCCTGTTGAAACGCAGCTGCTTCGGCGGGCGCTAACTTTGTTCTCTTGGCATCGCCAAAGATCTGTTGTTCGAGCCATTTCGCTCGACGCCGCTCGAGCACGACGGGATCAGTTTCCTCGTCAATTTCTGGCTCCTCGTAGTCGAGATCCGCTTCCCTCGTGAACTCTTCTTCCGATGTTTCCATGCTCGCTCCTCCATCCATCTCTTCCGCGGCGGCTAAAATCAAATCGAGTTCTTGTTCGTGTCTTCTCATGTCCTCGGCGTCTTCAAACGATGCCTCCGGTTTAAACGATGCCTTCGGTTTATCGTGCGTGTGCTCCGCGTAGGTGTACACAGTCATGCCCCTTTCAATGGTTTTCTTCGCAGGACAGTCGAGACGCGCGCACCTATAATACGATTTGGTGCTGGAGCCCGATTTGAGTTCTTTTTCTCCGTATTTGCGCCAAGAGTATCCATCCGAATCGGATTCTTTAATCGTACCTTTCTTCATCTTCTCCTCCTTCCTCTTCTTTTCGTTGTCTTTATACTTTTGAGCCCTCCGTCCTTTTGACTTGGGATTCAAAGAAGACGGCTCCGGTTGTTTCCACGTCGATTTGATGTATCCGCCAATTTTCGGCAACGGGAGTTCCGGAACTTTCACTTTCGGCAACGGGAGTTCCTGAACTTTCACTTTCGGCATCTGAGGGGCTGGGCCTAGCGCCATCATTACCGGGGAAATACTCTTTGCCGCGTGTTCTTCTTCATTCTCGTCGTCGGGCGCGTTGCCGGGAAGGCCTTTGAGAAGGCCTTCCGCCGCCTCCGTCGCCACCGCTTGGCTGTCCAATTCGCTCTTTACCGCGTTCACCAACGCGTTCGTTTCCATTTTGGCGTCCACTTCTTTTATCGCACCTGAAAGAGACTTGGCTTTGCGAGAATTAGCTCTGGTTTTCTTCGGCATCAGTTTGCGTTGTTGTTCGACCAAGAGCTTCTGGCGCTCTTGTTTTTCGCGCTTTTCTTTTTCTTGATGCTCCTTGAGCAGTTTCGCCAGTCTTTTCTTCTCCCTGAGCGCCTCCGCCTCCGATGAATCTAATTTTTCGTCCTCTACCTCTTCTTCTTCTTCTTCCTCCTCCTCGGTGTCGTCGTCTACCGGGTCGTAGTCTCTCACTTGCTTCTTCGACGCCAACTTCGCCAACCTTTTTTCGAACGTCTTTTGTTCAGTCTCGTTCTCGAAAGATTCCTTCGGTGTTTCGACCGGTCCGTCTGGCGGATACTCATCGCCGAGCTTCTCTTTCGCCTCTTTCAAACTCTCCTCTGAGGGTGGTTCAATTATCGTATTCAATTCCATCAACTGGTATCGATACAGCGGTCGCAACAACGCTTTCGCTTCAAATTTCGTCCTTCTGCACGCGTGCCAGTGATTTTTCACCGCGTTTTCCGGTCTCCCGGGCACAACCTTTGCTAGCGCGGCCCATCTCGTCCCTAACACGCGATGACCTTGGACCACCATGTACTCTTCCTCCACGGTCCATTCACCTCTTTTGATGCTCGGCGCGAGGTGATTAATATACCGATCGCGACACTGTTTCCCTTTGCGATCCACCATAAGTTGCGCGAGAAACGACCACTTCTTCGACCCGAATCGCTCGACCAAAGCGCATAAGCGCTCATCTTCCTCCGTCGTCCACGTTTGGTGCCTAGAATTACCTACTCCGGCTGCGAGCGAATCTTCTCTCGCTTGAACTCTCAACTCTTGGACGGTCAAGCCGGTAACGTCCTTCGCCGGCCTGCCTTTCCTCTTTCCGTTTTTCGTCAAGCCGTTCTCGTCCACATCCGTGTATTTTCGTTGCCTTTTCAAGCCTCGTTTCGTAAATACGGCCAAGTTCACATCCTCTTCTTCATTTAAGCCTCCTTCTGACGTCGTTGCCGCCGACGTGGTGACGCCGTTCTCGCCGCCCGTATTATTATCGGTCGTCGTCGTTGTCGTGGCAGCACTCGCGATTAACACGGGAAAGGGGAGTTTCGGAACGACGGACTCCTCCTCCACAGCAGCCCCCCCCTTTGACGACGGCGACGGCGACGAAGTCGGTAGTTTCGCCGGAACTTCTTTTTCGCCGACGACGATTACGTCCACGGGCTCTGCAATCTCCTCCTCCGTCGTCGTCATCGTCGTCATCGTCTTCCCTTCTTCGCCCGCTAAAGTCGTCGTTTCTCTCGAACCCTGCAAAAAAAGCTGATCTTCTTCTGGAGGCGGAGAACTCTTCTTCACCTCCTTCGCGTCATCAACCGCATCCGCCAGCCGCGTTTCCTCCTCCTCCTCTTCTCCCGCGTCGTCTTTTTCGGTATTCGTATTATTACTCTTCGTAGTAGTATTCGTCGTATTCTCTCCAGACGGCGTCGTCCCCGCGTTTACGCGTCGCGCGAAATACGGTTCCATTTTGTTCCGTGCCTTTATTTATAAACGACGACCCGACGAGAGACGAATGTACGAGAGACGAATGCGACTTTTGCCGCTGCTCTGCTCACAGTTAAGTCTTCTCGCGGCGCCTTCTCGTAGGCGATGATATTTCTTTTTCTCTTTCTCTTTCTTTCCTCTTTTTTCGCTTCGAGCGTCTTTTTCTCAAATTTTGAGCAAAAAAAACCTCTCCTTGACCGACGACCCCCCCGCCGAGAAAACACAGAAAGAAGCGGCGAAAGAGATTTGAAGATGCGATTGATCTCTCTTAAAACCCCGCGCTTTTCTCTCGAATATCTCCCTTTTTTTCTCGCTTTGTTGTTCTCGTTGTTGTTGTTCTCTCGTGTTGAGCAAAAAGAAAGTTCACGCGCTTCCCGATCGGCTGAAGTCTCCGAACGAACGAATGATTTCAAAGCGTCTCTCTGATCTTCTTCGTCTTCTTCTCTGATCCGATGTGTGCGTTCGTCTAAAACGCCTCTCAGTTTTGACGACGACACAGATGAAATTCTTTCGCACTCTCTCTCGCTCTGTCGTCTCTCTCAAAAAGTTTTCTTAATAAAACGCGTCTTCCAAACGCGAGGACGACGTCAACACAAAGAGACTCTCTCTCGCTCTCGTGGAACACTTTTTCGTTCGCTTTTGTTCTCGAAACGCGCTTTAAGAAGTGTTTTAGTACGCGCGAGAATTTTCGCGCGTTCAATAATGATGATCTTCTCTTTTTTTTGGGGCAAAAACAGCCGGTGTGGGTTGAAAAAGACGCTCGAAACTCGAGGGCTTTTGCGTTCAAGTCGCAAAAAAGGTCTATAAGAATGAGTGTTGTGATCTCTTTCTCTCTCTCTCTCTCTCTCTGGAAAGAGCGCGAGAGCGAGGAGGAACGCTCGTAAAAACACTCGCGTCTAAAAGGAGAAAAGCCGTTTGTTGTGGTCGAGTGTACTACGTCGCGCGTCGTCGGAAGCTTTCGCGGTGGAAAGAGGGTGTAAAAACAACGCGTCGAAGGGGCAAAATGAGATGCGAGAATTCCTAAAAACCCCAACAAACAACACCGAGAGCAAAAAAAAGAAAGAGAGCAAACGCGAGAGCAAAAGAGAGTACTTTTGAGAGGAAAAAAATGTGAGTATAAATAGTATTGCAGACGCTAAGGAGGAGGAGGAGGAGCGTCGGTCATCTCCCGATCATCGTCTCCTCCTTTTTGTTCTTCTTCTTCCCCTTTCGCCTTTTCCTCCGCCGCTTTTTCGCGTTCGTCTTCTACTTCCGGTTGTTTTTCTTCTTGGTCTTCTTCTTTGTCTTCCGCTTTCGCCGCTCCCGGCGTAGTTTCGGTTTCCATTTCAGTTCCTCCTTTACTACCACCATCACCGTCTCCGCCATCCTCTCCACCTCCTCCGTCCATCATCTCGTTGATCTTCTTCTCGACTTCTCTCTCCACTTCCTCCAACAGCCGTTGTACCTCCTCTTTGCTCACCTCGTCGTCTTCGGCAACCGCGGGTAAATACGTCGCTCTTTTCCTCGTTTCGTTTTCTTTCTTATCTAAAGTAGGATCATCTCTGTAGTTTTCTTTCGGCGCAATCATCGTAAACCGAGGTCGTTGAATGTTCAACTCCGGTCTCGCCGCTTCGCGATTCACGATGACGTACAAGGAAGCGAGCTCCCAAAAGAGAGACTCCACGTCCACCTTGTCCGAGTTGACGTTCTCGACGCATTGCTTTTGAATGTGGAGCATGCGATCGAGCTTTTGCTTCAACGGTTTTTCCGGAAATACCTGTTAATTTTGTTGTCATCGAAAGCGTTTTGTGTTTACGTTTCGCGAGGAGAAGAATTTAGAGAGAGAGAGAGAGAATAAGAAAATGTCAGCGAGCGCGCTCCTCGCGTTCCTCTCGCACGTGCGTTCCACCCAAAAGCATCCGGATCTCCAATCAAACAAGAAACCTGCCGCGTATCGCTCTTAAACGAGGTCGTACCTTTGAATTATCCGTGAGCCACAGTTCCAACCCTAACGCGAGGTCGTACACGCTTCCAATTTCAAAAGCTTCGTCGTCCTCCGCGTCTCTTTTCTCTTTCAACTGTTTCAAAGTTTCTCGCATCGCGTTTCTTTGCGCTTCCAATTGCGCTTTCGTCGGTCCTCCTGATGTTCCTCCTGTTGGTTGTTGTTTCGATGCTTTCGTTTTCCGCTCCGTGCCGTCTTTGTTCAGTTTCGGTGGTGCCATTTTTGTTCTTATAAGTAGTAGTATCTCTGTCTGCAATCGTCCTTTACACGTCGTCGTTTGTATTCGATTGAGAAACGCGCGTTTTTGTGCCGCTCTTTGGGAAAATTCAAAATCTCTTCATTGTTATTCACGCGCGATTTGTTCACCAAACTCTACTCATTTGGGTACCGCAGAATACAAATAATGCCCTCCAAAAGAAGGAACGAGAAGTCGTCGGTGTTGGACGACGACGAGAACGCGAATAAGACGACGAATAAGACCAACAACATCTCTAAGAAGGCGAAAGTGATGATGATTTCGAAGCAAAGGGATGGAGGAGGAAAAGGAGGAGGTACGAACGCGAAAACAACGGAGAGCAATGTCAACGCTTTGACCACGGACGCGTTAAACGCGTCTTGCTTCACCCTCCGGAAAGCCAGGAATAAAAAAACGAGAGAAAAAGCGCTCACCTTGTCCGCGCAGAAGAGTTTCCGGAAAGTTGGTTTAGACGAGGACACGAGTTCCGTGGAAGAGAGGAAACAAGCCATGGGCGAGTGCTGGAGGAAAATCAACCGGAAGTTTGAAAGCGTGTTAAGAGAAGCAAACTTAGAGGCGTTCTCGAAAATCCAAGAGTACGTGGAAGAGACGTTTCGGAAACGCTTGGAGGATTCGGAAACGTTCGGGATGATGAATGAGGATGATGACGATTCAGACGAGGAGGAGGAGGAGGACGAGGACGACGGCAACGAGAACAACATTATTCGACGAAACAAAGAAGATGATAAGAAGAATAAAGGTAGAAGAAGAAGTAGGTTACCGCCTCACTTTGCGGAATCTCTGCCGACGGGTTTAGTCCTAGCCGGGGGCGTAAACGCGGACGATCACGAGGAGACGTTTGCGTCGCTGGCAAAATTTTTAGCCAAGAGCGATTTTCACTGCGCGTTGTTGCAATCGAAAGACGTCAAGACGAGGAAGAGCGGGTTTGGCGGTGGTATTGGTGGCGGTGGGATGAACAACTCGAGCGGTGGGTCGACGACGTTCGCGTCGTCGGCGGCGTCGAGAGGGATTTTAGGGGATTGCGTGTCGCTCGTGGCGAGACAGTTAGAGAGTAGAAACGCGGCGCCGGGCGGCGTTTCCTTGGAGGATTTTTTGAATCCGCGGGAACATCATCTCGGCGGCGGAGGTTCGACGCAAACGGCGGCGAGTAGTGGTGGTAGTGGAGTAAAAACAGTTAGGCACATAGCGAGGTGGTACGAGTCCACCTTAGTCGGCGGCCCGGAGCAGCAGCAGCAGCAGCAGGAGCATAACAACAACAACGAAACAACAAACGAGAACAATAACAACGCCAACGGCATGAACACGAGAGATAAAAACACTGAAAAACCGTCGTACAGTTTACGTCGCGAACGCGTGGAAACGCTGCCAAAAATTCTCGGTCGCCCGCGTCCGGTGGTCGTTTTAGTCTCGGACGTCGAAGGCTTTCAAGGGTCGTCCGCTTTGAGCGATTTACTCGCCTCTTTCTCCTCCTTCCACCGCGACGTGCCGTTTATCTTATTGTTGGGTATTGCCACCAACACGAGCGCTTTGCAGCGGTCGATACCGTCCGAAACCGCTTCCAAACTGCGACCGAAAGTCTTCAAACTCTTTGCGCCAACTGACGCCTCGCGAGAAATTCGAGAAAAAATCTTCCTCGATCCAACCTTGTACCCGGCTTTAGGTAACGACGCGTTGACGTACTTGCACACGAGATTCATGGAGCACGATTTCTCGTTGACCACCATGCGGAGGTCGGTAAAAGTTTTATACTTGAATCACTTCGCCACGGAGCGGTTGTCCTACGTGAACAAGATTTTGAACGAGAGAGACTACAGCGCGGATACGACGAAGCATATATCGAATGGAGAAGGACCAAGAGAGACCCGCGAATTACTGCGTGAAAGCGAAAAATTGTATTCCAACGGTAGCGAAGAGGCGTTGAAGTGGTACTTGGAACGGTTTTGCGGGTTGATATTGAGCAGAAAAGATCAAAAGAGCGTCGAGATGTTGAAAGAACTGTTCTTAAACTCCGGAATTCGAGGGCACGGCGAGGAAGAAGGAAAAGAAGAAGAACAAGAGAAGGAAGATAAAGGCGGCGCTAAAGGCAAAACGAACGATGATATCTTCAACGCGTTCACGGAAAATATGTTACAGGTTGGAGAAAATCGAAAGAAATTCGCGATTGGTCTGGACGTTTTATCGTTGATTTCGAGACGCGTCGGGTACCAGCGGTGGTCGAGAACGGCGGATGTTTTACTAGACTGCGCGTTTCCGAGTTTTTTCTTCGTTTCAAAGAAAAAGCAGCAGCAGAAGAACAGCGCGATGACGGCGGCGAATGCGCGCGAACACCAACAACAGGAACAACAAGAACAACAAGAAAAATCGACGACGACGAAAAAAGCGTTTGTGACTGAAGGCGAGAAGATTCTTCGGCTTTTATCTTCCAGAGTGGAACGCGCGGTGAGAGCAGGGGTGAGCGATGTAAAGAATAATAACGAGATAACGACGGCAGCGCCGATGGTGGCGACGGCGGCATCATCATCATCTGCTATAACAACGCTATCGTTGAAGGATTTGTGCCGAGACTGCGCGAAAGTGTGCGAGGGACACGAGGAAATACGCGCCAACGAAGGCGCTCAATTTTCGAAGCTCTTAGCGCGTTTGGAGAAAGAAGAGAATGTGACAACGACGACGAATGTGACAACGGCGACGACATCATCATCATTAACACCGGTGCAAACTTTCGAGCAAATTGTTCGCTCGGTAGTCAAAAACTACGCGAGTAAACCTCCAGAATCATTACCGGGCAAGAAAATATTCTGCGTCACCTCCGCCGACGCCGCTCGAGAAACCTTTTCGGCGGCGCCGAGAATGGCTCTCGAAACTGCCTTATCCAACCCATCCGAAGCGTTGGAGTGTCAGTGCTGTCCGAAATCGGGAGAGATTTCCGCCTCCTTACCGGACCCGTGTTTATGTTACAAATTGTTGGAAAATTTTGGCGGCGAAAGCGCCAACGCGTTTGAGCTCTTTCGTCGGTTCATCATGGAGCACCGAGACACGAGCGACGAAGAGTTGGGACTGTTGTTGAAAGAAGACCAAGACAAGATGAAGAAAAAGAAGAGGACGAAACGAGGAGAGAAGGAAGAAGAAGAGGATGTTGAAGCACCTCCTCCCCCTCCGACGAATTCTAAGAAAAAGCAGAAACACACGTTCGGTTTGGACAAGCGTAAAGTCTGGGCGTTGCAAGCGCGTTTCACGCGAGCCTGCTCAGAATTGGAATTTTTAGGCATGGCCAGCGCGAGGAGGCACAAGAAAGTAGAGTTTCTAGTCCGAACGGCGTTCCCGTTAGACTTTGCGAGTAAATAATGTGTAATAATAATAATAATAGAGATCTTATCAATCAGAGAGTATCGTGGTTGGTGAAGATATTCACCAGAGTTTTTTTTGTTTTACCCGTATTCCGCGCGCGCGTTTCGAATATTAAATTTAATATTCTTGGGACACGGAGCCAGACTTCTTGCCTTTCTTCGGCAACAAGACCGAGTGGATGTTCGGTAAGACCCCACCGGAGGCGATCGTGACCGTCCCTAACAACTTGGACAATTCCTCGTCGTTTCGGATGGCCAGTTGGATGTGTCTCGGTACGATTCTGGACTTTTTGTTGTCTCTGGAAGCGTTCCCGGCGAGTTCGAGAACTTCCGCCGCTAAGTATTCCAACACCGCGGCTAAGTAGACCGGGGCGCCGGCGCCGACGCGGGTGGCGAATTTGCCAACCTTGAGGTATCTTTATCAGAGAGAGAAGAGTTTAAAGGTCAGCGCTTGTAATTTCAAATTCTTATTCGAGGAACGGACGATTCCAACATTTCCAATTCATCCACATCGCGCTCTCGTCATCATCATCATCGAATAATGTAATAAAATGTAAACGATACACATGAATTACCTCGCGATACGGCCAACCGGGAATTGCAAACCAGCCTTCGCGGATCGCGAGACGGCTTTCTTGGAGGATTTTCCTTTACCACGTCCAGACATTTTCGTGTGTGTGTTGTTGTTTGTTTAAAATGAGGAAAATGTTCGTCTCCAATGGGAAATGAAAAAGAGTCACACCACTCGATGCATCTTTCGAACCCCTATTTAGAGTTAAATCCAGTATTCTTCGTTTTGAGTAATCAATACCGCATTAAAAGGTATTAAAAGCTTATAATTGACGAATAACAATACTTCTGATCACACGAGACACTTTTCGCGTGATTTAGATGGGTGATCTGGACACCGCGCGCCGTTAGATTCTGCTTTTTTTCAACAATACGAATTTAATTGTCCGAATTTTAACAAATCCAACTCAAATCCTAAACAATTCAAAATTTCGACCCTCGTTTCTCGACCATTCCTTCCACTACGACGCCATTAGTAAACACACACACACACATACACATAACAAAAATGGCCGGCAAGAAACCAGCGAAGAAGACCGTCAAAGGCGGCGCCAAGAAGTCCTCGAAAAAGAAGGTCGAAACGTACAAGATTTACATCTACAAAGTCTTGAAGCAAGTCCATCCGGACACCGGGATTTCCAGCAAGGCGATGAGCATCATGAATTCGTTCATCAACGACATCTTCGAAAAGATCGCGACGGAAGCCGCGAAATTGGCGAGATATAACAAGAAACCCACGGTGACGAGCAGAGAAATCCAAACGTCCGTGAGATTGATCTTACCCGGTGAATTGGCCAAGCACGCGGTGTCGGAAGGGACCAAGGCGGTGACGAAGTTTACTTCCGCTTAATTAATTGTTCAACGGACAAACAAACAAAAAACAAAACAAAAAAGAGATGTCTGATATTGCGCGCACTTCCGAACGACTCGAACTCGTTCCGAAGAACTGCTCATCGTATACGACTGAAAACAAAACCAACAAAAACACATTAAAATCATTATTCTGATGATGATGGTCTGATTGCGTGTACTTCCGAACGAACGTTCGTTCCGAAGCGCTGCTATATACGACTGAAAACAAAACAAAACGGAAATTCATATTTCCATCTCACAATCAAGTATAAGTGTATCATCTTTATTACTACTACGCATCCTCCTTAAAGTCATCATCTGGTGTTGTAATTGTTGTTATTATTGCCGTCATTGCCGCCGTCGCTTTTGGCGGGCTCTACTAAAAGCTTTTGCTGAGTCGCCGACATATGTGACTCAGCAGGTCAAGCTCAATATTGACCTTTTGTACACGTCATAAAATCTCGCAAACTCCTGCGCATATTACATACTAAACACATAAAGTCCCGTTCCAAAGTCAAGTCAAAATGATGAAGAACAACAACACATTCTTAATCTGCTTTTTGCTGCTCTCCTTTATGAACGCGTTCTTCGTTTCCGCCGCGGATCAAGTGATCACTTGGAAAAAAGAAGCGCAAGAGATCGATCTGTACAGCGACGAAGCGTTAAAAATTCAATGGACTGGAACGCACGACGTGTGGCTCCACGACGCCGCTGGATGCGCGGGCGGTGGACAACAAATGGCACCGGAAGCAGACTCAAACTGGTCCGCCACGGCCGGAGCCGTTCCCGTGGGAACGCATTATTTAAGTTGCAGAGTTGGAACCCATTGCCAAGAAGGGATGACGTTGAAGGTAACCTCCATCGCCGGATCGAGACCGGCCGCGACGACTGATACGACTGATACGACGACGACTACCACCTCCTCCGCGAAAAAGAGCACTCCATTCGCAACAGGGTTCGCAGTATTAGCGGCCGTTTCCGCGCTCTTCTGTTAACATGTTATAATCGAACGTATCGAGCGCGTACTCCGCACACCGCTCGCGACGAAAGGAGCGACTGGTGTAAACGAACGCTACGAAAAGAAAGGACAACAACAAAGATACTCACGAAGATGCAGACATACCACCCGTGCGCGTGTGATATATGTATAACTCTCTGCATCATATAATACTAATACTTCTCATCGTCTCAAAGCGCCCGTTGTCATCGTCGTCGTCGTCTAAAGCGTTTCGTCGCTTATTAGTCTTCCTTAGAATAGTCTTGCTTTAAGGGAAAATTGGAACAAAAAACCTCACTATTTCCCCCAGAAAACACCACTTGCACATCATCCTCGTCGCCGAAAGAGGACAGAGACGACACGAGACGACCATGAAATCGGTGTTCGCGTTCGCGTTGGGTGCACTCGCGGGTATCTTTGGGTTCCAGAAGCACCAAGAAGGCGTCTTTGGAAAGAAATTCGATTCAAAGAGCACCCGCAACGCGGCGATTGAAATCACGAAAGAGGACGTAAACGACGCGGAAACCAACGCTGCCGAAGCCGAGAAGGCGCCAAAAGAGGAAGAGAAAGAGGAAAAGAAGCGTACGAAAGTTCTCGGCGTCATTCCCGCCCGATACGCGAGCACACGATTCCCGGGGAAGCCGCTCGTTATGATTGCTGGGAAACCGATGATCGTTCGAACGTATCTCCAAGCGAAGAAAGCGTCGCAGTTGGACGCACTGGTGGTCGCCACGGACGACGAACGAATTCGAGACGCGATCGTGAAAGCTGGCGGGGACGTGGTCATGACGGACGAAGCGATCCCGAATGGGACGGAACGATGCGCGCAAGCCGCGGATAGAACCGCGGGGGAGTACGACATCGTCGTCAACATCCAAGGCGACGAACCTTTGATCGAACCGGAGATTATCGATGAAGTCGTTTTGGCGTTGAAGAACGCGCCGAGAGAGTGCGTGTATTCGACGCCGGTGACGCCGTTGAAACACGAGGAAGTGAAAATGCAAGGGAGAGTGAAGTGCATTACCGATGTCAACGGGTACGCGATTTACTTCTCCAGAGGTATGCTCCCGAACAACAAGAAAGGCGAGGTGGATACATCGTTCGATTATTGGTTACATTTAGGTTTGCAGTGTTACGATAGAGAGTTTTTGAAACTGTTCCCGATAATGCCGGCGACGCCGATGCAAATGCAAGAAGATTTGGAGCAATTGAAGGTGATTGAGAACGGGTATAAGATTAAAGTTATTCGCGTGAATCACTGCGCGCACGGCGTGGACGAGCCGGAAGACGTCGCATCCATCGAGAAGATCATCGCCGAAGATCCGAGCTTAGATTAAAAACGTAATAATAATACTATGGTTTTAAGACTACTAATATATATGATATAATCATACGTTTAAATACGTATTTTCGGCTACTACTATTAAACTATTACTATTACCGTTCGTACTATTCTAGAACTATTCTTATTTCAAACTGATGGATTGCAGTCGAATCCCCATCGGGCGTTGCTCCTGGATCGCTTGGTCTAATCCACCTAAACCGAAATAAAATTTGCTGTAAGTGATCAACAACCGCGTCCCGCCTTCTCGAAACGCCTCAATCGCGGTTGGATAGTGACTTCGCACCAGCGGCGATTGCGACTCGTCTTCCAATCTCGCGATCCTTCGCCACGTCGCGCCGCCGTCGCCGGAAACTGCAACGTCGAGAAACGTCCGCGCGTGCCGTTTCTGACCTTTCAGTTTTCCGTGGGCGTTTAGAACCATCGCTAAGGCGCCCGAGTGCAATCGAGTTAAAACGATTTTCGAATCTGGGTTTGGTATCGCCGTCGATTCCGGGGGCGTCCACGTGATGCCTTCGTCGTACGAAGCCGAGGCATACAAAACGCCAATTTTCGTTCTGAATAGCATCAAAACCGACCCATCGTCTCTTTCGCTCAACGTGTTTTCAATCAACCACGTCCTGGGGTGGTCCAACTTCCCGTACGCTTTCCACGTCTTACCGTTATCTCTCGACCTCAAGACTCCGGCGTTGCCCTTCGTTAACAACAAGTTCGAACACGGCGGCGCGTCGTGCGGTTCTCGCCAATACGGGAGCAACCACACTCCAGAACGCAACACAATCATGGGATTGGCGATGACTTTCGGAATTGGCCCGACGCCTTTGCCGACATCGCCTTGCCTGAAAATCTTTTTCGGCGGCGCCCATCGAACCGATTTCAACCACTCGTAATTTTCAAACGTCGGCACTTTCAACGACGTCATCATGATGTCACCTCCCGGTAATTGCCTGTCGTTTTGTACGCCGGATGGGTTAAAATCCCCTTCCTGAGGTGCTATTCGAATGCATTCTCGACTTTCGCTGTAAAATAAGAAAATCTCGTTGTTGTCTTCGTCCACGTGCAGCACCGGCGACCACTGCGCGTTGCCGTTTTCAATGGCGGGGATTTTAAATTCCGGACCCCACTTCTCGCCGGTTGAGGATTTCGAAAACGCGTGGTAGATTCTTTGCGTGAGAGAACCTTCGTTGTCTTCCGCGCCTTGCCACGCGACGACAAATCGAGCGTTGGGTGAGTCCACAGATCCGAGTCGCGCGATGGTGGCCATGTGTTTGTATTTTAAAGTGTTGTTCGCGATGGGGGAGATCCACGCTTTGTGCGTGGGACGTTTTAGTCGCGGCCCTCGAACGCCTAAATCGGACGCTAACTCGTTATTACTGTTATCATTATCTCCGCCGTTGTTGTTATTATTATTATTATTATTATTATTATTCGCGGCAAACGCTCTCGCGAACGACCGTCTCGCGAATTTTCCTTCCACGCTAATCGTCGCCCCCGCGTAGTCGACCAGTCTCGCTTGCACCGGTTGCCAACTCGCGTGACCGAAAACATCTCTGTGTTCTCCATAAAACGCTCTCTCTTTCGTTTGTTGCGGAACGTACGAAGAAGAACTCGCGTTCGCCAAAACCGCTAAAACGCTCGCGTCTGACGTCGAGCTCGTCTGCGACTCCGGCGCCAACGGCGCGTCCACATCCTCAACATTTACCCCGTAACTATCCACGTCTTTCGCGAACGGGTCGTATTCAAACTGACTTTGAAGTTGCTCTCTTCTCGAATGTTTCGTCATAAAACTCCTCCCAACTCCTCTTTGGACTACTAAGCGATAGAAAATCGTAATCGATAAAATAAACACCAATAAGTTCGACTTCTTCGAGCGCTTTTTGTTCTTCCTTCTTTTGCTTCCAACAACACCAGTATTATTATTTCGCTTCATCATTTTGTCGTTTTAACCCTTTTTTGTCTTCTTCTCCTTCGCGATGAGAAAGGTGACCTTTCTCGATTGGATTTTAGAGCACGGGAAGATGATGAAGATGTCGAAGAAAGAGTAATTCAAACTTTACGTGCTAAAACATCTCAAAGCTCGCTTCTCGCGTCTCTCTTCTTCGGCCACAAAACGCCTAGTGTCTTTTCGTTGTGTTCTTGTTTCTTTTCGCGCTCTGTCTCGAGGTTTTGGAGTCTTTTTTGGTCGCTCTGTCTCGCACGTATACCGTGACACGCGACACAGATTTGAAAGAAAGAAGGGAGTCTTTGAAAGAAACTTTTTGTGGTTTTTTTTGTTAGAAGATTTTTTTTCACTTCTCCCTCCGGCCTTTTTTTGTCTCACGTCTCTTAATATGGATGGTGAAATCTCAAAGCGCTCTGTACTTTTTGAACGCTTTCAATTCGCTTTTTTGGCGAAAATTTTTTGGAGCAAACATCAAAGCGCTTTTATATTCGTCTTACGTCATTGTTTTAACGCGACTTTTCTCTACCACTCCGCGAGAGTACGTAAAAAAAGAGAGAGATATGAACGAAATCCTCTCCTCCCAAGTGCACGAGCACATCTTCGGAGGAGACGACGATGAAAATAATAACTTAAACGGCCCGCGTCGTTTACTGGCGGAGAATTTAGACTACCAACAGATGGAGCTCACCACGGAAGACAGAGAGGATCACACGTTTAACGGTGAGAGAGAAGTTGTTTGTTTGTTTTTTACATCTTTTTGTCGGGAGACACACACATTGGATGATGACGACGAGAGAACAACGAACCCTTAAAAGACGAATACGAATGCGCTTTAAAACCATTCACTTCTTACTCTCTCTCTCTCTCTCGAATGCTAACACTACTATTTTGATATTACTAAAATAAACAGGCATATTCTTCGACGTGGAAGCGTCGACGTCTTTACCGTTACAATACGTCGAAATTCACTCGGTTTTTGTGCGAGGCAATTTAGGGAAAATGACCGTCTGGACGTCGGACACGGGCGAAAAGGAGAAGAAGTTTTGGAAGCGCGAAAGCGAGAGAACGGTGCGAGACGAGGAAACGGGCGAGGAGAAAACGGTGTTTACCGAGTTTGACGTCGCAAGCCAGAGACGTATAACTGACGAAAATGGAACGCATCCGTCTTCGGAATATTTGGACGAGGAGGAAGAAAGAGAATACGGCGTGGTGGATCGATACACCACGAACGGAGGGTACCATCGTCAGCAGTTGTGGAAAAAAGTGTTCGAGGACGAGTTAGCGCCGAGCAGGAGAAAATTGGTCGAGTTGACGCTCGATGAACCGATACGAGTGGAAAGAGGGAGAAGGGTTGGAATTTACATCCATTCCGCGGAAAGAGGAGACCAAGGGATCGTGTACGATAACGTGGCCGAGTTGAGACCGAGGGCGAAGAGAGACGGGAGAGTGATTATACATCCCGGCGTGGCGCATTTGAGTTTCAAGCCGTTTGGTCGATCCGCGCCGTGGGGTGGGATTTCCTTGAGAAGAGGTCGACAGTTTGTCGGCAAACTCGGGTACGCCGTGAGGTGGATGTTGTGGTCGGAAGTCAATCACCGTTTGTTCCCCATTGGGTATAAACAAGCCGTGAAAGAGTTGATTAAAGGTAATCAGTTGGACGAGGAGTGCGCGCTTTCGATTTTGCCGCCGGAAATCATGTTCGCGGTGTTGAACAAGTCCTGCGGTTGGGATTGGTTTGGTCCGCAGATGAGAAAAATTAAGAAACAAGGCGCGGATGGAAAGTCGTTGATTCCAGAGATTGAGTGGTCGGAAACGTGCGGGAGAGAAGGCGTGGATCAGTCTCTCTTGAGGAGTTCGAGAAGGTTTCAACAGGGCACGGCGGGATGGGTACAAGTCCCGCGAGAGAAGAGAGAAGATTTCGCCCGAGCGCTCAAGATTTTTAAGCATCTCATGCACGAAGAGTACGTCGTCAAGTTGGAGAAGCGGTTGGCGATTAGCGTCTCATCAGACGAAGACGAAGATCTCGAAGACGACGACGACGAAAAAGAAGAAGAAGAAGAAGAAAAATCGGAATCGGAATTAGACGGCGATTACGTCAGTTCAGACGAAGCTCGCGAGCTGTCAGAAAATGTTGAAGAACGAGAAGGGGATGAAGACGACGACGTCGACGACGGTAAAAGAAGAACGAGAGCGTCAACGAAGGCAAAGAAAGCGAAGAAAGCGGCGCCAAAACCTCGCAGACTCACGAAAGAAGAAAAGATTGAAAACGCGATCGAGTCTCGGTACGCTCGCATACACATGTTAGACGTGCCGCTCAGAGAATTTGTGTTACACCACACGCTCGATAACTTGGCGAGAGAGTTGGAAACTCTCGACTTGCTCATCGAAGAAGGCTTTTGCGATTCAAAGGACGAGGTGGATAGATTTCTTACGCACGCGCAAATGAATCAAACTCACCATGGGATTCTGGATAATTTTCATTCTCATCACGGGCCCGGCGGCGGCTCGAGTCGCAAATCGGCTTTAGAAGAACTCGTTGAAATGAACGGCGGCCGACGCATCGAGTTTGAAAACGGATCGAATATTTCCGGCTTGTACGATGACGACAAAGAAGACGACGGCGACGGCAACATGAATGAAAAGCCGTCCTCGAGATCTATCGTCGACGTCGAGTACGTCGCGCACGAGCGAATGCCAGGGTCCATCATGCGTACATTTGAACGAGATTTATCGAACGTGCACGGGAGCCACGTTTGGTACGGGAACCACGGACCGTCGCTCGGAGGACTCGGCGGCGCGTTTGAAGGCGAAGAGTATTCGTCCTCTGAAGAAGAAGGAGAAGAAGAAGAAGAAGAAGAGTACGACGAGGATTACGACGAGGAGGATTACGACGAGGATTACGACGATACAATTATAGAAGAAGAAGAACTGGCTGCCGCTGCCTCGGGGGAATTCGATTTCATTTAGAGGAAGAAACTGCGAGAACCAACAACAACAATAACAAAAAAAGCAGCAAAATTGTACACATTACACATGTAATTAATGAATCTCCATTTCCATCCCTTCTTCTTCTTCTTCTTCTTCTTCTTCCACGTCGCTCAACTTCATATCGTCCAACAACTCCTCCAACTTGATTTCGGGAATCTCGTCGTTCTCGTCGTCGTCCTCGTCGTCCGTTTCGTTCGCCAACGCGTTTTGATTCGCTCGAATAACCGCGTCTAAATCCTCGTTTTTCTTCTTGTACACGTTGATTTGCGCGCGGCCTTCGAAATCTTCCTCCAACTCTTGCATAAACAACTCCTCGTCTTGCATTCTCTTTTCCGCGTCGTCCTTCTTGTTCGTTTCCTCTTCTTCGTTAATGTCCATTCTTTTGAGTTCCCAGGCTCTGCGATATCCTCGGTCTCGTCGTTTCTTTCGCTTCTCGGCGTACGACTTCTTGACCAAAACGACATCCGGTATCCTCGACTCGCCTACTTTTTCCACGTATGAATCGAAAGACTCGTCCGAGATTTGCACGTTGGTCAAATCGTACCCCAACGCGGTATCGCCAACTTTCAACACCGAACCTAAATGTGTTCGAGTGAAAAAAGTGATGTCGTTCGTCCCGAAATCCCTCGATCTCGCCACCGTGACGTCGGCGAGCAAGTTTTTCCTATTCGCTCTTCGTTGTTTACCACCAATCGTGCTCGCGTTGCCTCCGAACTGAGACCCGTTGAATAATTGCGACCGGTTTTCCCCGAGTCCGTCGTCGCCGCCGTTTTGTTCCCACTCGTTCCCATTTACAATCTCTAAATCTAAAACGATGTACTCGCACAACTGCTTGGAATTTGCCACGGCCACGAATGGATATCGCCAGTACTGTTCGCTATTCAACCAAACGCGTCTCAACGTGTGCGTTTCCGTGAACTGCATGCTGCTCCCGACTCTCGTGCACAAAACCACCGGCCCGATCCCTCCAAAACTCTTGCTCGTTTTTGGTGGCAAGCACACTAAATCCTCGCGACACATCGGTACGATTTCTACCATCAGTGTGAACCTATAATTATACGTGTTATCGTTCGCGTCGTGCGAAACTAACTGCTTATCGTTCCTGCTCCGAATAGGTAACACCGACCCGATAAAATCTACCATTTTCAATCCGTGACTCCTGTGCCCGTAATAAAAATCCAACCCGTCCGGTTGCGATTTCACCCCAATCGCGTTCACCTCCATCGAGTGTTTCAAAATCAACTGTTCCAAGAACAAAAACGTCCTCTTATGTTCCACTTTCTGTCTTACTTGCACGCACGCTTGCCACTGATCCGCGTTCGCCGCCGCTCTCGCGCACGCGTCGCACATGTTCCACTCCACCACGTATTCCACCACAAAACTTTGCTGCAAAATAGCGCCATTGAGCACCTCTTTTTGTACCGTCAACTTTGTCTTTAACCGTTTCGAGTGCGGCTCGGTCCACACGAACCCGGCGTCCACCAGCTTCACTTTATTCAATCCTTTCACTCTTTTGATGCAAAACGTCAACAACTCTTTGCTCTCTAAATCCGCCCGTATCCAATGCTTCGGTGGTTGCAAATACCTCGCGCACTGGTTGCAATGAATCACCGAACACTGCTTTTGTATCCCCTCGGTAATATCCACTCTCGTTTTGATGCACTCGACGCACATGCCGGTCGGGTTTGGAGAGATGCTGGTCGCACACAAGCAACACAACACCAGTCCAGGTTGTGCGCGGCGCACCATCGTCGCGTTCGTATCGTCGGTATTATTTCCAAACATTCTTTTGTTATTACAGTTGTTATCACTCTCAAAAATCGTCTGTCTCCTTCTCTCGAATATGTGTGCGTATGCTATCCCGATCGTACTATAAGCGCGCGTTGTGTTTGACGTCTTTAGATATGGAAATTCGCCGCCGCCAGTGACTTGCATTTTTCCCAAAACGAACAAAAAAAACAAGAGAAAATGCCCGAGAATTGACCGTCTTTGACGCTCTCTAGATGCACACAGAGGTGAATAAAAAGAAACGAGACGCGCAAAAGAGTGATGCGCACGGAAAAGATTCTTCGATTGATGTCGTTTTCTTCGCGGGTCTCGTTCGAATTGATATCTCGAGATGTCTTCAAAGTTGGCCAAGTGAGCGAAATGATTTTGTGTTTTGACTCAAAAATACGAGCCGTTTCTTCATAAAAGAAGCTAAAGAGAGTTTCTCTCAGTAATACGAATACTATCACTATCATCACAAAAAGAGTGTAAACCACCACTTTACTTTCATCAAGTAATAATACTAATGTCGCATTTACTCCTCGCGATAGTCGCGGCGACCGTGTACTTCTTCTGCGTCGCGTTGAGGAGAACGAGGTTTTTCTAAGAAAGAGAGAGAGAAAAAACAACGAGGGAAAAAGAGATACAAAAAATACTACTCTTTACTCTTTTCATATCTGCTTTGATGACGATGACGACGATGATCAAGATGAAAGAAACAACGACACAGTTTCTTGTTGCTGTTGTTGTTGTTGCTTTCTCGACGATGGTCTTCGTTTCAGCGAATAAAAGCGACTCGTACGAGATTTTGCAAACGAGGTTTGGGATGGAAAATACGTCAAGAAACGGAGTCGAGATAGTACGAGCGCGGTACGGACGAGGCAGAGACAGAACGGACGCGCTCGTCGCCTGTCCAGTGGTAGCGAGAAGTGACGACGAAGGAGGAGCAGAATCATCTGATGATGTTGTTGTTGTTCCGGCGATGGTGTACGCGCCCGGTTTTGGCGCTTCGTGCACGACCGGCGGACAGAATTATTTGGACCATTTTCCCAAGCTCGCGGCATCGCATGGATTTGTTTTCGTTTGCCCGGAGGAACCGATCACTTCAAACGTTCCTGGCGTAGTAAACGACGAAGGAGCGGCGAATTTGATTAAAGCAGCTCGAGCGTTGATTCGCCACCAACCGTGCGAAAAGTTTGGAGCGCGAGTCGTGAAGTCGGAAATCGCCGTGGTCGGATACTCCATGGGTGGTGGGAGCGCTATACGAGCAGCCTCAGAAGAAGAAGAAGCACCCCAGAGAGCGCGACGAGGTGGTTTCTTTTTCCGACGAGAAGAAGAAGAAGAAGAAGATGCATCGAAAAAAAAATACCTCTTCTCCGCCCTCGTAGCTTTGGCCCCTTTCAACGGTTTCGTAAACGTCAAAGACGTTGAAATACCATCGCTACTCATCGTCGGTGCCTCCGACGTCGTCACTCGACCTTCCGAGGTCGAACTCGTCTACGACGAACGCATCGCATCCAAACAAAAGGCATTAATCATCCTCCGGGACAAGTCGCACGAACACGCGGTGACTTCCTCCGCCGGCGTCGCTCTTGGGTTTTTAAAGCGCGTCTTTAGTGAAAAAGAAGTAGATAAACTCGCGATGGCGGCGATGGAAAGCATCCTTAATCGAAAGAGTAGTGGTGAAGAAAAAGAATTCGAAGATCCGAGCGTCGAGATTCAACGCGTTCGCGCTCGCGGCTTCTGATTGATTCCTCTCTGAGTATTTTTCGTTGAAAAGCACTCACCCCAGATCTGTTCACAAAAACAGCAAAATGGCTTCTTCAAAGGTTCGTTAAAAAAGGAATATTTCTTCATTTTAAGAGACATAACAGACACGCGCACTTATAATACATAAAAAGGATATCTCCTGCACCTAATACACGCGCTCTGTGCAAGCTTCGCGCGAAATGAAGCGCGTTTTTTTTTCCTAGCGGTGTGTAGTCGTGTTAGTATTCCTCCTCTGTGCGTCGTCGTCGTTTAGTAAAGCGCGGTGAAATTGAAGAATTTTGTGGTGGTTTGGGTCACTTTGTCTGTTTAGGGTTTTTATTAACAAATGAGCACCACGACCACCAACACGACCGCGATCGACGACGACACCGCGACGGGCAGCGACGACGAGACAAAAACAATCATTCGAGCGATGTTTGGCGTCGCGGCTGCGTTAACTTTAATCACGGGTTTGTTTTTCGCGCACGTGTGGATTTATCGCGTGAGACGATTGCGAGAGAACGAGGAGGAGAACGGAGCGAACGCCTCTTCTAGGAACGGAAGAGTGCGTTCGAGATGGTTGGGTTTAACCGGCGGGTTTGTTTCGGACGTGTGGACGTACGTGCAGAAAGTGCGACTGGCGAATACGTTGCACACGAGATTTCGAGACGGGACGGAGGCGGATTTGAGCCAGGAAGCGGGGAAAAGCGAGACGTGCGCTATTTGTCTCGGGAAGATGGTCGCGTCGCCGGCGACTATTGACGCGTTGAAGCCGCGAGTTTTGTTGTGTGGACACGTGTATCACAGGCACTGTCTGCGAAGTTGGTTGGATAAAGAGAGTTTTACCTGTCCGGTGTGCCGCGCGAGCGTATGGACGGGAAAGAACCAAAAAGTAGAAGTAGAAATGAATAATAGTAACGCTACCGCGACAAGCTCTTCGGCGACCGCGAACGGAGAAGGAAACGTCGAGAATGGAAATACTACGGGCGATGCTGCTGCTGCTGAGAACAACACCAATAACAGCAGCAGCACGAGTGACCAGACGACGAGTGGCCAGACTACGACGACTAATAGGAACAATACAATGGTGTCGTCCAGGTATTACGGAGACATCGCCGCGAGTATTTTACGCCGATGACGTTTTAGCAGCAGGTTCATATACTAGCTCTCTCGCATACACCCCCCGCGACTTTTATCATTTGTGCCATCAACTCGGCGGTCGTCTTTTACGCTTCCTTAGACTCCTCTAAACTAAAAGACAAAAAATTCGCTTCATTGTGCTTCCTCTCTTCGCGACTCTCGACGATTATTCCGACGACGATTCAGACTCATGAAAGAGAAGAAGGAGAAGAAGGAAAAGAAAAAGAGAAAGTCATCCACTCAGAGAGAGGAGGAGGAGGAGAATGGAGATAAGAAGAAGAAGAAGAAAAGATTGGAAATCACATCAAATCCTACGACGAATTTGAACGATATCGACGCGGAGATTGAACGCGTGTTATCGAGATTAAAGAATGAAAAGGAAAGCGAAAACGATTCGAATAACAGCGAGAGTAGCAGTAGCAGTAGTTCTAGCAGCAGTTTAGGCCGAATCGCCCCGTTACCGCCGGAAGCGTACCCGGAGCATTACGGGTACGGGAGTAAAAAAGGCAACGAATTTGCCTTTAAAGGGAAACGAGAAGGAAAAGCGGTAGCGCCGAGGAGCAACGCGCTGATCCCGGGACTCGCAGAAAGGGAGAAAAACAGACCGAAATGTGAACTGTGTGAGTTATCGTTTACCAGCCGAGCGCAATTGGAGGAACATTTGCAAGGGAAAGGACACCGGAAGAAAGCCGGCGGCGTAAACGGCGGCGTAGCGAGGAGTCAAGGGCATCGTCAACAACAACACGTACGAAGGGAAGTGAAACCGCCGGATGGTCCGCACTGTAAACTGTGCAAGAAAATATTCACGTCGCTGGCGCAGAAAGAGGAACACGAAGGTGGGAAGTGGCACAAGATGAGAGTGGATGGGAAATTGGCGCCTTCGAATAAGCCGTACGTTACGTAATACGACGAGCGCTCGCTTTTCTGCGCGTGTGTATGTTTACAAATTCCATTAAGGACTACCGAATTCTAACGACGACGACGCCTTTATTTTGTTTCGCGTGGACGAAACCGGTTCGGGAGACCAAGTTTGTTTCTTCTTTTCGTTTTTCTTCGGGTACGGCGGGATGTTGTTTGAACTCCCGGAGCTCCACTTTCTTTCTCCTCCTCCGGAAGTATTCATACCATTCATACGCAAATCCATGCTTGGTTTTTGGCCTATTTGAACTGAATTGAACCTTTGTATTCGTTCGAAATCGCCGGAGTATCTCCCAGGCGGGGACCCTACACCGCCACCGTTTAGTATCGGGTTTTTCACCGAATGGTCTGGCGATATGTTGTTCGCTCTCCTGTATTCGTCGTAGTACTCTTCGTCGACGTCTTCGATACTTCTGCGCCCTCCTCCACCGAACAAGAACTTCTTGTTGTTTTTGACTGAGTTGAATATAGCCATGACGCTGCCTTTGCCTCCTCCTCGTCTGGAGTCGCTGTCGAAGTTGCTTCGATGGCTCGGGTTCTTTTCTTCATATTCTTTGCCAAACTCGGCGCGAACGTTGTCATAGGACCCTCCTTTTGGGAATAAGGATGCTTTTTGCAGTTTCGTTCCTAACGCTGGGTCTGGACACGACCTTCGAATGAGTTGCCACAACTCTGGTTGTTGCATCTTCCACTCGCGAATGACCACTTTAGTTTGCTCGTATCCTTTGCGTTCAATCGCATCCACGCTGGAGAATTCGAGGATGCCAAAATTTTGGACGTCCGGCCGAACGTAGACGTCGACGTCGTCGTTTCGTCGTCGCGCGTTGTTTGCATCCGTTATAAACGGTAAATGCGCTTGCATTTCCGCCATAGTTGGACAACTGGACCGTAAACCTAGCCATTTTGGCGTAAATAAACTTCTCAAGACGTGCGATAGGCCGGACACGCCGTCGCCCCACGCGTTATCAAACTTTTTCGATTCTAAGCCTTCACCGCCGACGTCGACGGCGATGACCGTGTTCGCGCCGAACAAGTCTTTCATCATATCAGCCGGGACGTTGTTTGCGTACCCGCCGTCGACGAGGACGTGCAATCGTCCCGCGTCCTCGTTCGCGTTTTTGGACGACGATGCCGGAGCGTCTAATTTATCGTACAAAGGCGGTAAGAAACCAACTAAAGTCATCGAAGCGCGAACGTACCGCCACAGCGTTCCGTTTCTATGCGCGATGGATCTCGAGGAGATTAAATCTAAAGTCACGCAATAGAACGGCAACCAGCAATCTTCGATCTTCGAATCTCGAAAACTGCTCGCAATCGCCCCGTTCGTGCGAAAACCGCTGAAATAAGAAACAATCGGTATCGTAAAATCGGCGATTCTGTTCCAAAATCCGCTGAGATTTTTCGCGAAACGTTTTGATTTTACCCGAGTAGAGAGCACGGACGGTTCTCGGGCGTAGTTCCCACCGATAAAGGCACCCATACTCGTACCACCAATGGCATCTATTGGAATGCCTTCTTCTTCTAAAGCGATCAAGGCGCCGACGTGGGCACACCCTCGCGCACCGCCGCCGCTAAAGACAACCCCAACGGAGAGCTTGCGTAATGAACGAGCGAGTCGACCGGCGTGCGCTTGGTGTAATCCTTGGTTACCGCCGAGTTTACCGCCGACGTGGTGGTGGCGGTGGACTCCGAACGCTTCAAGCCACGGTCTCGTGTTGATTGGAACTGAATCGTTCGCGTCTTCGTGTAATAAAACGAGTTCGCGGAATCCAAGATTGAATTGATGGTGTCTTCGTAAGCCCAAAAGCCTTTGTTGTAACTGTTTGCCTTCTTCAGGGACCGGCGGTTCGTCATCCGCGGAGGCGACTAATAAAACAACGTCCGCATGCGACGCGCACTGGGCGCACCACGCGGATGGGAACGGGTCACCTTTGAGTAAAACCACGTCGTGCGTTTCTTCGAGTTGATGCAACCAAAACGCGGTGGCTTCTTGCGCCAGAGCGCCGACGGCGGCTGAACCAACTTCGGCTAAATGGTCCGCGGAGTCTGCGACGCGTGCCGTGCATATGCGTCGCAAGGAGTGCATCAAAGAACTCACAAACGCGTCCAAGTGCAACGCGGCGCCAGGTGATACTGGAACAACGGCGACGAGTTTTGGTTTGTCCGCGCGCGAGCCTCTTCGCTGATGAAGAGAAGTCGAGTGCAGCGCGGCTAACGACGAGGAAGGGTGTTGCTCGACGGCGCTGGTGTTCTCTGCGTGACGATCGTACGGACTCATCTTACGTGGCGGCGTCGTTTCCATCACAGAAGAACTTTTCACAGCACCCTCGTTCGATAATGGAGACGAACGTGCGAGTAGCAGTTGCGAATTCGAAAGTCTCGCTCCGACGGCTTTGATGAAGTGCAAAAACTTCTTCGGGTGTCGCATGGCGAGATTATCCAAGCTCGCGCCGGGCACGAAAAGTGTCTGCGAATCTCTCGCCGCTCGAGCCAGGAGGAATAACTTCTTGCTCTTATTCGTATAGAAATCGCCTCCGCTGCCGCCGGTGCTGTTTCTGTGAAGCCTTCGATGGTGTTGCTGTTGCGCGTACTCGTGGTCGATACTCTCTCGAGATCGCGCAAATCGCACATTGGTGTGCCTTTCATCTTCATCATCTTCTTCTTCATCGTCGTCGAACAGAACGCGCTCTTCCGAACACGGTTCACCAGGGCCAACATATCGCGCTGGAATTGAAAATATTGGCGACACGTGCCCTTGACGGGAAACTCCTCCCGACACGTTGTGGTGCTCGAGCGCGCCGAGTAAGTCGCCGCTCCCGGCGGAAGAATAAGACGCGCTGTTTGCGTTCCCGCCTCCTAAGGATGAACTCGAAGCATTTTTATCGTCACTACCACCAACGTCATTTGCTGGCTCATCGCGTTGCTTTAAGGCAGAGATATTACCGCCTCCATCGTACGATGACGATCGGAGCGACGTCCACCTCGGAGAAAATACGCCCGCAAACGCGCCTTTCGTATACGTCGCCGCTTCGACTCGACACACCCCTGTGGCTACAATCATCACGCCATTTGAAGCGATATCATCCAATCGTCGAATGCGTTCCCCGACGTGTACGTAATTCCATTCGCACCCGCAATACCGCAAAGCATCACCAGCGAGCGAACGTCGAGCGCGTTTGGCTAAATCAGCGGAAATCTTTGTAAAAACGCTCGAAAATTTCTTCCGCGGGGGCTTTACTACCGCCGTCTTCTGTTCTTCTTCAACGCCTTCTTCGCCATTGTTTTCGACTTCAATAACAGCAGCAGCAGTAGTGGTAGCGTCTTCATCGCTGGCGGAAGTGATGGAAACGACATCGATTTCGTCGCGATATCGAGCCAACTTGTGAAATTCACTCGACACTAACGTCGCAACCACAGCACCGGAACTTCCCGCTCGAAGCTCAATCGACGACCGAGTGTTCGCTAAAAGCGCAAACGGTTGCACGACGTCGCCTGGATGTGCGCGCCAGGACACGTCCGAATTGTTTTTATTCTTTACGTCGTTGCTCTTTACGAAGGTCGCTTCGAGAACGCCACATTCGATGAAATGCGCCGCGCCTTGGGAACCGAGAGCACAAACGAGTTGACCGGGAGCGTAATATCTGCATTCCATGGTTGCTTCGTAAACCGACGATTCTTTTTCTCGGGTATCTTTTCCTTCGTCGTTGTTTTCTGTTTTCCCCACTCCATCCTCCTCTTCGGTTTGCTGCTTCGCGGAGTATACCGGCGGCGCGAGTGGCTGCTGCTGCGGCGTTTCTTTTGCATCTCCATTTTTCTTGTTTACGGATGCGGGCGATTTCTTGCCACCGCTTACAACCTCTTTCGTTGCATCACTCTCGGAGGAGGAGGTAAACAGTCGCTTGACAAAACCGACGCGGTTTGCGGTCGATCCAGAACCTTGCTGCTGCATAAGTATACTTTCATCAGGGGACGTTGTTTTCTTCTCTTTCTTTGGGAGTAAAGGCGTAAAGACGCGTTCCATCGAGATGGAGGATGACCCGTTCCTCTCCGCGAGCTCTTCCAGACACTTTGCGATTGCACTCCGGTCGACTTTTTGCGCTTTGTTGAGACCTAAAACACGCTCTAAACCGCGTTTGACTCGTTCGCCTCCGACGGTAGGAAACTCACCATCCTCATCACTATATTTAGAATCGGCTTCGTCCACCCACAGCGGTTTCGTCGCCGTTTCCGAGGAGAGGTATTGACACACGCACCGCGCGGCGTTGACTAACCGCGAGGCTAAAGCGTGCGCGCCAACCGTTTGGTTCATGACGTCGTGGAACACATTCAAAGGAACAACGACAAACGTGGCGTCGTCGGAAGCCGCTACGGCTCTCAGCCTGCTTTTGTTATGTCTACTACTACTGCTAGTACTACTACTATTGCGAGTGTCGCCTTCTGCGGTGGCGGCTGCGGAGGATTTTGATGATGGTGATGATGACGACGCCGTCGCTTCGCCGGTACCTACGAGTAGCGCCGGCGGCGAGAAATCCAACACATCCACGAGCGACCCAACGCACGCGCCAACTCTCGTTACCATCGTTGTCGCGTTCACATCAATTCTCTCTTCCACGTGGTCTTTTTCTTCGTCCCCATCGTCGCTCGTAACTAAAACCATCGATTCAATCGCAAACGCGCCTCGACACAAAATCGCAATCTCCTCGCCTCGTTTCGTAAAACCGCTCTCGTCACTCACATCCTCCCCTCTCTCAAACGCGCTCTTCGTCCTCGACGCGTCCAAAATTTCCACGATTTGCGCATCCGACAACGCGTCGCACAGCGAGCACTGTCTCAACGCGATCGCCTCTTCCGTCGACAACTTCTCTTGCATCTTCTTCTCCTCCTCTTCCAACTCTTCCTCCTCGAGCAACAACGCTCTCAACCGTCTCTCCTCCTCTTCTTCTTCCTCCTCCTCTTCCTCCTCGTGGTTCCCGTTGGGGTTCATCTCGTCGTGCAAGTTCATCAAACCGTCCCCGCGAATGCTTTTCAGTTCATCTCTCCGTTTCTTTCGTTCAATCAAAGCGTTCTTCAAGAACATTTTCGTCCTCGCTCGCTTCTCGTTCGACGAACCGGGATCGCCAACCCCTATTCCTCCTTCTCCTCCACCGCCGCCTCCAGACGACGCCGACTTACTCGACGTCAACATCGAAGGCAATCCGTTAATAATTTTCTTCGAAGAATGCGCCAAAACCTTCTCCCTCCACGCTTTCCATTTCAACGCCGCTTGCCGTAACCTTCTCGGATGGTGCGGTAAATCGAACAAGCGCAACGCGTTCTTTTGAAACGTTTTCAACGTCGAATCGTCCATCAAAAACGCGTCGATTTCTTTCTTCTCTTTCGACGAGCGCCTTCCAAGATAGTGGGTTTTATAATACCGCCCTTTTTTCATCCACGCGGGTATCCTTTTCAGCGCTCTCCGTTTGGCGAATCGAAGGAGGAGGATGGTTTTGTCCACCAGAAACGCTCTTTAAATGTGTGTACATGTTGCGTGGTATTTTCATCGCCGTTTGCCGAGAGGAAAGTGAGATAAAAGAAGGAATATATAGGTCAGTTTATGGGTAATGCTTTCCTTGTCTCCTTCGTCGAAGTTTCGCCTTAAGAAAGCACGTAAACATCATCAAAGAGTAACGCATAGAATCACATCTCATCCGCTTTAAGAGAGAGAAAAGGAATAAACGCACCGTAAAGGGTAATACAAAAACAGCAACACCACGCCGATAAAAATGCCGTTTTCGATCCCGAACGCGGAGATGAGGACGGCGAAAAGGACGGCCAGGAAGGAGCCGTCCATTTTTTCTGTTTTTCTGTTCTCTTCGCGCGCGTATTCGCGCGTGATGTGTAGATGCGCGCTGAAGAATGAAGCAAAAGCAAGCAAGAAAAGACGTCGAAATTCTCCATTTTATCTCTACTTTATATCTTTTGCGGACGGATACATGGCCTCAATTTAAGCAAAACGAATACTCTCTCAGGATGAGCAATAGCACTACTTTATCGTCGACTCTGAGAAACCCGCACTATCACCCACCCGCGTCGGAGAAAACGAGCAGAAATCATCATCATCAGACAACAACCGTTAAATCGGTTTTATGCGAAAAGCACATGCTCGTCGCGATATTCGCCTTATCCTCCAATTTCCTCGTCACCATGCTCATCGTGGTCGTGAACAAACTGTTATTCACGGAAACGAAGTTCCCAGTGATCACGTTATCCGCAGCGCACATGATCGTGTGCGTGATATTTACGACGATGTGCAGCCGATTGCAAATATTCGAGAGGAGGAAGATGGACAACAAGAGCGTGATGGCGCTGGTGGCATTTTTACAATCGTCGGCGATATGTCTCGGGCAAGCGAGTTTGAAGATGAATTCGGTGGCGTTTTTTCAACTGACGAAACAAATGCAAGTACCTTTAGTCGCGATGGTGGAGTATTTCTTTTTATCGAGGACGGTTTCGAGGGACAAGATGTGTTTGCTCGCGAGCATGGTTTTGGGGGTCTCGATCGCGTGTTTCAACGACGTTCAGTTTACGAGTTTTGGGGCTGTTATCGCGTTTGTTGGGGTGTGCGCGACGAGTGTAGAGGTGGTTTTATACTCGTGGTTGCAACAAACGCATAGGTGGGAGACGTTACAACTGTTGCATCAAACGATGCCGTTCGCCGCGAGCGGCTTAACGTTGGCGGCGGTAGAGGTGGATTTTTTACAACCAAGAGGGATGGGCGCGTATAATTTCCTCAAGAACTTTGCGAATATGTTTTACATTGGGAACAACGAGGCAGTCATAAACCCGGAACAATTTGGCGAGGTTGGACGGATGAAAGCGACAGAATTGGCGGTGGACCAATCGTTCTTTAACATGTTCGAAATGTCCTCCTACGCGTGCTTTCTGTTCTTGGTGAGTTGCGCGTTAGGTATGGGCGTCAACGTCTCGTCCTGCTTCGTCGGTGGGAAAGCGAGCGCTTTAGCGTACGCCATGTTAGGTTTGACCAAAACGATTACGGTCATCGCCATCGGAGTCTTGTATTTCGACGCGCCGCCGAGTTACCGCGTGGTTTTTGGAGGTTTATTCGCCGTCGCCGCGATTGTCGTCTACTCAGTCGTCACCTTGCGCGAGAAGCAACAGCAAATGATGAGTAACATAAATAGCAGCAGCAACAATAACGGGGTAGAGATCCCGGACGTTCTTCTGGACGAAATCGAAGTAGGTATTGAACCGGCGACGATCAGCCCAAAAGTCAGTAATTTCAACAGCCGAGGAGACGGAAGCGCAAAGAAGCACGGGTTTTAATAAAAGGACACACACACACATATATATGTAGCAATATTCATAGAAAAAAGAGAGAGAGAAGTAGTAGTTTGACAATAATGTGTAGTATTTATACTTTATACGAAGTGAATAACACTTTAACGTGAGAATACAAAAATGGCGCTTATTAGGTAAATTCCCTCACTTTAGTCATGTTCGCCGCTCCATCATCGACGACGACATTCATCAAACCATCTCTTCTTCTCAATAAGACGACACCAAAAAACAGCAGCAGCAAACGAAAACATTTGTTCAGGACCAAAATCATGGCGAAAGGCTCCTCTTCCTACTTAGCCCCGGACACGTACCATTCCATGTCCCCCTCGGACGAGGAGTTAATCTTCCTCCATTGCATGCTTCGCTCGTCCAATTTGGACAAAACCATGTCGTTTTTCCAAGCGCTCGGGCTAAAAGAAACGAGACGAAAAGACTCAGAAAAAGGAAAATTCACGCTCGTGTTCATGGCGACGAGTCCAGGCGCGCCGGAAATTGAAATCACGTACAATTGGGGCGACGAGGAGGAAGTTTTTGGTACGCGCTTTTTTTCCCCTACTTGTATTTACATTAATTGATATTTTTGCAACCAAACAGCGCCGCCGTCGCGGTCGATGGGGCATCTCGCCTTTGCGACGGCGGACATTTATACGTTGTGCAAGGAATTGCAAGAGAAAGGCATTACGATTTTACGACCGCCGAGAGATGGACGAATGGCATTCGTGAAATCACCGGATGGCATTAGCGTGGAGCTTTTGCAGAAAGGCGAAGCGTTGGCGCCGGCGGAGCCGTGGCAGTCGATGGAGAATACGGGGAGTTGGTAGGTTTACAAAATGTCGTTTTTGTACACGCGTGTAATAAATAATACACATCAAAGGTAGTACCTCTGCACACAACTAACTTCTCTCTGTGCTTATTCGGACCATAAGGAAAACGCGCCGGATCTGGAGGTTGCGGACGTGTTCGAACAAAATACGCCGCCGGCGGAGATTGAGTTGAACACCCCTCTATAGCGACAGTACAATCCGCACCCCATTTCATCTTCCAACTGTTCGGCCAATTCTTCAAACCCTGAGCTCGATTCGCTCGTTCTTAATTCGTTCACTTCCATCGCCGCTCGCGTTTCGATCTCTTTATTTTCTTCGTTCCGGAACAGAGACACGGGCGGTAACCCCCCGACTTCCGTATATCGAGCGTCCAACGCAAACGATAAGGAGTTTGGATCGACCCACCCTCGGACGACCATAGTTCCCACCGCGTCGACAAAGAAGCCACTGATTTTCCCAGCTTTTGTAAATTCCAACGTTCCCTTAAACGGGACCCGTCTCTCGCTGCTGTTACTGTTGCTGTTGCTCGTATAATTACTCCTTCGCGCGCCTGTCCACGCGCCGCTCATTAAAGATACGTCCGTCCGGTTCCCATCTTTCATCGCCAACAATTCTCTGCGATGCCTCGACGCCGGCGGGCGAGATCCGAGCGGGAACCGACCTCCACTCGGCAAGCGAGGAAAGTAGCGAAACCTTTCTTTTTTCCGCTCGAAATCCTCAATCGCGGAAAGAGGTTCCAGATACACCGCTTGACACACCGCCAAGGAGATGTTATTGTTCTTCGTGAGACAATCGAAGAGCCATTCGGAAGGACACGTTTTATCGAATGTTTTCTTCAGATATCGTTTGGGAATAGCGGGAATGTACGAAATCGACGTGGTTTGCTTTCGATGATGATGATGATGATGATGCGCGTTTGCGTTTGAAGTACTCACGTTCGAAATGATGGACGAGTTCGCGAAGTGCTCGCTGAGGTATCGAGCGACTAAGATTCGAAACGCGGTGGCTTCTTCCTGCTCCTCGTCGAATTCGTTCGTACTGGTTGATGTTGTTGTTGGAAGAATTAACGTCGTCCGCTCTTCTTCTTCGTCTTCTTCTTCTTCTACTCCTAAAGAGTGCGTACCCTCGAAATACTCGTCACCTCCTCCGCTTCCGATTCCACCACCTCCGCAATTGTTGTTAAACTGAAACACCTTCTCCACCATCCTCCTCGCTTTCTTGAACCTGGTCAACACCACCCCGATCAACCTCGCCGCCATCACTCTCTCGGCGAACATCTCCTCGATCTCCTCCGTCCCGTTTTGCACCGCCGTGACCGAAGTCAACTCCACGCTCGTCTCGTCCGCCGCGCGTAAAACGTCCAACGCTAACGTCAGAGCTCTTTTCAACACGTCCTCGGAAACGGACGGTAAACCTACCGAAGGGTCGTTCGAGCACTGACTAAACGCGTTCACCAATATCTGCAATCTGTGCAACACGTGCATCCGAACGCCTTTCTGGGTGCACAACGCGCGTTCTCTCGTCACGTATACTCGTCTCAAATACTGCGCCGTTAAAGAAGGACTCGTCGTCTTCATCGTAAACGCACTGTTTCCCCACTTCCTAGTCAATGCGTGCGTCCACATCTGCGCGTCTTTTGACATCTCGAGTAGACTTTTGTTCGTTCTCGCCAAGGCGGAAAAGGATTCGAAATCGTTCCAATCGATCAACAAGCGAGCGAAGACGTGCGAGACGAGTATGTCTTTCGGCAAGCGTTCTAAAAGGAAGAACTGACTCGTTCGTTGTTGGTGTTGTTTCGAGGACGGAACGGATGAAGAAGACATCATGTCATGTTGTTTTAGCGCAAATGTGTGACGAAAAACGTCACTGTTTTCCCCGTAAAGAGATACGAATGGTCGTCGTCTTTGGCGCGCGGTTGTGCGCTGCTCCTCGGACAACTGCGCGCTCTGGAGTGCCAAAATATGAGTTCAACGCGAGGAGGAGAAGTCACCGCAAATTTCGCATCGTTCGAGCGGCAACAACGAGAAGAACAACAACAACAACAAAAGCAGATGCGAACGCAGAGCAACCACCTTTCCCGACGAGGACGAGAAAGACATCGACAGTAATAACGAATCCAGCGGCATATACGACCTTATCCGTGATACGAAAACGCGCGGGCGATTACGTGGATTCGCCTCAGATTGTTGGCGTGCCGTCGTCCGCGCTTAAGATGGCGGAGAGACATTTCGTGGCGGAGTTGAAAGCGTTGATTCGAGAGGCGTTCGTGTTGAACAAGAAGGAGATAGCGAAGGACGAAAAGGAACGAACGGGGGTGACGAAATATTCAATGTCGGAAACGTTCGACAGTTCCTCGGACTTTGGGGAGGAATTCGAGGATCAGAGTTTAGAGGAGGAAATCGAGCGACAAGGCGAATTGCTTTTGGAATATTTAGAGCGCATGAAGTTATCGAACGCGAAAATCTGGGAGCGAGAGAAACGGTTGCCGAAAGTGGAAAGTCCGTGGATTATCGAAGGGCCGTATTATCTCTTGTGCAAGGTTTTAGACCTGTGGTTTCCGGAGAATAAACCGGTGCAGAGGTTTTGGTTTTTAGAGACGGTGGCGAGGATGCCTTACTTTTCGTACACGACCATGTTGACGCTGTACGAACTCTTAGGGTGGTGGCGACGAAGCAGCGAGTTGAGGAAAGTTCACTTCGCGGAGGAGTGGAACGAGTACCATCACTTGTTAATCATGGAAAGTTTGGGAGGCGACAGGCGTTGGAGTGACCGCTTTCTCGCGCAACACGC
Source organism: Bathycoccus prasinos (assembly GCF_002220235.1). Lineage (NCBI taxonomy): Eukaryota > Viridiplantae > Chlorophyta > Mamiellophyceae > Mamiellales > Bathycoccaceae > Bathycoccus > Bathycoccus prasinos. The sequence continues at coordinate 131,032 of NC_023993.1, read as the reverse complement.
GGCGCTGGTGTACTATTTTGGGTTAGTCGTCGTTTGGCTGCTCTCGCCCAAGCTCGCGTATAATTTTAGCGAGAAGATTGAAACGCACGCGGTGGCGACGTACGCGCAGTTCACGGAGGAGAACAAGGAATTGTTAGAATCGTTGCCGGCGCCAGAGGTGGCGAAGAAATATTACGAGGCGGAAGATTTGTACTTGTTCGATGAGTTTCAAACGACGACGATGTTAAACACCGGCGAAATCGTTTCCTTAAAATTGAACAGTCGCAGCAGCGACGAAGGGGACCCATTGGACCCGTTATCCGTGCGTCGTCCAAAGATTGAAACCTTATACGACGTCTTTTCAAACATTTGCGAAGACGAAAAAGAACACGTCGGGACCATGAACGCTTGCCAAATCGAGGGTGTTACGTTAGGGACCGCGAACACTATCAACGCGTTGACTGCGTTAGCAATCGGCGGCACCGTGGCGTCCAAGTTTGCCTCTCGATTCGCGGAAGAATCCGCCATTACCGACGGATTGGACGATATCATCGGCAGCGGGAAGTTTATGGATTTATTCACCGCCTTGACGGATTTCTTTTCCGTATTCCACTTGCCGTTCTTTTAGAAAAAGAAAGATAACAAGAAAGAACAAAAAGATACCACACGCAATAAAACAGAAGGAGAAGAAGAAAAAGAAGAAGAAGATACTACGTACGTACGTAGTAGATATACTATCAACACTTGTAACAACATCAATAAATAGCAACGCGAAGCGCGGGCGCAATCAAATAAAAACCATCCCTCGTACTACAAAAAACTTTGCCGAATTCGGCAATACGCGGAGAGGAAAATAGCCACGGCTGGTCCCCAATATAACACGCGTTCTTGCGCACCGCTCCAAAACGCACCAGCTCCTCCTTCCGCGTAGATTTTCTGAACCATTTCAAACGGACCGTCGACGTTACTGTTCCTTTCCATGGCCGGCGTCATCGCTTCGCCTTCCTCTTGGCTCATTAAAATGCTATCTTGAGCCGCGTCCGCGGATTCCATTTGTTGAATCAATCGAGTGACGACGACATCCAACGGTGTAACGCTTAAACTCCCGGCGATACCGCCGCACGCACCTAAAATGGCTTCACCTAACAGCGAGTTTGGATCAAACGGCGCGTGTTCTTGCGACGTGAGGACTAATTTGAGCGACTCGAATAACGCGATTTGAATAGCTCCGAACGGAATGTCTCTCACGACCGCCACCGTCCAAGTTTTGAAAATATTCTCGCGTCCGCGCGCACTCTTAAAGTTCGATTGAATCGCTTCCGGAATGGTAGCCCCGGTTTGCGTTCTCGATTTCACCGCCTCCGCGGGCACTCGAATGAGGGACGCGATGAATTCGCCGCACCCGCCGGCAAGCAAGTAACACAAAATGACGTGCTCGTTGAAGAACGCAGTATTGTCGAGCAAAGACAGTTTCACGGTTTCGTAAACGCCTAAATATAACGTCAACGGTACGCCTTCTTTCGCTAAGTTCGGGCCTAAACCGTCGTATAAAGACATGAACCCGCCTTCGCCCATGATTTCGTTCATCGTCGGTTCGTACGGTTTTTGTTCCTGGATTTTCCCCGCCGTCGCCGTCGCCGTCGGCGCTTGCATGGTCGCCACGCCAGAGTCATCAAAACTCATCGACGTCGACGCTTCTCCTCCTCTTCCTCCCGATCCTCTGTTGATATTGTTATCTAACTCATCCATCGAATCTCTCTCTTCAATATTCCTTCGACTCTTCAAGGTGATTCGCCTCACCTTCATCGTATCCACCGGGTGCATGGTCGTATTCGCAATCAAACTCGCCGCTAACGCAGAGCCGTACACGATCAAAGGCGTTTGGTTATTCAACTTCCCCAACGCCACGCGTCGATCGACTAATCGTTGCACCAACTCCGCCTCCTCTTTCCTCTTATTCAACAACCTCATCTTTTGCTCGTTCATCTCCGACGCCTTTTCGCTCTCGCTAAACGTGTCCAAATTTTCCTTCACAGAATTCGCCATGAGCAGCGCTCTCTCCGCGTCCATATCGTCCAGCTCTTTCGTATCGAGCTGTTGTAACTCGTTCAGTTCTTGTAAAAGAATATCGATGTTCCCGGTCGTGGTTATTCCAGAGAGGCGTTTTTTCGCCTCGTCGTTCATTTTTTCTAATTTATCCATCCGAATCGTATTCACCGGTGGGGACAACACCGCCCCGGTCGGGGCGCCAAAACCAGCCAAAGCTGGGTCCACGCAAAAAGCGGACGATATGGATACCACCGCACAGATAGAAATCGCGGTCGTTTTGAGCCTTTCCTCGAACAAAGTTTTGTCTTTGTCTTCTTCTTTGTTGTCTTCTTTACTCCTCCTAGACGATGTGATTGGTTCCGCCTCGTCACTAATCTGAATTACATCATCATCGGAATCTCCAAAGTTGTTGTGACTTCTTCTTTGACTTCTTTTCTTCCCAAAATTTTCGTTGTTGCTTTTGTTCAAAACACGCCTCCCATTTCTGGTTCCTCTTCTTCTTTCGCAATTAGGACTCTTACTCGTGTTCTTTGTCGACGAACTCGAAGCGCTGCTTCTCATCGTCATCAGCGTTGGTCTCATCATTCTGTGTATTGGATAATCTCTCTCTCTGACGTCACAACAACAAACAGACGAGAGAGACAAAAAAAACAAATTTGTGCGATTTTTTTTTTTTTTTCGCAATTTTTGTCTTTTTCGTTGCACCAAAAAAGAGAAACCACTAGCCAATTAATACTCTACCATACTCGTTTTTAGAGAAAGATTTTCTTCAAAGGAGAGTCAGATACAAAAATCAAATTTTTCATTCGAAACGTCACCACAAACGACAAAAACTTTGCGCCCAAAGAAGGGAAAGAGAAACAACGAGACAACAAAAGAACGGGGAGAGAGATTTGGCGTTCGTCGTTCGAGAGCGCTTTTTGTTGTTCGGCGTTATTTAAAGCGATCGGCTTTGAGGAGAAGACGAACCCATCTTCTCAAAGATTTGGAGTTCAAACGACTCCTCCTGTGTGCTCTCTCGTAACGAACGATCTTTCAAATCCAGCGTTAAGATTATATAAAGCATATAAATATCAAGGCTTTCGAGAATAAAGAAATACTCATCATGTCGTTCCTTTCCTCCTCCGTTTCGTCCTCTCCCATCGTCTCGTCTTTTGGGAAGTGGTCGTCGCGTGAGCGAGGCGTAAAGGAGGCGTTGTGCGGTTCGAGGAGGAAGAGAAGATTACGAAGAACACCTTTAACGAGCGTTTCAAAGATCTCTCGAGAAGAGGAGAAAAAGAAGGACACTAGTAATACTAACAATAATAAGAACGATTCAAGCAGCATTGCTTTCGAGAATAATACTATTCAGCAACAAGAACGAGGACTTTTACGAAAGAGTGGTGAGACTTTGAAACGAAGAACGCTTTTAAAAAGAGGATCGGGCGGAAACGCGACGATGATTAAAGGGAACGTATTGAACGTGTCGAGGCGGATGACGAGCGTCGCGGCTTCTTCTTCTTCTTCTTCTTTGTCTTCTTCTTCTTCGATTTCAATGGACTTTTCTCGGGAGGAGGAAGAGGAATTCGATTCCATCAAGATTTTTAGCGTGAACGATGTGTACGAGCTCGCCAACGTCTCGAAGCTGAAGGCGTTCGTGTATAACAACACGAACCGGTTGAAAGATCCGCACATGGTGGTTCTGTGCGGCGATTTCTTGTCGCCGTCGCTGTTGTCTTCGCTGGATTCCGGTCGCGCGGCGGTGTCGGTGATGAATAAAGTTCCCGTGGATTACGTGTGTTTAGGGAACCACGAGTTTGATCACGGGACCGCGGCGTTAGGGGCGAGGTTATCCGAGCTCAATTCTGTGTGTTTGAACACGAACGTGGAAGTGAAAACGTGCGAAAACGCAGCAGAAGGCGAGGATAAAGAGGAGTGCGAATTCGACGGCGGCGTCGCGCAGTTTATTTCGGAAACGCCAAAATTCGAAGTGATAACGATTGGTGGATTGAAAATCGCTTTACTCGGGTTGTGCACGACGACGACGCCGCTGTCTGCCGCGAAGAAGCCGCAAGGCGTGCACTTTGCAAACTGCGCGGAGAAGACGTTGGCGACTTTAGAGGAAATCGATCGATTGAATAAAAAAGAGAAAAAAGACGACCCAATCGACGTTACGATTGCGTTGACGCACCAAACCTTGTCCGAGGACGACGAATACATCCGCAAAGTAGGCGAAGATAAACTAGACTTGATCTTAGGCGGGCACGAACACCAGCCGTTCATCGGGTTAGTCGGCGACGACGAAGACGTGAGTAAAGACGCCAAGAAGGGCGTGTTGTGCGTCAAAGCCGGGATGGACGCCGAGAACGTGGTCGTGGTTACGATTAAAAGAAGTAAAAAGAAAACAGGAAATAATAATAATAATAACATGGGAGTGAATACTTTCAGTGGTCCAGGGTCGAGGAAGAGTTTCAGCGGCGTGGCCCGAGCGATGTCCACCAGCGCCGGCGAGTGGGACGGGAAAGTATTGAAAAAAAAAGAAGACGAAGAAGACAGCAAGAATAGTAACAACAAGAATAAAAATAACGGTAGTAGCATCTCGAACGGTACTACGTATGTATCATCAAAAATAGAAGAAGATAAAGAGTGCGACGAGGAGTGTCAATCGTTGAAATGGGAAATCGACGCGATTTCCGATCCAATTTCGGACGACTACCCAGGCTGGGACGCGGTGCCGAACGAGACGTTCGTCACCGTGGAAAGATCTACCACCGGGTTGTCGTCGTCGTCGTCATCATCATCATCGGCTGCAAACTTGCAAATCACCGCCGAGCTGATCGATTTGACGGAATATCCGCACACGGATCCGGAAATCGACGCGGATATTTACGAGCGGTCGAAAGTCTTGAGAGAGTTGCACGAGTTCATCTTGCCCGTGCACATCCACGCCGAGCGGTTGGCGTTGCACCCGTTGTCGTCAAAAGATGCGAGGCAGCAACAGTGCACGTTAGGGACGTTATTCGCGACGATGTTGAGAGACGAACACGCGGCGAACGCGTGTTTGTACAACTCGGGAGGCATGCGCGCGAACGCGACGTACGATTTGAAACGACAAGCGTTTACGTACGGCGATTTAGTCGCCGAGGTGCCGTTTGAAAACTCCATCGTCAAGCTCGAAATGACCGGTCGCGAATTTGCGAGCGCGGTCGCGTTCAGCGAGCGCTCAAAATCGGAACACGCGAGTTGGGGAGGCTATTTACAGTGGGACATCGGGTGTCAAACCGTCATAAATCCATCCACCGGCCGATGCGAAGTCACGCACATCGCCAAAGAACCCATAGACATGAACAAAATGTATACGGTTGTCACTTGGGGTGGTTTGTTAGAAGGCACGGACGGTATCCCCCAATTCCAACGCGCCGGCGAACGAATGGCTCGAGAACATTTCGGAGAAGACGCCTTGATCGATTACGATGAACTCATGACCTCGGGATTCTTCCACGAAGGCACGCCGTTCAAAACGCTCATCATCCGCCATCTCTGTCGCTGGCGCTGGCGCGAACTCCAACATAAATGCGTGAGCTTTGAAAACTTAGACTACGACGAGGACGGCTTACTCTCCGCCTCGGACGTCGAAAAAGCTTTGCTCGATTACACGGACTCAAAATCCCCTCGCTTAGAGGCTGAATCCATGGTTCGCCTCTTCGAATCCGGTTTACGAGAGGACAACGGCGGCGTCTCCAAGAGCTCCTTGGACGTCTGCTTAGAGCCGTTTTGGAAATCGGAAACGTCTTTAAAGCTGGTCGAGTACGAGCAGTCCCAGCTCACCTCCGTGGACGAGAGCGACGGCGAGGGGTTGCCCTGGTGGATCGCCGAACAATTACAATCGCAACAACAACAATCGCAACAACAGGAAGACGAGTTTCATCATCGTCTTCATCGACGGGGCGGCAAACAACAACAACAACAACAACAACAACGTTTATAAAATAATAATAAAAGCTTTTAGTCTCCGTCGCGTGTAATTCAATATCTTTGTATCATCAGCATCACATAAAAACGACGCTCTTATCAACAGTATATCATCACCGGCGGGCGGACGCCATCGACCGAACGAACCCACGCGTGGCTCTTTCCTCACAAGAACAACCACCAGAACAACAAATAAACATAAACGCGACGTAAACATGGACGCGGCGAAAGAGGCCAAAGCGGACGCGGAAAAAAAAGCGCGCGAGTTATTGCCGTGGTACACGAGAATGTGGTTGGTGTGCACGTGCAGATGATTGCTTTGATTTAATCGAATCTTAGAGAGACGTAAACGCGGAAGAGAGATGGAGAAAACGACTGCGCTTTCGCCGTTCAAGACGATGCGGATTTCGACGAAGACTTCTCTTAAAAGCGAGAGCGAGAGAGGACGGAGGCAAAAAAAACACGCCTCGAATTCCTCCTCGAATTCCTCGTACCTGAAAACGAACAACAACCGATCGTCTCCGTTAGAGAACGCGAAAGATGAACTCGAAGTTCTGTGCGTCCAATTGAACAAAGGAATCGATATTTCAGAGAGAGAGAAAGAGGAGGTGGACGAGCGCGTGAAAAACGTCGAGAAGTATTATCAATCATCATTGATGAGTAGCACAATGGAAAATGTGGCGAACGGGTATTGGCGAGTGATCTATTCCACGGCGCCGCCGCCGTCGAATGGACAATTGTTCGGGCCGATTTGCGGGACGGCGTTTCAATCCATCGATAAGGAGGAGAAGACGTACGAGAACGTGTTAGCGCTCGGGAATTGGCTGACGCTGAGATTGAAAGCGACGTACGAGATTTTGGAGAATACGAATGAAACTCGATGGACGGTGAGTTTTAGATCTATTCAGGTGGAGCTTTTCGAGAAGAAAGAGCCGGTTTTCGTAAAGGCGTTTCCGAAAGGGACCACGAGAGAGTGGTTGACGACGTTTCAAGACGACGAGTGGAGGATCGTGCGAGCGGGCAGAACGAAGGAAGAGATTTCCAAGAACGTGTTCGTGATGCGTCGAGAGAAGCCGTGGTGGGAGACGTGATCTTTTCTTATTAAACGACGGGGCATTTAAATACACAACTCCTGCAATGTGCGCTGTATGATTAATTGTTATACACTCGCTCAACCACGCTCAACCACGCTTTACCTTTGCTGCAAAATTTGGCGCGCGCTCATCTCGCTGAACAACGCGTTCACTTTTTTCGACGTTTTGTACACCACGTCCGCGAAAGAGTCCAACCGTTTGTGGTCTCTCAATTGGCCGACGTCTAAAAATCCAAAGTGCGGCAAGTGAAATCTTCCGCCCATCACTAACTTTCTCTTCTCCTCTCTATCCGGTAAAATGTGGCTGCTTTCGCCGCTCAGCGCTCTTTTCCGCATCGCCCTCAACACGTCCGGCACGCTCGCTCGATTCACCTTATCTATCAACCACCCGGGGATGTTACTCCCCGGATCGGTTAAAATTTCGTACGTCACCGAAACGCCGTTCGCGGTCAACGAACCCTCTCGATTTTTCTTAGACGGTTGAATCGTCCACCCTCCATCGTTCGCCAACAATCTCACCACGCCTTTCTTCGGTTTCGGTCCCACATTTTCCGTATCCAACGTCCACCTACTCTCGAACCCTTTCTTGCGATTATTCTTCGTCTCGATGCGAATGGTATAGTCGCGATTCTTCACCACCGGAGCGGTCACCACGCCGTACACGTAAAACGTCGCCGAACCATCCGCGAGTTTCCCTCGCGTTTTCAAAACCTTATGTTTCCCCACGTACGGTACGAACTGCGCGTACTCGTCCAAATCCGCCACCGCTCTCCAAAAATTTATCGGAGAGACGTCCTCGTACGTCACCGTCGCTCTGATTTCTTTGATTGGGTTGTCACAACTGTCTTTAGTACTGGTGTTTTGATTTTCCCGGGTCCAGACTTCGATCCCATCTTTCGTCGTCGTTTGTTTCGCGAATGCTCCTGTTTTTTTCCCTCCTTTATTACTACTCCTTTTACTACTACTATTACTCCTTTTCTCGACATTATCGACGTTCGAAGTCGCGATATCGTCGTCCGTTTTTCTCCGTCGTTGTGGTCTAATCTTCGTAACGCTTGTTTTTCCTTCGTCTCTTTTCTTAAGCGTCTTATTACTCTGAGATTGTCGCCTTTGAAACCAGAACGCGGCGGCGCCGTCGTCGGTCGCGTTGCTCTCCATCATTTTTATGTGGTTTTTCGTAAAGAAACAAAACGTTCGTTTGTGTTCGAGAGAGAAAAGATATGCGCGCAAAAGAGAGAAATGTCGAGTCAACTTAGAGAGAGAAAATGAGGAATTTTACTTTACTACTTTTACTACTACTATTTCTACTGCTGCTAAAACTCACTCTCGTTATTCTCCTGGTTCAAAGGACGAGGAGGACGAGGAGGATAAGGAGGAGGACGACGCCATAATAATAGATGATGATGACCTTTCGATTTCCTGATCTTTCTTGGCGCGTTCCTTGACGCATCGAGAATGTTGACACCGTCGCCTCGAGAAGTTCAAATCCAACCGCGCGACGCGTATTCCAGCTTCTGAGTTCTCCTTTTTCTCCCACTCTTTGAAAGCGACGGAGTAAGCGACGTATAAATGGCATCCTCGCTGTAACATGGTCGGGTAATGGACTAATGGCCTGTTTATTGGAGCCGAGGCGTAATAGGCGCGCGAGCCGGGGACTTCTTCGATTTGCGCCAACACGGCCCAGTTTTTACCTCTGTCGGGAGAAACCGCCACGGTTAAGTTGACGCGCATTTGTTTTAATCCGTATTGTCGATCGTGGGAGTTGTAGGCGATGGCGGTTTGGCCGTCGGAGAGAACGATGGCGTTGATTTTCGAGTTTGGATTCGGGAGTTCAATAGGCCCCGCGGAGGTCCAGCTAATGCCGCCGTCGTCTGATTCCGAGCGGTAGATTTTACCCGTAGCCGTTCGGAAGAATTGAACGAGTTCGCGTTCTTTGTACCGCACGATGGTACCTTCAATGAGCCACGTGTTGTTGCTCGATAACGTCAGCTGTTCCGTCCACGAACGATCTTCGCACTTGCGATTTTGTTTCGCCACGTTTGGGCATTTTAAGGATAAACACGTATCGAAGCCTTTTTGCGACAATTCGTGTTTACACGCTTTGCACAGACGCCTGGCTCTGTTTTTATCCTCCGTGCACGACACGTCGCCTCGTAAAACGCCCGCGGATAAAGCGTCGTTAATTAACGGGTTCAGCTCTTTCATCGCTCGCATTTGCGCTTGCGGATCGCACGTGGATTTTCGCGGGCTTTCTCTCCAAACCGGGATGGCCCAATTCGTACCTCCCGATCCGGATCGCATGACGACCGGTGGGTTCGCGGTGACTAACGGCCAACCTTCGCCTTGGCTCGAGAGCACAACTGGGTAGGACCAATCCTCGCCGTCTTCCGATTGGGTCATCAGAATATCTCCTCCAGGGTTCCATCCATCCTCTCTCAACTCTGGATTTACGCGACATTTGCTCGATTGCGAATAGAATAAGGAAATGACGCCATCTTCGTCCTTCATCATGGATGGACCCCACATGGGACCGTCGCCGCCGGCGCGCGCCGAGTCAGATCGAAGACCAAACAATCGAGTCGGTGCTGACCACGTGATCCCGGCGTCCTTGGATAACGACAGCGCGATGTGTTGATCCCCGTCGCCTTCTCTCTCTTTCGCTTGTTGCCAAGAGGCGAGCAAGTCGCCGTTTTTTAAACTCACTATGGACGCCATGTGCATGTACTTCATTTCTTCGGAGGATTTTTGCACCCACGCGTGCGATATACACGTCGCGGACACGGACAGATCCGAGTTTAAATCGCAATCGAAACAGTGCGGCGTGGCGTGTAAATCGCGCGGTTTACAAACGGCGTTTCCCGATGTCATAGTTTTCGGTAAAGCGCTTTCGTCGAATTTATCCGGAGGAGAGTCGCAGAGAGGCAGCATGGCTTTCCTCGCCACGTCTGGGAAGTCAATTTCCATCGCTTTGGCAAACTCTTCTTGAAAGTTCAAGTTGGACGGGTTCTCTTTCGCTCGTTTTTGCGCGCGGAGAATGAAAGCGTCTCCCGGCATTGCTCTCCAAGCGATTTGGCCTAACGCCGGATCCAATTCTCGATCGAGCCAGTAACTATACGCTCTCTTTTTCACCGAGGTTGCGTTGACAGCTTCACTCGTCGTCGTCATCGAAGAAGTCGTCGTCGCCGCCGTGTTCTTCAGCTCTTGCGCACTCTTCAACTCCTTCTCGTCTCTCTCCTTCTCCTTCTGCAAATGACTCGCGTCGTCCGTTTCTCCGTCGTGGTTCATCGCCGTCGCTTCGATCGACGCCTGATGATCGATGTATCGCTCTTCGCTCGAGACGACATCGACGGAGTTACTCGTCGTCGTCGTCGTGGTAGTACCGGCGGCGCTCTCGCCGCTCCCTCCTAACATCATCGCGTCTAAATCATCAAAAGCGTGTTCTCCCACATCTCCTCCGTTTTCCTTTTCGTTGTTCAAACGTGAAGTAGGAAACACGAGTCTTTTCACCTCCGCGTTCGTCGAAAGCTCTCCTTCGTCTTCGATGTCGTTTATGTCGTGCCTGCTTCGATACCGTTCCAACAACACGTTCAACACTGCTTTCATTTTACTACTTTTACTACTACTGCTGCTCTCGTGATTTGATGATACAGACGATGACGACACCGCGGCAAAGTCGTCCTCTTCGTTTTCATCGTCTCGAGTCGTTACTCTCCGTCTGAGTCTTCCTCTCGTGAACTGTTCTTGTTGTTGTTGCACTCCAAAATCATCAGAATCTTCCCAGGGGTCTGTCACAGAAACATCAGCGGAAACCGGGGTGGACACAAAGAAAGCCGCAGCACAAACGATAAAAACGAAAACGAAAAAACACCCACGTCCTCGTCTCGTTCTTTTCAAAGCGAATAAGGTTGGAATCGCCGTCATTTTTGGAGCGTTTATTCTCACGTTAAACTCCCTCTCACAGAGCAGAGATTTTTCTTCGTTTCCTTCCTGAAAACACTGACGCATTTCGCACAAAAAAGACGCACAAAAAGAAGCGCTTTTGATATTCTTTAAAGTATTCTCTCTCACTCTCGCGAAATTACCGAGATCGATCGAACCGCGCGATCGTGCGGAGAGATATTCATTTTTTGTGTTCGCGGTGAGATTTTAGACGAACCCGCGCGGAGTAGTATATTCTCTTTTACATCATCATCATGCGAAGATTTTGCGCGTTGATTTCGCGCACGAAACGGTCTTCGGACGAGATCAATTTCCTGCGGAAAAGCGTAGCATTAGGAAGCGCCTCTTCCGCGCAAACGACGTCCTCGGAAACGACGAAAGCATCGTTTTCAACCACCAATACTCCTGCCGTGGATGAGAATCTCGTCCCAGTGTTCGTCGACGGCAGAGAAGTGCACGTACAAAAAGGCGTGACGGTACTCCAAGCGTGCGAACACGCCGGTGTGCACGTCCCACGGTTTTGCTACCATCCGCGGTTGTCCATCGCGGGGAATTGCAGAATGTGCCTGGTAGAGGTGGAAAAATCACCGAAACCAGTCGCCTCGTGCGCCATGCCAGTGATGCCGAACATGAACATCAAGACGACGACGGATTTGGTGAAGAAAGCGAGGGAAGGCGTGATGGAGTTTTTGTTAATCAACCACCCGCTGGATTGCCCGATTTGCGACCAAGGCGGCGAGTGCGAGTTGCAAGACCAATCGATGATTTTTGGCTCGGATAGAAGTCGGTTTACGGAAGGGAAACGAGCGGTGGAAGATAAAGAGTTAGGGCCGCTCGTGAAGACGGTGATGACGAGGTGCATTCACTGCACGAGGTGCGTGAGATTCGCGACGGAAGTCGCCGGCGTGCAAGAGTTAGGGGTGACGGGAAGAGGAGGTCAAGCGGAAATCGGAACGTACGTGAGTAAGTTGTTGAGTTCCGAGTTGAGCGGGAACGTGATTGATTTGTGCCCGGTTGGCGCGTTGACCTCGAAACCGTTCGCGTTTACCGCGAGAAGTTGGGAGTTGAAACCAACCGAGACGATCGACGTGTTGGACGGGTTAGGAAGCTCCATTCGCGTGGACTCGAAAGGTACGGAAGTCATGAGAATCACGCCCAGGTTGCACGAAGGCGTAAACGAGGAATGGATTTCGGACAAAGCGAGATTTTCCTACGACGGTCTGAAAAGGCAAAGATTAGATGCCCCGTACGCGAAGAACCCGAAAACGAACAAATTGGAAAAAGTCACCTGGGAAACCGCGTTGGAAATTGTCGGCGAACAGTTGAGCAAGGCGGACCCGAGAAATTTGAGAGCGGTAGCCGGTAAGCTCGCGGATTGCGAGAGTATCGTCGCTTTGAAAGATGTCATGACGTCGTTAGGATGCGTGAACTTTGAAGTGGAAGGCGTAAACGCAGACGCGGTGAATGTTGATTCGAGATCGAACTACATCATGAACTCGAACATCGTAGGCGTGGAAGACGCCGACGTCGTCTTGATGGTGGGCGCGGACGTTCGCTTAGAAGCGCCCGTTTTGAACGCCAGATTACGCCGCGCGAACGTCGCGGGTGGCGTAAAAATGGCCACGTTAGGACATCACGGCGACTTGACGTACCCAGTTGAAAACTTAGGCACGGAAGCGTCCATCATCAACGACTTGCTTTCCGGCAAACACGCGTTTAGCGAAACGTTGAAAAACGCGAAAAACCCGTGCGTCATCGTCGGTTCCGCGGTGTTAAACAGACCGGATTGCGCGCAGTTATTGAAGAGTTTACACCAATTGTCGGACCAATTCGGTGTCGTTACCAACGATTGGAACGGATTTAACGTTCTGCAAGCGTCTGGAGGCACCACCGGCGCGTTAGACCTCGGTTTCGTCTCCTCGAAGAACAAACACATTAGCGAAAACGACGGCTTGAAAGTCGTCTACAACTTAGGCTCGGAGACCATCTCCTCGTACGACTCCGAACCGGGGAAGAAATTCGTCATCTACCAAGGCCACCACGGCGACGTCGGCGCGGCTGGTGCGGACGTTGTCCTCCCTGGCGCGGCGTACACGGAAAAAGACGCCACGTACGTCAACACCGAAGGAAGAGCGCAAAGGGCGTTAGCCTGTGTGGCGCCTCCGGGATTAGCGAGAGCGGATTGGAAAATCTTACGAGCGGTTTCCGAATTCGCCATGGTTCCTTTGAAATATAACACCATCGAGCAGTGCAGAGAGAGGTTGGCGGAAGTCTCCCCAACCTTCAACGCCATCGATGAAGTCGAACCGAGCTTATGGTTAAACGGCGCCTCGTACGCGCATTTAGCCGGAGGGACGCCCAACGTCGCCGCTAAAGGCGGAGCAGGTAAAAAAACCAGCGGTGCGACTGTTTTCGCCTCCGAACCGTTAACGACGAACGTCGAGAACTTCTACATGACCGACGCGATTACGCGAGCGAGCGCGACCATGGCGAGATGTTCCAAGGCTAAAGCGACTGGATCCGCTTTTTAGTTTTTGATTTTATTTGTTGTATTTATAGAGAGAAAGCCATCCTCATTAAAACGTTCGTTCGTTCATTATTCTCGTGCAAATATACTCTCGCATCGCCCTCTGCTTCTTCAACGATGACGTTTCAAAACGTAAACGACGTGAACGAAGAACTCGCGGGAGCCTCCGTGATGATGAACAACCCTAACGCTCGGCAAAGATTCGCTCCGGGAAATTCGAGTTCGAATTCGAACAACAACAACAACAGACCGTCGTCTTCGTATCATCACCATCACCATCAAAGACGAACGAAAAGAAGCAACAACAACAGCATCACGACAATTAATATTATCAAAAGAGCGACGAAGAATAAGACGAAAATCTGTCTCGTCGCTTTACTCGTCTTTATATCGTTCGTGAATCTGATGGTGTTTTCGAGAGATTCCGAGGCGAGATTGATGTCCTCTGGGAGGAAATACGCTAAGAAGAAAGACGCACAACATCGGGAAGAATTATCACATGAAGACTACGACTTTGGTAGTAAAGACGAAAAAGGTAGAAAGAAGGACGATTCAGACGATTCAGACGATTCAGACGAAAAACCGAGCTTAGAAACCGCCTTGTTGGGATCCGCGTTAGCGGTGGACAGTCCTACGTTAACGTCTGGATTCAAATCGCTGAGCTACCCGTCTTTGGCGGAAGTCGGGGACTCGAAGCGCACGTTTTTAGTCGCCTTTGAAGGGAATTGGGAATGGGGCGTTCCGAAATCGCTGACGAACAGGGAGTTGGATCAGAGGAAAATAGAGGACATCAACGAATCTCGAGGCGGGCACTGTTACGTCAGTCGAGGACGGGTGTTACCGATACAGCCGGGATCGGACGTCGCGCCGAAGGAGCAATGGCACGCGCCAAAGATGGCGGTGAAAGGAACGTCTTCGAATGATAAGTGTTGGCGTCCCCAGTTGTTCGTGGTGCCACAAACGCACGAGGTTTTGTTGTTTTATAAGCGAGGCGCGAGTCGAGAGACGTGGGAAGGTTTTTTGAAACGCTCGTTGGACGGCGGGAAGACGTGGTTAGAGGAGGAAAAGTTACCGCCTGGAATTTTAGGCCCGTCGAAGAATAAAGTTTTGAGAAACAGCGAAGACGAATCGATTCTGAGCGCGAGCGAGAGGTGGACGCGGTCGAGCGCGTGCGCGTGGATCGAGAGAGCGGAAAGAGAAGGGAGAGATTGGACCGTGAAAAGCGGTCCGATTCGCATGGAGAAGAAAGGTTTACAGGAACGATACGGCGGAGGAAGAATGGGCGATAAAGCGGCCGAAGAGGAAGCGAGAGATTACGGAGGCATCGAACCCGCGATATTTTATAAAGACGATGGAACTTTAGTCGTTCTCGCTCGACCGGCAAAAACGACCGAACGGTTTCCGAAAAGTTTATCCGGCGTCGTGCACGCCGGAGGACGATCGAAACAGTCCTCGAGATATTTTCCGAAAATGTTAAAAGCTGAATTGAAAGACGAACCGAACGCGCAGTGGTCAGCATTTAAGGAAATCGCGGATTTACCTTTACCAACCGTATTTGGTCGAGGATTCGACGTGGAAAAGTTAACCGACGGACGCGTCGTGTTAGTTATGAACGACCCGGGTAAGAAAGGCGTGAGCGTAAAAATCTCGAGAGACGACGGCGAAACGTTTCGAGAGGCGTTTGTGATTGAAGACGGCGACGATGAAGACGAAAGCAGTGGTGGTAGTAGTGGTAGTAGTAGTAGTAGTGGTAGTAGTAGTAGTTACACGAGGGATCCAGTGATTCACGTGGCGAACGATGCCATGATTCACGTGGTTTACGTTGCCAACAACGGGAAGAAGATCAAGAGAGCGGTGTTGGATCCCGAACAGTTATAGTATTAGTCATGTATGATAAGAAATAATTTTAGAGCATATCAAAAATGTAATAATATAGTGGTGCAACAGTTAATGAAACAGAGTGATTCTATCGCCGGGATAGATGACGTCTGGGTATTTGACCAAGTTCCCGTTTGCGTCTCTCACTTCTACTTTTTCCGGCAAAACGCAGCCGGTGGCCGCACACAAGGAATCCCCGGGTTTCACCTCGTACTCACCTCTGCGTAACGGACCTCTAGGGTCGTCCGGGTAAAAGTAATCTATGTTGTTACCGCTTTGCTGCTGCTGCTGCTCTAATTTCTGATGTTGTTCAGACACGTCCACGTCTTCGATGGAGACGAACCGTAAATCTCTCTCGTCCGCGCTTCTCGAACTGCGGAATCCAACCAAGAACAAACCAATCGCGGCGCCGACTAAAACGTTCGGATCGATCGTTTGTACGATCGATCGCAAAGTCGTAAACTTTTTTAAAACCGTTCGTCTGGACCTATCAGCTATTCTTGAGACTAAACCGATGGGTTTGCGAATGAAATTTCGACTCGCTCGCTCCCTCGCTTGCATAGAAATGTCGGTTAAAATGCCTCTTTGCCGTAAACTCCTCAACGCTTGCTCTTTCGTTTGTTGTTGTTGTTGATTCGTTTGTTCGTCTCGAAAACTTCTATTCGCGACGGAGGTGTTCATGGACGACCTCACCGGCGATAACGGCGGACCGACGGAAACTTTCGACGTGTCCAATAAGAAAGACCTTTGACTCCTCGCGTGGTTGGTGTCCACGCTCCTTTCCTCTTCTTCTTCTTCTTCTCGCGTTCTATTTATCGTCTCTCTGCTATTATTATTGTTGTAGCTAAAATTAGTATTCAGGTTTTCAAAATCGTGCGCGATTTCCGAAACCGTCGCGCCCGTCGATATTGGATTCATCACACCTCCCGTGACTCTCTCTCTCTTTTCCCTTTCCTTTTGCGCTCGTTTCATCTCCTCCAACTGCTTCTCCAACGCCTCTCGCCGTTTCTTCTCCTCTTCCAACTCTTTCGATTTCAACGTCACCGTTTCTTGCGCCTCTCGCGTCACCTCTTCCGGTTTCTTAAACTGCGGCGGCGTTCGAGAGAATCGTTCGAGAAGTTGCTTCCGTCCTTCCGAAATCTGGTGTTTCCCGATTTCAAACACGCCGCCGCCGCCGCCGCCGCTCGATTGTTTCTCGGGCGTCTTCTCGCCGTCCGGGTGAACATTTTTATTCGCGACAAGATTCCTCGCTTTCTCCTTCCCGAAATTCACGCCTTCCAGCGTCACTCTCACGCACACGTGCCCGACGATGTTTTCCCTCAAATCGTCCCACATCGCGATCCATTTCCCCGGCACTTTCCCTTTATTCTCATTCGCGAACAGTTGGAAATCCATGGTTCCAAATCCCACAACTTTGGTCATCTCCTCGTCTAACAACTCCACCGATAAGTGCGTGTACGTGTTCACGTTCAAGGTCAGCGGTAAATGTATCTCCGCTCTAAAAACTGGATCTGTGCCGAACGCACCGTCGGTTATTGCGACGGAGTCGACTAAGCCAGGCGCGAGTAACGCGCACCGAACTCTGGTTTTCAGATTCGCGCGTTCGTGGAACGAGCGCCCGGCGATGACTGCGACGGAGCAGACGTCTTTTTTTAACATGCGTTTTAAAACGTCGTCTGCTTCTTCTTCAGCGTTTTCGAGAGTACCACCAAAATCTCCTCCTCCTCTGAAAAAGCCTCGATATCCTCGTTTCGAAGAGGAAGACCCTCCTCTCGAAGGCGAGAACATTTTATTTTAAGTGCGCGGTGAATAAATCAATAGCACAACAAAGTGATGTGTCGAGTTCCTTCCCAACGGACTTCTTCTTCTTATAATTTTTTCGTTGTTTTCTCTCTGTTGTCCTGTTGGAAAATTCGTTTGCTGTTTTTTTGAATTTTTGATCGAAAGAGCGAAACTGTTGTTCTTCTTTGAACAGAAGAAACAGAAGAAGCAGTCTTTTGGGCAGAACTAGGAATTACAACTTTCTAAAACATGCCACAAAGAATGTGGCGTGATATGTTGGTTTCAAAAAGCTATGTTTCGAGCCCCGCGGAACGGAGTCGCGACGGTCCACCACGCCGTCTCATGGAAACATGAGACTTCGCCTCAGCAGGACTGAGACTTTGAAACGGGTTTTAGTAGTGCCGCCGACTAAAATAATGTTTTATTTATTATTGTCACCTGTTTTCTGCAATCCCAAAAAAAAAGGAGAGAACTCTCGATTTTAATCGATACAAAACTCCCCCTTGGCGCCTATGCCACGGTATAAAAATCCCGTTTCAAAAAATGAAAGTGGAATTCTTTCCCAAAAAATGCTCTTTCCTCCATGTAAAGTCGTCGTTGACTTCTTCTTCGATGAAGAAGAAAGAAGATATGCAATAACACGACGACAAAGAAAAGAACACAAAAAAGGAGAGAAACTCGCCCGCGCAAGTCAAAACTCTCCGTACTCGAACCCCCTTTGTCCGTTCTTTCCCAGCTCTTTTCATTCATTCAATCTGCCATGCATGCGGGAGGAGAGATACAAAAATCGATTTGTATCTCTAAAACAGAAAGAAAGCAAACGATGAAGAAAAGAGCTCCCACCCTTCCACCCACTATCATCGATAGAGGTCTATCGATGAAAGCAATGCGTGTGACTTTCTCGCGCGCGTGCGCGCGCGCACGCAAAAAAAAAGTGATATTATATGCGCGCGCAAATGCGCGCAAATGCGCGCGCGAGAAAGTGAAGAAGGAAATGAAAAAAAAATGCGTTTTTTAGATACAGATACAAATTTACCTCCTTTCTCTTTCTCTTTCTCTTTCTTTTTCTTTCTCCCCCAATTTTCCCCCTGTTTTTTCTTTTTTTGCGACGAAGAAAATAAACGGAGAGAGAGAATAAGTAAAAAGCGCGTATTTTCCCGCTCCGAGTTCCTGCGAACGATTTATGAGGTGTATGGGTTCATCCGCGCGGTTTTCAGCACCTCTCTCTCGCGCGCGGTCCCCAGTCAACGCGCGCGCGTGGAGGGGACAGGGAAGTGATGACGTGTCACGCTCTCGTGCAAAGTTGGTTTCTGTTTAGGGTCTCAAATTCTCAACTTTCATTCTCGTGCGTTTCTGAAGCTCTTTTTTTTTAAATAAGATTTTTGCCTTCTTCTGTTTTTTTGAATCAATCGCGAGATTTTGTCTCTCGTTTTCGAGATCGCTCGTTCTCGCGTTTTCACTCGTTCTCGAAGAGAAAAAGAGAGATCGAACGAGAGAAATTTCTCATCCCTCATATCAGCACTCCCCGATCATCACATCACACTACGTAATAAAAATATGGCCTGCACTTTATCCGCTTCGGGTTTACTCCCGCTCAAACAACGAGTAGTCTCGAGAAGTTCCAGAAGAAACTCCGTTTGCGTCAAGGTACGGTTTCTTATTTAGCATATATTGTGTTTTAAAGAGAGAGATGAGAGAAGATTTTTTTTTCTTTTTTCTCTCTCTATCTTTTGGGTTTGGGATCCAATTTTGTGTTGTGTTCCTCTTTCTCTCTTTTAAACAACGTCGCTTTCGCGAGGTATGCGCGCAACGTGAATGCGCGCGCGCAGAGGAGGGTTTGGGCGTGTTGTTGTTGTTGTTCTCCGATATATATTTATTGTATATCAAAGAGAGAAAGAGAGAGAAAGAAATTGGATGTTGATGTGTGTTTGGGTGAGAGAGACCTCCTTTTGTACGAGAGAGAGAGAGAAAAACGAGAGAAACGTTCCTCCTTTTACAAAACACAGGACGAAAAAGGAGGAGATAATCGTATCTTTTTCCAGGGGGGAGATGCGGCTATTTAGGGTTATTTTTTTTCTCTTTTTTCCCTTCTCTCTCTTTGTTGTTTTGTTTGCTGACATGAAAAACGTTTTTCTTCTACTTCTTACGTCAAACACCAATCACGCGTAAAACAACTTTTATAGGCTTCTTCCCAAACGACGAAACAATTTATCGCGCAAAAAAGCGAGCAATTGTCTAAATCCGTCGCCGCGGCGACGACTTCTGCGTTGTCTTTCGCCGCCGCGCCTCGCGAAGCTTTCGCGAGCGCGAACGAGTCCATCTCTGACGTCGCTTTGGCGAACGTGAACATTTTGGGCGTCATCGCCGTCGCGTTGTTCATTATTATCCCGGTGTCCTTTTTGGTCATCTTGTACGTGAAATCCACGGCGGAAGGCAACGTTTCCGGTGGTTTCTCGCAATCGTACTACGACGAGTCGAAGAAGATGGGAAAGAAGTTGACGAACGAAGCCGCCGTGCTGAAAGGCAAAGGGACTGGCATGAGACCGGAGAAGTAAACATCATCTCTTGAGAGAGAATAAGAGAGAGAGAGAGAACAAGAGAGAGAGAGAGAGAGAAAGAGAAGGACTACTATCATTTTTATATATAGCTTTGAAATTCGCGAAACAACACAAACAAACAACAATACAACAAGAAGAGTATAAACGTATAATAATACATCGCGCGGTAGTAGTAGTACTTAAAAAAAAATCGTTCTTCTTCTCTTCTTTTTCTACAATAATATGCGCTGCTAGATTATATACTATATTTATTAAACGAGTATATGTGGGGGCAATCACTTAATGCTGGCTAACACGGACCGAACTTGCTTTTTTTGATCCTCCGATAAGATCGCGTCGTCGCCCGGGAACTGAATGTCAAACTTGATTTTCAAATCGCCTCTGCCACTTTGAGATTTCGAGAGCGGCATGCCTTGACCGCAAATGACTTTGACATACTTCGGGCTGATCACGTGCGGGACGCTGACGTCGATGCTCTTCCCGTCGATGGTGTACACCGTCGACGACCACCCGCACATGGCGTCCACCAAATCTATCTTCACCGTTTTAATCAAATCGTTCCCGTCTCTCGCAAAGTGCGGATGTTTCTTCTCGTCGATTTCAAACACCAAATCCGCAGCTATCGTGTTTCTATCCTCGTCGCCTCCTTTCTCCGCGAAGGTTATTTTCGTCCCTTTTTTAAACCCTGCGCGAATGGGTACTTCTATAGTTTCCGCTTTCGATTTTTGGTTCCCGGACGCGTCCAACACTTTCCTCGTGATTTTCAACTTTTTCGTCGCGCCGTAGAACAAATCTTCCAAACTGACCGCGAGTTTCTGCTCAACCGCAGGTGGTTTCGTCCTTTGCCTTTGTTGTTGCGGCATGCCGCCTCCCATGCCGCCGAACGGGTCCCCGCCCATGCCCCCGAAGCCGCCTCCCATGCCGCCGAACGGGTCGCCTCCCATCCCTCCGCCGCCGCCGCCGAAGAACTCTTTGAATATATCGTGCGCGTGTTGTTGCGAGAACCCGTGTCCTCCACCGTTACCACCACCTCCGAACCCGTCTTGTAACCCATCTTCGCCGTACCGGTCGTAAATCTCTTTCTTTTTCGGATCGGTCAAGACTTCGTACGCCTCGGAGACTTCTTTAAACTTCTTCTCGGCTTGCGCTTGTTTGGAGCCTGGGTTTTTATCCGGGTGCCATTTCATGGCCAGTTTTCGGTAGGCTTTTTTGAGCTCGGCGTCCGAGGCGTCTCGGGAGACGTCGAGGATCTTGTAAAAGTCTCGGCCGCCCATGTTTTCGAAGCCGTTTCCTTCACAGAATGAATGAAGTTTCTCTCGAATCGAATCGAATCAAAAGCCAACGTTCACGTTGCTTTCTTCTTCGCGCGCTCGTTTTAAGCGCAATAAAAACAAAGACGCAGTATAACGACAACGCGATACTAAATCGCTCGTTGTTGTGTCTCTTTCCGGCGTGTACTCAAAGCCTTTCTCTCTTCTCTCCGTGTGTATTTGTGACGTGTGCAATCGTGTGGAAAGAATGAAGCATTTTCCAATCCAATCGGCCGCACTTTTTAGGAGTAACAACACGAGGGAGAGAGAGACGGAAAGAATGCGGGAGGAGGAGGAAAAGGCAGCAGAAAAGGAGGAGGACGCAGAAGACGCGTGTTTTCGAGGGTGCTGCCGCGTTTTGAAGACCACGAAGAGAGGGACTTGCGATGATGATGAAACGAACGCGTTTCCAAAGATGACGTTCCGCTTGGCGAAAGATTTGGTAAACGTCAACGCGATGATGACATCGATTACGGGGTCTTCTTTCGAGAATACTACTACTACTACTACTAATAACAATAATAATAATAAAGCAGGGAAAAAGAATCAAAGATTGTGTATTAAAATGTTCACCTCGAACGCATCTCAAGTCTATCTGTCGAGAATGTACGAGCAACCGGTGGCAATTAAACTGCCAATCCTACGCACGAAAACCGACATCGACCGGTACCACTGCGAGTTACGGATCGTCGCATCTTTAAAACACGAAAACATATGCTCGATTTTAGGCGCTCGAGCGTGGCCACCGGAATACGCGCTCGTGTTTCCGTGGTGCGAGAACGGGTCGGTACATCAAGCGATACACGTCAACCGGTGGGTACCGAATTTGGGAGGCGCGTTTAAAGTGTGTTGGCAAACGGCGAAGGCGTTGAGATATTTGAAAGAAACGCACGACGTCGTGCACAGAGACGTGAAACCGAGCAACATATTGTTGGACGAGAAATGGAACGCGAAATTGACTGATTTTGGCTTATCGGAATATCGAGCGGATTTGGAAAACTCGTTGCAAGCGGCGATATACAACGAGAGCGTGAAGTCCGAGGACGCAGAAGGGAGGGCGATTGATATCAACGGTAAGTTTGTCGCCAACGACGGGAACGCGCCGAGCGGCGGGTTTCAAAAGCAACACTTGGTCGGGACGTTAGCGTACATCGCTCCAGAGGTGTTGATGCGAGTGGTGTCCACGTACGCCAGCGACGTGTATTCCTCTGGGATTACGTTTAACGAAGTCGCGTCGAGAGTGGAACCGTACGCCGATCGAGAGCGGAACGTGGCGTTGGCGCACACGTGCATGGATTTGAGTTACAACGACGGCGATTTAGCGAAAGCGATCGTGATTGAAAATTTGCGACCGGTGAAAGCGTTTTTTGACGCCGACGAGGAAGAAGAGAAAGAGAAAAATGTAAAGGAAAAGGAGGAGGAAGAAGACGAAGCAAATAGAGGTAGAAGAGATAACAATAATAGCAATAAAAACGAAGTAGAAGTTTCGCTCCAACGCGAATTCGAAAAACTCGTCACGAAAATGTGGGACGGGAAACCGGAAAACAGACCAGATTTCGCGGAAATAGAAGAACGGTTACGAAAAGGCGTCGAGACGTACGAGAAAGAAATCGGGGCGTGCGTTTGGACGCAAGCTGCTCTTTCCGAGTCTTCCTACGAGAGCAGAGAAGACGAGGACGCGACGATGACTGACGCCGAAAACGAGGACGGGGAGGACGCCGCCGGAAAGAACGATCAAAAGACTGCGTTTGGAAATCGCGCTCGATTCGCGCCGTGCGCGTTCGACGCGCCGTTGTCTTCTTATTCGACGATGGATGCTACTACTACTAATAACAACAATGATAAGGGTACAAAACCACCGTGCATCCTCTCCAACACCGGCGCGTTTGCCACCGCGGGCGCTCGAGGCAACGATAAGATGGAAGACAGGCACAAGATTTTCCGCGATTTCAACGGGCTTCCCCATTGCGCCGTGATGGCGGTGTTCGACGGCCACAGAGGATTCGAGTGCGCGGAATACTGTTCGGAAAATCTCTCCGACGCCATATTATCCGAATGGGGCGAGAACGGAAACGATATCCCGTCGACGCTTAAAAAAGTCTTTCAAAAACTCCACCTGGCGTTTGTCAAACACTGGACGGAAAAAGAACGCAGAGACATGCACAAATCCACCGCGGATCCAAAATCGAAAAAGAAACGGTATCCCGGCTGCACGGCGACGGTGTGTTTCTTCTGGGGTGACGATGTGTACGTCGCCAACGCTGGAGATAGTCGAGCGGTTTTAGGCCACCATCCAACCGGAAACGACGAGGTCGACGCCGACGAAACGACGTGGTCGACCGCTCTGAGCGAAGACCACTGCGCGTCCTCGAACGCGAAAGAGTTGGAACGAGTGAAGAATTCCTCAGAAAACGTAAAAATACGAACTTTAGAGAACGGTCAAATACGCGTCGGCGACGCCGGTTTAGCGGTGACTCGAGCGTTAGGCGATTGGGATTGCACGGAATCCGGAGGCGTTTTGTCCGAGCCGGAAGTAATCAAGAAGACGCTCTCCGCCGACACGGACGCTTTCATCACGATCGCGTGCGATGGTTTGTGGGACGTGTGCACGAACACCGACATGTGTTCGATCATACGAGATACGGTGAAAGAGCCGAGCATGTGCGCCAAACGTTTAGGATGCGAAGCGTTGAATAGATTGAGCGACGATAACATCAGCATCTTGGTCGGCATTCTCGGCAACGAAGGCACGTTCGCCAAAGTTTCGTGGAAGAGCACGTATAACGACGGCTTTAGCGGGTTGAAGTGATGCTTTTCTACCGCTGCTGCTGCTGCTGCTGATGTAATACTAATATATAGTACTAGTTGATTTTCTAATAATGAACGATACCGTAATCAAAGAGAGAGAGAGTATATATATTGGCTTTCGGCTTTTCTTCTTAAGTTGAGGCTTTTCTGATTATGATTAAACAATTTTGTGGGGTATGAGATGCGTTGCTAAGAGGTAATAGATACGTTTACTCGCGCATTGAACGGAGAATAAACACATTTACTTGCCTGTTTAAAGAGAGAGGAAATCGAGAAAGAAATTAACATCCATCGTCAGTCAATCAATCACAAATCTTCACAAACTTTAGATTATTTCGACGCACCACTCGCGAAGTCCACGCACGGCGCTCCCGTAATCGTCTTGCACCCAACATTCGATCGGGCCACGTTCGCCGCCAATCTCCCGTCAAAAGTCGTGACATCCGCGGACCCGTCCTTCTCGACGTAGACAACCGGTCTTCCGTCCGGAACGAACGGTTGGACAAACTTTTGCGCCGCGGCGTTCGGGACGCCGTTTTGGAGCGTGAGGCCCATGATTTCAGCCTGCGCCGGGGCGGAGTTGAAGAGCATGATCGCGGCGGCGCCGGCGGCGGCGATTTGTTGCGGCTTCCTGCATTGATGAATGACACACACACACACACACAGAGAGAGAGAGAGAGAGAAAGAGGTGTTAGTTTGAAAAAAAATCCAACAGTCTCTCTGGTATTGCGCAAACAGAGAGTACGCAGTTCCTTTTTCCTTCGTTTCCTCAGGAGTACAATCTCCTTCATTTTGCGTATCTTTTGGGCAGAAAATAGACTTTGAGGCAAAAAGCAGGAGATAAAAAAAACAAATTCTCATCTCGAATGTCTCGAATTCGCGCAGGTTTGCGGACGACGCGAACGGCAACGCGACTTTGAAGAGATACGTTCGGTGGATGTAGATGTATATATCTTTGTCTGTGTGTTGAGTTCGCTCGTTTTGAGACGACTCGTACTCTTACTCTCTCTTTTTTCGGAGAGCGAAATTTGCGCGGGTAACGACCGAAATTCCATCATCGCTCATCGCCCACAAATCGGAGAAAAAAAAGACAATATAATTCGAAATCCAACGAGGAAGAGATGCGCGCGAACACTCACGTGGCTTTCTTTTCACATTTTTGCGCTTGCGCGGAGGCAACGACCGAAACAGTAACCGGGGCTTTGATGGCAAACATTTTTTATGTTGTGTTTTTAAGAGTGTAGGTGTGCTATTATGACGTTCTTTGTGGTCGAGATTTTCACTTGTTTTTAGACAGAGGGAGATGGATAATAATACACAAGAGAATACTCTAAAATACTATGGCATATGCGCTGGAAAATTTTCCTCTTTCAATTAAACTAAATACAGTATTACATATACACACACGCGCGGGCGTTCTTCCGAGCAGCGCTCTTCTCTACTGCGCTCTCTTTTTCTATTGCATTATTATTATTGTTATTATTTTTGTTGTTTACGCAACCAACTCTCGACGTCCTCTCGATCGAAAGCGATATCTTTTTCAAACTTGGACGCGGCGGATGCGGAGGATGTTTTTCGAATGGTGACGGTTTTGAACTCGATGCGAACGTCGCTGGCGAGGCGAGAAATTGCCTCGGAGTTGTCTTTGGTCAAGTTGATGACGTTTACCGCGTGCTTTTGTTGGGATTTTTTGAGCTCGAGGAGGACGGTGAGGACCGCCGAGCGGGTTTCCGCGGGCGAGAGAGAAGAGGCGTCGATGGTGACGTCTGCTCCTTCGTTTTCAGAGTTTGAAGGCGAAGAGGGAGCAGGAGTTGTTGTTGTTGTTGTTGTTGTTGTTGTTGTTGTAGAGGTAGATGTAGAAGGCGACGAAATAGCCGCCTTCGCGTTAACCTCCGCGGCAACTCTCGTGAGCATTTTCAACGCGTTCTCGGATTGCTTCCTTAAATACGCGTTGTTGTTGTTTTTACTACTCGCGCCGACGCCTTCATTATCGCTGAAGCCCTCTTCTCCCTGGTTCGTATCGTCGTCCTTGCTGTCATCTTCTCGCTTTTTTTGCACAGAAGGAGCAGCACCGACGCCAACGCGTCGGGTCATGTCCGCGTACATCTCTCGTAATACGTTCACCTCCTCCATCGTTCCCACGTCGCGAAACAATCGAGGCTCTAATATCGTCGCGCGAATAGCCGCGTTGAATATTCTCGGTTTCCGTTCACCATCTGAAGCGAACGTGTTCGCGTACCGATCGTAAAAAGTAACCGCATTTCGAAACTTCGACGCGACGGAGTAGGCGTAAAGCATCGTGATGAACTCATACTCATCCGGTTTCGACGTTCGTCGCATGCGAACGATGCGTTCAAACGTCCCTTCGCTCTTCTCTAGATACTTCTCGCCACCTCTCGCGTACGCCGCTAACAGCGAATTCAGATGTTCCGTGGTCACAAATTCTGCGCCGCGTTTTGATATCATCTCTTCCATCACTCGTTCTGCCGTCGCCGGGCCGTTCTTTCCCATTTTCTTGGTTGCTTTCAACAGCGCGAGATACGTCACCGAATCAGCGATGAGTGGATTATCGTCTCTGTTTATCAAGTCCAAGATATCCATGGCTTCACCCGGGACGTTTTCTCCCGCGCAATGGTCGATGACGATGTTCGCAGCGGCGATCGGGTAGTATTTTTTCTGTTGAATGGTTGTCGCCGGGGTTGCATTCAATCCGTTGTTCTTCGCCGCGTTCATCGAGTTCATCGACGACATCTTGGGCGTCAACAGGTTCTCTTTCAAAATGGCGACGTTTTCGGAAAGCAAGTTGGCGTCGCGCAACGCCAAGCTGAGGAAGATCCAAAACTCTGGCGAGAGTTGGCTGTTTGCGTTTCTCGCTCTGCCTTTTTCGTTGTAAATCAACTCCTCGTTGTACACCGCCAACGCCTCTTCGACTCGTTCAGGACCGGCGCGTTGAAAGGCTTCGACTACGCATCTGCGAATTTCCGGCGCGTTTGCATACTCGTCGCCAAATCCAAAACGCAACCGATCGCGAACCTCGATCGCTTCGTCCGCTAATCCTGCTCTCGCGCAGATTTCTAATATGCACTCTAAATCGTGGCGTTTGCTTTCGTCCTTGGATGTTGTGGTATCCGTTCGTGACGACAACGACGACGAAGAAGAAGAAGACGAGCGGTATCGTCTTCGTCCACCGTTACGATCGTTTTCATCGTACGAGGCAAACAAAAGAGGCGCTGATTTGGATTTCGAGTTCGATGTGACCGCATCGATCGCGAACCTTGCCGCAGTTTTGTTCGAGATGCGACCGTTCCGTCCGCCGGCGTACCGTAAGGCTTTATATAAAGCTCTGTACGTGCTTTTGCTCGGAGGAACGCCATTTCTTTGCATGTTTTGAAACACCATCAGCGCCTGTTTCGGTTGCTTCGAGTCGCAGAGGAAGTGCATGACTTGCGCGTACGCCGGTTCGACGTTTTCGCGGTTCTTTTTCGCGTCGCGGTCGTCGCGGAGTTCTTTGAATTGTTGCTTTTTCAGTTGACGCAAACGTTTCGCCGCGGCGAAATCGTAGTAATTTTTCTTCCTCGTCGCGTCGTCGTCATTATCCTCCTCATCATCTGCGCTACTCTCGATATCATCACCATCTTCTTCCGGCTGGTGTTGAGATTGTTGTTGTTGTTTCTGTTGCTCGTATTTAAATGCGGCGGCGAACGATTTCGCTCCAATCGTACCTCTCGCCATCCACTTCTCCGTCGTTTCCAACTCGCGAATGATTTCCATCGCCTTTGCGGCGTCTCTCGCTTTACACAACAAACCGACGATGCTCGAATAACACTGACCATCTAAAACGATATCTTTCTTCTTCGCTCGCGACCAGCACTCTAAACCGAGTTTCTTCATTTCATCAATAGTCGGCCTTCCGTTTTCAACGCCAAACGCGGATATTAACGTCGCCACGATAAACGCGTCGCCATTTTCTCGGTTTCGTTTCATCGAGTCGTACACCGTCATCGCGAATTCCACGTCTTTCGTCTGGTTAATAACTTTACACGCCGCCGTGAACGCTTTGCGTTTGAATCCCGATCTCGGTTTGATTTTCAAAGCTAAATCCAGGAAGCAATTCTTGGCGTCGTCCAATCGATTGACGTGTCGAGAGCACGAACAAAGGCGTTCGATTTTCAACTCGACGGCTTTCTTATCGCCGTACGCGCAATCGTGGTACGCCTCGACGTCTGTCCACGCTTTCTTCGCGCGAACCGTAAATCCTAAATCGTCGTACGCTCTCGCCATGGCGAGCAATACTATGCCCTTCGCGTTTGCGTTAACTCGAATCGCTCTCGATTTAATCCTTTCCAGTTCTAACGCTATGATTTGTTCGTTTTCCGGGGTTTCCACGTTTTCCTCCTCTTCCTTTTCCTCTTCGATCGTATCGCCATTAATGATGACTTCTTCTTTTACGTTTGAGGAGGATTTTACGCCTCGAAAGATTTTCCTCCGTTTCGCCCAAAGTTCAATCAACTCGTGCGCGTCTCGACCGTTGACGACGTCGATGACTTGCAAAATGTCGTCATCCTCCGTGTCCTCCGAACCATCGTTCATCTCGTAATACCTAAAATCCCACTCCTGACTGACGTACTTCCACAACGTTTTCGTCCAAACCGTCTTCTCCTGGTCTACTTCGTATCTCTCCGCCACCGCGTCTAAAACAACCTTCAACGTCGCGAACGTTTTCGGCTTTGCCGCGCGAATGAAATCGCCGGTGATTGTCATCGCTTTTTGCTGCCTGCCTTTCAACGGCGGAAGTTGTTCACTCGTCGTACATCCCCTCCTCATTCTTCCATTTTGCGAGGAAGTGTGACTCCCGCAGACGGCCGACGTACTCGCACTCCCCCCGCTCCCACGCTTCGCTCTGACGAAATCGTGCGTTTGCACTCGCCTCTGAACATACGTCTTCCCAATCCTCCCTCGTTTTAGAGAGATATCGTTTGACTCCAGCGCTTCTCTCCATCTCTGTTCTTCTAAAACTTCGTATTGGAGTCGTCTTTTCAGTGTACGCGCTCGTTCTTTGATCGACGCTTCTTCTTCTTCTTCTTCTTCTTTCGCAAAAGTCCTGTTCGGGCGGACGTTGGATAGAACGAATTCGTCGTCGTCTTTACTGTTGTTGTTGTCGTCCTCCGCATCGTCGTCGTCATCGTCGTCATCTCTCATCACAGTCATTTTCTGTCGTTGTTTTCCATCCGTCTCCTCGTCGTAATCCGTTTTATTCGTTCTGTTTCTTCTTCTTCGTAATCCGTTGTTGTTCGCATCATCATCCTCCTCTTTGGCGGCTTTCACGCAAACACGGAACGCATCGATTCTTCCTCTTCCTTTTGCACGAGACGGAGACTTTGAACGACCACCCTTTCGCCGAGACGACGACGACGTAAACGAGAAAAGAAGCGTCCTCGTCCTCAAAGCCGTCGTCATGATGATGCGCAACGTAGAATGGAGTGATGAAGCACAATGTGAAATTCTTTCCCCGAACGACGGAAAACGGCATTCTAAAAAGCGCAGTTTTGCGTCTCTCTGATGAAAGGGGCTTCTTTCTTAACGAACAACGGGTCTCCGAACGTATCGGGAGGGACGATGGTTTTGACGAGAGGATTTGCCGCGCTCGCGCTTGCCAAGACAGTGGTTCTTTGTCCGAAATACGAGTCGACGTGTGATTTCTCATCAGCGGCGAATTCATCATCATCGAGTAATAAAAAGTATTCCATAAACCACCGAACGTTCCGGAACGAGTTTTCCTTCTATTCAAACATTCTGCGCGTCGTCAGAAACATCGCCGTGCCGACGCAACTGTGCACTTTAGAGTTTAAAACAGAGTTGGACCGATTCGATGCGAACACGGAGCGGTGGAGAGAACGATATGAAATGTACGAGGAAGCGATGTGGGAAGCACACGGGAACGCGGAAACGGCGTTAAAGAGGATTTTAGAGGACGAGAGATTTGATGATAGGACTGCCGAAATTCCCACGATTGAGACGTTAGTAGAAATGGAACAGACGAGGCCGAGATTTCCTCTGTTTCCTTGGCAAAGTTGGAAGCGATTGGTCGCGCGCGGGTGCATACGCGACGCTTCGATTTCTTCGTGTCGGGTTGTGATTTCTAAATATTTAGAGGAAAGAACGACGAGGAGGTTGGCGGCGAAGCTGACGAAAGAGGCGAAGATGAGCGGGAAGAGGAAGATGGGGAGGTTTCGCGACGCTTTGGTGGTCAAGCGAAGATATGAATTCGCGGCTTCGTCGTCGTCGTTAAATTCGATGCGAAGATGGTTGAGCGATTATTACGGCGTGGACAAACTAACGCTGACGAAGAAATTCGCCAAGACGCACGCGTTGGCGAACTTTTGCAACTTTTCCGCCTGTTGGGTCTACGACATGTTCGAAGACTTATTACGATGTTACAACTTTTACAGACTCGGCGGATACATAGGCCACCCGGTCCCGGAAAACGAAGCGTCTCTCGCGAGTTGCCTGAAACTCTACGCGAACTGCTGTTTGAAACATACCGCGACCGCGCTCTCGACCGCGTTCGCCTCCGCCGCCGTCGCCGGCGCGACATTTTACGCGTTCCCAACTTTAGACGAAGGTAAAGGCGTGTATTACGCCTTATTCTTCACCCAATTACTCGGCGACCAGCTGGGTATGAAACTCGCGCAATTCGTAAACGGAAAAGTCTTGGGCGCGAGAGGATTACCGCGGTTCGCGGAACTTTAGATCGATCGATTTGAAGTACTACTCAATAAATAATAATAATAATAATACTAGCAGAGAGAGAAATAGATAGAGAGTTATTAGAGAGAGAGTGTGTACTACCTAGATGCTGTGCGTGCTCTGTTTTCAAAAATGTCCTTTTACGCTCTCGTTTTCGTTCAATTTTCCTCGCGACTGTCTCTTTCGTCAGTTTGTGGTTCAGACGAACTTCAGATCGAATCGTCACACATTCTCTCTCTCGAGATTTATTAAAACAACACTAAAACAACACACCGACGCGTTTATAACAACACTACTGCGAATAAAAGAATGGTCGTGGGCACGGTGTCTTCGGCCGGTTTGCCTCCCGGGTGGCAGGAAGTCCACGCGGAAGGGCAGGTGTATTACTGGTAAGAACATTAATTAATTGCATTTTGCGCCGACTTTTTCTCTCTGAAATGGATCGAATTTTCTCTCGTTGTTCTTTGTTGTTCTTTATTGCCGTTGTTTCTCTTTCGAGTGCTTCAAAAGGGCGATGGAACGGTCGAAGGTGAAGAACGACTGCTTCTATCGAGAGCGCTTTTTTTGGAAGGTGGGATCTGGCGATCTGGCTTTTACCGCGGTGTGATGATGATGAAATGATTTGATTACTCCGTTCTCTCTCTCTCTCTCAATGCTACTACGAAAAAACGCTCTCTCTAACATCTGACGCAACGCATCATTATCTATCTACTCAACGAACAATAAAAACAAAAACAGGAACACGACGACGAACGCGACGACGTACGATCGACCGACGATCGAATCTGCGGCGATGATGAAAGCACCGGATATGAGCTATTTAGGGACGAGCGGCGCGCACTTCGATCAATTCGGCGCGGACGATTCGTTCGGCGGGTTGGATTACAACGCGCCGCCGCCAGACGCGTACGGGAAACACCAAGGGTTAACAATTGATAACACGTTCGGGAGCGAGACGCAATCTGGGAAAGAGTACAGGAAGATGCACGAAATTACGGTGAAAGCGCCGCGGGGGGTTCAAGTGCCGGATCCGATGCAAGATTTTGACGACGGGAAAGGGACGTGGCCGAGGAGTTTGTTGGACGCGGTGAAACGCGCAGGGTACGAGAAACCAACCGCGATTCAAAGTCAGAGTTGGCCGATTGCGTTGAGTGGGCACGATATTATTTCCGTCGCGAAAACCGGGAGCGGGAAGACGTGCGGGTACTTGTTTCCCGGGTTTATAAACATTCAAAAGAGAGGCGGGAGAAGTCAAGGCGGCGGACCGATGGCGATCGTGTTAGCGCCGACGAGAGAGTTGGCGACGCAGATTCAAGACGAGGCTTTGAAGTTTGGGAGCGCGGTGGCGTGTTATTCCGTAGTCGTGTACGGCGGCGCGAGTAAAGGGTACCAGTTGAGAAGTTTACGATCGCGACCGCAAATCGTGGTGGCCACGCCCGGGCGTTTGAACGATTTCCTAGAAATGGGCGCGATTGATTTGAGAGAGAGCTCGTACGTCGTTCTCGACGAAGCCGATCGGATGTTGGATATGGGTTTTGAACCGCAAATCAGAAAGATTTTACAGAAAGTGCCGAGCGAGCGCCAAACGTTGTTCTTTACCGCCACGTGGCCGAAAGCAGTCATTCGCGTCGCCACGGCTATTTTGACCAATCCAGTTCAAGTGAACATCGGGGATACCGATCAGTTAGTCGCGAATAAAGACATCACGCAAAAAATTGAAATCTTGGGTGGCTTTGATAAACAAAAGCGGTTGATGGACATTTTGAACAATCCTCCGTGTCCGCAGCCACTGAAAGCGTTGATATTTTGCTCCACGAAGAAGATGTGCGATCAGTTGGGCAGAGCCGTCGGTGGTTTAGCCGCGGTCATTCACGGCGACAAAGACCAACGCGAACGCGATTGGGTGATGAACTCGTTCAAATCTGGTAAATCGCCGGTATTGATCGCCACCGACGTCGCGGCGAGAGGCTTGGACGTCAAGGAGTGCAACTTGGTCATCAACTTTGACTTCCCCGGTCAGATTGAAGATTACGTCCACAGAATCGGTCGCACCGGTCGAGCTGGTGCCAAAGGGTGGGCGCACTCGTTCTTAGACCCGGGAGAAGGGAACATGGCGAGAAAGTTAATTCCAATCTTAAGAGACGCGAACCAAGATATCTCGCCCGAGCTGGAAGAGCAAGCGAGGCGCGGCGGAGGCAGCGGAAAGGCACCAAAAGGAGGAAACGGATGGGGCGGCGGACGCGGCGGTGGTCGAGGTCGAGGAGGTTACGGCGGTCGAGGCGGCGGCGGTTACGGCGGCGGTTACGGCGGCGGCGGCCCGGATCGCGGTGGCTATGGTGGCGGTCGATCGAATCCATTCAGTCACGGTGGCGGTGGCGGCGGCTACGGTGGCGGTGGCGGCGGCTACGGTGGTGGCGGCGGCGGCTACGGCGGAGGTGGTGGCGGCGGCGGCGGCTACGGTGGAGGTCCGGGCGGCTATTAATTAATATTTTACGAATTTTATACATTTTTAGAAAACAGAGACATTGACAGATACTACTTTCAAAAACATTTACGAAACAGATGAGTTATACAACAATAACAACAGATGGGTAACAGAGATTTTTAAAGTCAGCATGAAAACAACGGTTTAGCTAGTAGAGCAGAGATATAGAATGGAAGAAGACAAAGACAAAGAGATGTGATGATTTTGATGAAAAATATGGTGGACGAGAAGACATGACATGTGTATTAAAGTAAAAGTTAGAGAGACGCGAATGCATCAAAGAAGAAAGATTCTTGTGTTGTGTTCGCACATTTGACGACGACGAGGCGAGCGCTCAGAGTGTATAAATAGTAGCAGCAAAAGCAGCAAAACGAAGCGAAGAAAGAAGAAGGATGATTTTAAACGAAGAAATGATGATGTTTTTTATGTAATAAACGCATTCGTTCTTCTACGGAATCTAATTCTTTTCGTTCAGATATTGCTACTCCTGCTACGCACGCTGTTCTTGGGTTCTCTTTCTCGTGTCGCTCTCTTTCTCTTCTCTCCTTTTCATTATACATTAAAAATTATCTCTTTTCTTGTCAAACGACAGAAGCAACATTCTCTCTTCTCTTCTTCATCGCGCTGCTCCGCTGCGAGAACAGGTTACCTTGACGTTGACTTTTGAATCGACAGATTATCGATTGCGAAGGTTACTATTACTTAAAAATCGCCTCGAACGCCTTTTCTTTGCCGCCAAATTTTACGTCGGCTTTATTTTGCCACGTGTTTTGCGTATACGGATCTCTTCCGGACATGAATCGATAGACGGAATACCGCGCTTTATTCTTCTCGAAGTAATCCTGGTGGTAAATTTCCGCCGGGAAAAACTGCCCCTCTGGAGGTAATTCGCGCAAGTCCACGACTTTCGTTTTAATAATCGCGTTACGTTCCTTCGCGTTTTCTTCCGTTCTAAACACGTTCAATGTTTCCATCCTCTCAATCGCCTCCAGCGCTTCTTTCTTCTGCTCGTCCGAGTTCACGTATATCGCGGAAGCGTATTGTTCGCCGCCGTCTAAAAACATCCCATCATCTCTCGTCGGATCAATCTGTCGAAAATACAAGAACAAGAGCTCTTTATAACTAATCTTACTCCTATCGTACAACACGCGCACGACTTCCTTGTGCCCCGTTGTGCCTTTACACACTTGTAAATATTTCGGGTTGGCGACGGATCCGCCGGCGTACCCGCTCGTCGTCGCGAGCACGAAGCCAGATTTCTCCGGTTTCTCGAACGTTTCCTCCATGCACCAAAAGCATCCCCCGGCGAATATTGCGACATCTTCGTCCGTTCCGTTAAGATTATTCACCGAGGGCACGTCCGCGAACGCGTCGTCTGGGCCGCTGTAAAACCCCAAATCGTGGAATACGTCCTTCCATAAAGGTAACGAAACGGAAAGGAACGCGAGGTTTATCAGCGTTTCTCTTCTCCCTCCTGAATCTTGTTTTCTCATCATCCTTTTCTCTTCTTCGTTAACTTCTCGTTTTTCATCGGAGGACGACGAGGATGTCCTTAAACGCCTTTTCTTTCTTCTCCTCGTCGTCGTCGTTTTGGAAATCGTATTCTTCGTATTCATCACGGGCGACGACGTCTTCGATGAGGATAAAGAGGAACAAGATGATGACGACGACGCAGATGGCGAGAGCAGTGCTGTTGCTGCGAAACGCATGATGATTCGTTTATTATGAGGAGTTTTTCAAATCTGTTTTTGACGAAAGCAAAGGAGACTCAATTTTGGTCCGAAAGAAACAACGCGACAACAAAAAAGAGAAGAGGAGAGGAAGGGTGTTTGGTGTTCATGTAACGACGAAGGATGGAACTCTCAAACGTCTCTTTTTTTCTCTCTTCTACGTCGCGACGTCAGCGCTCGATACCGGCTACGTCTCGAGGTTCGTCCTTTTTCAAAACGCCTTCCATCCTCCTCTTCACGTCCCAGTTGTACACCCTCGCTAAGTTCACCTCTTGTATCGTCGCGTTGTCTTTTATAAACGCCAAATCGCCATCCGTCGCGATTAAAGATTTCTTACAGTTTTCTAAATTGGTCTCCAACAACTGCTTCGCCTCGGCGAGCGGATATTCGAGCATGACGTTCGCGCCGAGCCAAAGGAACACTTTGCTCGGATCCTCGATGTCAGCTTTGGCGTAAATCGACGCCTCGCCTAACTGATACTTTAATTTCGTTGTAGTCGTCGTCTTTTCCTTCTCCTCCTCTTGACGACGAGTATGGTTCGCGTCTAACGCGTTCAAGGCTTCTAAATTCTTCTCGATCTCCGGGATCTTTCGCGTCAAACGTATCTTCTCGTTCTGCGTGACTCTCTCTAAGTTTTTCATCTGTTCGTATCGAGCTTGTAAATCTCTCATCACTGGTTCGAACGCATTTTCTCGATTTTCTTCTCGCATGTACTTTTCCACGTCTTCGATGAACTAATGATATACATAATAATAGAGAGATTTTTGTCAATTAATTCATTTCCCAAACAGAAGCGAGAGAAAGGTCATCGGTCGTTCGATCTCCTCTGACGTAAACGACGTAAACGATCATCATCACCATCGCGCTCAAAAAAGTCTTCTCCACGGAGAGAGAACACAGAGAGAGGAAAAAGAGAGAAAGAGTCATCTCCTCCTCGCGTGATATACTACACGCGTTAAAGAAGAACAAAGGGAAAACAAAAGTCAACGTTTCCAGGGAAAATTCGTCTTTTGCGCAAAACTACAAAGAGAGAAGAGAAACGAATGAATACTAAAACTCCTTCGTAGCACACGAGTGAAGCTCAAACGTACCCTGGCCTTTGGCACTTTCGTCGAGACCAACGACGACTCTTTTTCCTCCTCTTTTTCCTCTCGTATTTTCGTCTCGCTCGCCATCTTTGTGTGTCTTCTACTACTAATAGTAATAGCGCAGAAAAGTGACAGAGAGGAGAGGACTTGCTTAAACCCTAATTCATTGCAAAACCCTAAACATTTTTTTGTGCGACGCGTGTTTCTTATTTTTTCAAAAATCCGTCGTGGGCGCCAAAATTCGTCGCGCTTTATTCATCACAACTGACGCTCTCTTTCCCACTCTTTCTTCGCGCGAGGAGCGCGTAAAACTGTGTCGAGTCGTTGTTTTTGTGAGATTGTTTTTGTGGTTGTTGCGGAGAGTAAAAAAAGAAGAGCAGCGTTTGCAAATCTTTAAATGTCACAATCCCGCTCGGTGTGCTTCTCATCGTCGCAATCATCATCATCCGCTCGTGAACGAATGTGGACGTCCACGCCCGGGAAACGAACGTGGTTCCAACAAACGAAGACGAAAAAGACGACCAAGAGTAGTGCGTTCTCGTCGCGTTCGATGGGTGAAGAAGGCACAAAAAAGAATCTCGCGAACGAACAGAGTCACGTTAGTAAAACGACGAGTTTAAGTGGCCCGCTCGGTCCGATTGAAATCGAACGAGGCGACCCCTCCGGGCAACCGTTCGGCGTTTCTCTCATCGTACTCGATGATGAGGATGACGATGAGAAAGCAGAGCAAAAGAAGAAGGAGTCAACGAGATCGTTACACTTTTCTCTGTACGCGCCGAACGCGGAGAAAGTACAACTCGTGCTCTATTTCGATCGAGACGAGAGTAAGAACGACGCGTTAACCGAACCTACGATACAGATTGACATGACGCGTAAAGAAGAAGAAGATGATTCAGAGGACGATTCAGAAGACGATAAAAAAGGGATTTTTACGGTTCAGATTACGAAAGGCGTACCTCTTCGAGGCGCGAGGTACGGGTATCGAGTGTTCGGGCACAATTCGAAAGAGAATAAACAACGGTTTGATGATTCTGTGGTTTTGTTAGATCCGTACGCTACGATGGTGTCGTCCGGGAGGAAATATTTCGGGGAGGAGCATAAAGCGAGGAAGGAACGCGACCGGCCGAATCCACCGGATATGCTCGGGACGTACGATTTCGAATCGAAACCGTTCGATTGGGAAAACGTGGATCATCCAAGAATTAACGAGGAAGATTCCGTGGTGTACGAGATGACCGTTCGCGCGTTCACGAGAGAGGACGAGTCGATGAACGAAAATATTCGAGGGTCCTTCTTAGCCATCGCGGAGAAAGTGAAATACTTTAAAGATTTAGGCGTAAACGCGATTGAGTTGTTGCCGGTGTTTGAATTCGACGAGATGGAATTCAAACGGTTTCCAGACGATCCAGACGAACGATACCGAGCGCGAGCGCACATGGTCAACACGTGGGGATACTCGACCATGTCTTTTTTCGCGCCCATGTCGAGGTACGCCTCGAACGGCGGCAACGGTATCGACGCCGCTCGCGAGTTTAAACACATGGTCAAGACGTTGCACCAAGCCGGCATCGAGGTAATTTTAGACGTGGTGTATAATCACACCGGGGAAAGCACGGACGATCGGCCGAACTTTTGTTCGTTTCGAGGCATCGATAACGCGAACTATTACATGATGGACGAGAACAACGACTACATGAATTACACCGGGTGCGGCAACACGGTCAACGCGAACAATCCGATGACGAAAGATTTCATCTTGGCGAGTTTACGACACTGGGTTCAAGAGTATAAAGTCGACGGGTTTCGATTCGATTTAGCCTCGTGTTTAACTCGAGACGAAAGAGGCAGACCTATGGAATCGCCGCCGCTCATTCGAGAGATTGCGAAAGATCCTATTCTGTCGAAAGTAAAACTCATCGCGGAACCGTGGGATGCCGCCGGGTTGTACCAAGTCGGCGATTTTCCAAACTGGGACCAGTGGGCCGAATGGAACGGGAAGTATCGAGACACGTGTCGACGATTTATTAAAGGCACGGACGATCAAAAGAAAGATTTCGCGGACTCTTTGTTAGGCTCCTCGAGATTGTACCGGAGGAACAACCGGAAACCGTTTCACTCGATCAATTTCATCACCGCGCACGACGGGTTTACGCTCAACGATGCCGTCTCTTACCAATCGAAACACAACCACGACAACGGCGAAAACGGCAACGATGGTGCCAACGACAACGAAAGTTGGAACTGTGGGCAAGAAGGCGAAACCGGGGATGCGAACATTAACAATTTACGCGCACGACAAATGAAAAATTTCTTGATGGCGTTGTTCGTCAGTCAAGGCACGCCAATGTTGTTAATGGGCGACGAGTACGGGCACACTCGGTTCGGGAACAACAACACTTACGGCCACGATGATCGACGGAACAACTTTCAGTGGATGGAAATGGAGAAATATAAAGAAACTCGGTTCCGTTTTTGTTCGAACATGATTAAATTCCGGAAAGCGAACCCGTTGCTCGGAAGAAAAGAATGGTTGGACGATCGAAAGTGCATTTGGCACGAAGACAATTGGGACAACGAGGAAAGTAAATTCATCGCGTTCACCTTAGTCGACGACATTTCCGGCAACAACGAAGATTTATACATAGCGTTCAACGCGCACGAGTACATGGTCCAAGCTTCGTTGCCGAAAATTGAAGACGGCATGAGTTGGCATCGCATCGTCGATACGAATTTAACCAGCCCGGATGATTTCGATTTCAAAGGATCGCAAAGAATCGGGAGCGAAGGTATTTATAACATAAGCGAGTGGGGGGCGGTCATTTTACAAAAGAAACGATAGTTCTTTTGAAGTGGTCAAAGACGAGGAACGAATTGTTGTACAGTAGTATGATTATTATAAATAGAGTTGTAAAGCAGCGGCTGCGTCAAACACGTGTTGTTAAAAAACTATTTAAAACTAATATTAGAACTCCCAGTGACCGCCGCCGGGACCACCGCCGCGCCTTTGACGCTGATACTGATGCTGATGTCCACCCCAATGATGTCCTCCTCCTCCTCCTCCTCTGGCCCAATTTTGTCTATTCCTTTCCTCCTCTTTCGCTTTTTCCGCCCTCGCGCGTTCTCTATTTACGCTTCCGGCTTCGCAGTTGGCGCGATCGTTCAACTCGTCTCTCGCTTCTGCCGCGTCGTTCAGCTTTCTCGCCGCTCTCTTTTTTCTCGCGTTTGTCTCGTGCTTA
Source organism: Bathycoccus prasinos (assembly GCF_002220235.1). NCBI lineage: Eukaryota > Viridiplantae > Chlorophyta > Mamiellophyceae > Mamiellales > Bathycoccaceae > Bathycoccus > Bathycoccus prasinos. The sequence continues at coordinate 91,872 of NC_023993.1, read as the reverse complement.
TCCGGATGCCACTTCAACGCCAATTTCTTGAAACTCTTTTTAATAAAATCGCACTGCCTTTCCTTCGTCAACTCGTTGAGATTCGGCGGGACGCCTAAGATTTTCGCGTAATCTCGATTGTTTTCGTACTGCCGAACGAGGTTGTGCGTTTCTCGAACGAACGATTCTAAGTTCTCCTTGAGAGATCGAGACGAACTGGACTGTCCCGCGTTCGCGCGACAAATCTCCAACGCTTGTTCGGCTAACGATTTCGCCTCTTTCGGATTCTCATCCGCGACGTACAATTCCGCCGTCGCGCGCAGCGCCTCCGCGTATTTCAGCATATCCTCCGCGGTCACTTTCTCTTCCAATAAAGCCTCCGCACCGTCCTCGCTTCCCGTCAGTGGATCACTTTCAATCATTTTCGCTTTCACTCCAAAATAATCCGAGGCATTTTGACAATAATCGTACGCGTCGTTCAATTGTCTCTTGAAGACCGCCGCGCGACATTTGCGCACGTTCATATCGTTCTCGAACGACTTCACTCCGTGGAAACCTAAACTTTTCGCCGCAATTTCAACCGCATCCATAGCCTCCAAAGCTGGACGAGGGTGTTTATCGTTCAACTTATCGTCCACGATTTTCATAGATTTCTTGATAGAGTTCAAGTTCTTGTAAATGTCTTTGCATAAACTGAAATCTGGATCGTTGCGAACGCACACGGCGTAGAATTTCAACGCGCGTTCAGAGTCGCCGAGTTTCATCGCGGACATGCCACCGATATACACGGTTAAATATTTGATATCCGTCGCTTTCCAATCGCCGGTCGTTTTGATTCGAGATAAAATGGAAAACGCGTCCGTCGCGGATTCGTCAAACTTTTTCAGCCTCAATTTACACTTGGCGGCGAAGAGCTTTTGCAACGCCGTCACCGGTCGCTTCCGATCGATTTTTATCATCGTTTGCGAAAAAAGTATCGCGTTTTTGCACTCGTCTTTCTTCATCGCGGTTTCAAAGTCAACGCTGGCGGTAAAATACTCCACGTTTCGTCTCAATAATTTCACCGTTTTTTCGTATTCGAGTTCCAAGGCGACTTCTCCGGAATCGGCGATTTTTTCCTTGTATTGCGCCGCGAGCTCGAGAAGTTTCGATCCGGAAATGATGCCAAACTTATCCGTGCCATCTGCCCACATTTTCAAAGCTTCCTCTACATTCGAAGTTTTCTTCCCGTAATACGCATCCACGTATCCCTGCGCGTTTCTCTCGTTCACAGATCGCCATCGTTCCTCGCCGGTAAGTTTCAACAAATTCCTGAGCACGTCCACCATTTTTTCCGGTTCTCTGATGCCGTTATACACGCACCACTCAAACACCGCCGTTTGCGCGTCTTGGTCTTGAAACACGAGCATCTCCTTCATCTTCCCGTCGACTTTAACGTCCATTTTTGCCAGCGGGGGTAATCTCCCGACTCGTTCCAATCGTTCCGATTTCGGCGTCTCGTACGTTTGTCTCAACAACTCTCTAAATCCTTCCTCCGATTGCGCGATCGTCTCTCGTTTCTTTTCCATCTTTTTCTTCAACTGCTCTCCTAAACTCACCAACTTTTCGTTCTCGTCTCGCTGTTTCTGCTCGTCATTGATGAGCCGTTTCGCTCTTTTCATCACCTCCACTAATCTGTTCAAAGGCCCGCCGACGGCCACGTCCTCTTTGTCTTGCTCGATGTGCTCGTCCGAATTCAGTTGATGGTCTTGAAACTCTTCCACCAATCTGGACAACTCCTCCCCGGCTTTCACGAACTTCGTTTCGTTCAAATATTCCCTCACTACCTCGTACCTCTCCTGCGCCGTTTTCTTCCTCTTCTCCGGCACGCCTTCTCTCCTCCTTCTCTTGGCAGCGGCGCCGCCCACCGCCGGCCTCGCATCCTCCGGCATCTTCTCAATCTCCTCCTTAATCTTCAAAGCAGTCGCCCTCACGTGCTGATGATGATACAACTCGTGTTTCACGCAAAATCGAAACGCGGCGGATGCGTAATCGTCCCCGACGATGAAATCGATTGAACGTTGGACCAGTTTCTCGTTCCCCGAAGACGCGCCTCGAACGGTAATCTCGTGTGCAATTTGCACTTGAATATCCGATTTGAGAGTAAACTCGTCCGAGAATTCTCCTTCGATTTCGGCGTCTATTTCGCCCAGTAAATCTAATAAATCATCGTTTTTGTTATCCTCCGTACCATTATCAGTGTTGTCTGACGCGAACGCAGTTGATGTTGATGCGAACATTGCTCCTATTAAACAACACAAAAGAAGCAGACATCCGATCGAATTTCTTCCCCGCTGCTGTCCTCGATATCGTCGTCGTCCTCGATGTTTTCTCGTCGACATCGTCGTCTTTACGTTCACGGTAGTATTCGGTGACGACGAAGAAGAAGTAATAAAAGTCATCGTCGTCTTTTTACTCGTTTCATACGAACTGCTCGTTTTTTTATGAGTATCTTTCGCGCTCGTTCGTGTGTGACTAATGAAGCGCGAGGGATGAGATTAGTGTTGAGATTTTTCGACGACGGGAGACGATACCTCTATAGTATAGGACACACGCTCACGGAGCGCTGCTACTGCTGCTATGACTGCTATTAGTACTACTGCTACTAATACTACTGCTACTAATACTACTATTACTCTCTCTCTCTCTCTCTCTCTCTCTCTCTGATTGAATACTGAAATCTCTATTCTTCGCTCTTCGGCCTCTCTACTCGAGAGAGCGCGTTTGTTTCTCTCTCTCTCTTTAAAACTTACGCGAGAACAAACTTGGTAATGCGCTTTACCAGAAGGTCTCTTTGCTTCTTCACTTTGACGAAACCAAAGTGGTCGCTTTTCTTTCCTTTGATTTCGAGTAACGCGAGGTGTGGTGGTGCGTTCGAGGTTCCGTTCGTGTTTCCGAAGGTTTCGTAGGAGGATTCCACCGGTTTCTCCGAACCGTCGTCGTCGTCTGAATCGTCGTCATCCTCGACGCCGAAGAAGAAGTCGGAGAGGATATTGTTGTTTTGTTTCTCGTTAAACTCGTTCTCGTTACGCTCTTCCTCGTCGTTGTTCTCTTCGTCCTCGTCGTCGTCGTTGACGTCTTCCTCTTCCGGTTGTCCTTTCGCCAATTTTTCAGCAGCGCTACCTTCGTTCTCTTTGTCCTTGTCTTCATACGTGTTAGTGGGTACCAGGCACCCCATTGAA